>NC_052054.1:78123462-78428462 GCF_903992535.2 Arvicola amphibius
GCATCTACAGGCTTCAGGCCCGCCTACTGGGTGAATATGAAAATGAAGTGGTCAAGTTCTCTGTTCACCCAGCCCAGTCCGTCTGAGTTCTGAATCTCCACTCAGCCCTGGTCCGCTCCAAGGTGCTGCACTCAACAGTCACCCTGCTGGGTTTCCGGTTTCATTGATGGGGTCTGTGATATTAGCTACCAATGATCAAGGCTATACTACAGTACATCCAGACCCTGCTCTAAGAGGCTTACTGATTAATCATTTTATTAGAGCATTTACTGAGCAGCTACTGTGTTCAAGGTACTGTTAAAGGTGCTGTAATGCATGAACCGAAGTCCTAGAGTTGAGAAACTGAGCCACAGAGAGAGTGACTGGCCTCAAATTTCATGACTGCATGCAGGAGCCTGGCCCGATGGTGCACACTTCAAATCACAGCACTTGGGAGGCTGAGGCAGGAGGATCAAGAGTTCAAGGCCAAGCTGAGCTGTCTCAAGTGGTGGTGCAGGCCTTTAATTCCAGCGTGAGAGGCAAAGGCAGGTGGATCTCTCAGTCTGAGACTAGCCAGGGCTCTATAGAATCCCTTTCAATCAACCAGTAACCAATGGGTGAAGATAAAATTGGGAGAGGGTGCCAGTCTTGGGGCTCATTACCTACCTGAGCTCACCTCCTACTTCTCCCTCGGTCTGTTACAGGCACCCTGACCTCAGGATCTTGGCACTGACGGTTCACCATCTGCAAGGCTTTTTCTCCAGAACCTTACGTAGCTCCCAGTCCTTCTCATCTCTCCTCCCATATTTTTCACCTCCTCATACCAGTTCATGCCTGCCTCCCTCCTGGAGAATGCCCACTGCTCTCCCCAATACCAGTCTTCGGCATCTAGGCCCTTCTTTCACTGCTGTGCCCACAGCACCTAGAGTATGAGCAGGTGCCCCTGGTGCGGGGAGCCTGAAGGTGGAGGAAGAGGCACCAGCCTCACTCCATCTCTCTCCCCCACAGGTCTCTCTTGTCTTCACTGACTTTGGCAAGGGCATCCGATGTGTCTTTCAAGCAGTATAGAAGAGACATACATTCCTGGCTGGGACACTACGGTGTCATTGTGGCCCGCTCTAGTGTGTGGGTCAGGATTCGTCAGTCCTAGATGGTCAGCCCTTTGGGACTTCCAGGACACACTGCCTTCTCCTGGGTGGTGTTAAAGTCAAAGGTGGCTTTGCAGCCCCCGGCTGAACAAAAAAAAGGGGGATCCTGTGTGGCTCCCCTACATACTTGCTGTTTCAGCATCATGGCCCTCCTATTGTGACAAACCAGAGACCTAACCAGCTTGTTTACAGCTTCCTTCTCTCCTCAAGCAGGAGCCACCATAAAGTGACAGACATCTCTAAGTTACGAAGCCTGAGAACTGCCTCATGTAGGGATGTCAGTGGGTAAACCATGTGAAAAATAAAAACAGAAACAAAAACAGGCTGAGCCAGACCTGATAGCACACGCTTCTAATCCAAGGCAGGAGGATCATGAGTTCAAAGTCATCCTCAGCTGTATACTGCATTCCAGACCAGCCTGAGGTAAGTGAGACCTTGTCAAAAAACAAAACATCCAATGGACCAATCTCAGATTTATAACAAAAAGAGAAAGCTACTTATAAGGAAACAGTGACTTAAAAAAAAAAACTTAATTGTGTGTTAGTGTGTGGGTTCGTGCACTGAGTGCAGGAATCCACAGGAAGAACTGGAGTTACAGATGGCTGTGAGTCAGTGTGGGTGCTAGGAACTGACCCCAGTGCTCTGAAAGGGGCACAATGGTCTCTTTAGTTACTGTAGACCAGTGGTTCTCAAGCTTCCTAATGCTATGACCCCTGAACACAGTTCCTCATGTTGTGGTGATCCCCAACCATAAAATTATTTTGTTGTGGCTTTCAGCAGTCCTGGTCCAGCCACAGAAGAAGCAAGATGTGACTGCCTCACTGAATAAGGTACCGAGCCACGTGGCTAACATAGAAAAGAATACTGGGCTAATATAAGTTATAAAAGTTAATAAGAAGCCTGAGCTAATGGGCCAATCAGTTTATAACTTAAAAAAATATTTTGCTGCTACTTCATAACTGTAATTTTGCTACTATTATGAATGGTAATGGAAATAGTAGAGGGGTCACAACCCACAGGTTGAGAACCACATGTGGGAGGTCAGCACAACTTACAGGGGTAGCTTCTCTCCTTTAAATGTGGATCCAGGGGATCAAGCTCAGGTCATCAGGCTTGTTGGCAGCCACCTGCACTCACTGAGACTCTCTAGTCCCGGACATTGTCTCATCTGCACATTAGGGGATGGGTTGTTTGCTAGCAGGGGACAGAGGTCAGCCAGGGCATCTGTCCTTGAAACCAGCACATGCCTACAAGGAAACTGTGATGTTCTAAGGAGTCTCATATCCACCTGGGAACAATGTCTTTACTACCCTCACCTTTGCCAGGGTAGTTCTCATCAGTTCTCAGAGACCCCACTCCTCCTGCCAGGTAACATCCTCCTCTCCCAGCACTCCCCCTCCTACAGAGGCAGCAGAAAGGCTATGGGGGAGGCTCCCCTAACACCTGCTCTAACTCCTCCCAACTGCCCAATAAAACTGGTGTTAAGGGTCTGGAGAGATGGCTCAGCAGGTAAGTGCACTGCTGCTCTTCCAGAGGACCTGGGTTCAGTTCCCAGCACCCATGTGGCAGCTCACAACTGTTTGTAACTCCAGTTCCAGGGGATCCTTCACCTTCACAGTCATACATACAGGCAAAACATCAATGCACAGAAAATAGGAAAAAATTAATTATAAAAAACAAACAAACCGAGCCGAGCAGTGGCTCAGCGGTTAAGCGCAGTACCTGTGAGTCCAGAGGTCCCGAGTTCGATTCCCGGCTGAGAAACGACAGCCTTCGGCCGTCCATCCCGAGCTCCTGCACCCTCTTGTGGCGTGCATGGCGGGGAGGGGAAGGGGCTGGAGAGATGGCTTAGTGGTTAAGAGCACTGGCTGCTCTTCTAGAAGTCCTGAGTTCAATTCCCAGCAACCACATGGTGGCTCACAACCATCTGTAATGAGATCTGGCACCTTCTTCTGGTGTGCGTGCATACATGGAGGCAGAATGTTGTATACGTAATAAATAAATAAATCTTTAAAAAAAAAAAAAAAACAGCTGGTGTTAAGGAGCTGGCAGATGGCGCAGAGGTCAGGAGCACAAATTGCTCTACAGAAGACCCAGGTTGGGTTGCCAACACCAACATCAGGCAGCTCACAACACATACCTCCAGCTCCTGGGGGAATCCAACACCGCTGGCCTCCATGCGCGCACACACACAATTTCAATCCAGAAGAACAAAACCAAAACCTGGTGCCGAGGCAGAGGTCACAGCTCTGTGCGGAACACTTGGCCCCATGTGTCCATCCCCAACATCACGTAAGACTGGGCATGATGATTCATTCACGCCTGTAATGCCAGCACTCGGGAGGTGGAGAAAGGAGCTCAAGGGCATTCTCAGCTACACAGGGAGCTCCGAGCTGGCCTGGTGTATGAGGGATTCTGCTTCCATCAAGAACATATGAGACTCAGGAAGTCTGTCTGCAAGCTGTGCTCCTGTCTGGCTCCAGCCCTGATCCATGTACATGTGGCCACGTGTGCACAATCGGAGGCCATCAAGAGGCTGTGTTCGCGCTAAGTATTAGCTGCAAACTTCCAGGATCCGGGTCAGTTGAGGTTTTGCTTTGTTTTTCCTTCTTCTTCAAAGACTCACTCCATAGCCCAGACTGATCTCAAACTCAAAACAATCCTCCTGCCTCAGCCTCTACAGTACTAGAATTACAGGTGTGAAGCATGGAGTCCAGCTGTCATGGTTCATTTGAATGCCTTGCCCCAGGTCACCAGGCAGGAACCGTGTGTGTGTGTGTGTGTACATGCACCCAGTTGAATTCCAGAGCCTAATAATGTGAGCATATTTCCCACAGCTTAAAACTATCATGGCCATGCCTGTGATTACTAAAGGCCAAATTACAACTGAGGCCACTATCCAAGGCAGGAAACTAAAGGCCAGAGGTAAGGGGCTCCCAGGGGCTGGAGAGGCTCAGTGGCTAAGAGCACCTGCTGTTCCGCTGTTCCTCTGTTCCTCCAGAATAACAGCACCTAGGCAAGAATCAGCAAGCTGAAGCACATACACTCCCCTCACCCCCGCCGGCTCTTCTGAGAAAGGGTCTCCGGCATGCGCCATCACTAAGAATTTAACCATTTCAATGCCCTTCCAGTATCAGCCTTATTGTTATCTGGCACATGGCCACATGTGGGCCAGGCTTCCACAGGGCCGGTACACCATCACCACCACACACACATGCACTAAGCATGTGGAACTTTTGGCTAATAATCATCAGCACCTAGAACAGCCCCTCTGTCAGTGAACTTTCTTCCGGAAGAGGGAACTGGGGTACAGAGATGGGTATTTGTCACCACAGGCAGGGAGAGGCAGTGCATGAAGGGCGACACCACAAACTGCAGGTGTTTATTCAACTCCCACCCAGCAATGAGCTTGCAAGGAGGTGGGCAGAAGGGCGGCGCTTCCTTCCAGTTCACCTCCAGAACTCTGGCAGATTTATAGCAGTCTTGATGAGTCGGAGCAAGATTTGAGTCCAAGAGCAAGAGTCCCTAGAGCAAGAAGCGGTTTCCGGGGACCCAGTGACTGGCCACTGTCAATCACGGTCACTTCTTTTGCACGTGGCCACAGTCATACTTGCCCCTCACAACTTTGAGTTTAACCCCAGGCAGGTCTTGGGTCCGACCGCCCTCCACGAGGACCACATGGTGCTCCTGCAGGGTGTGGCCCTCCCCGGGGATGAAGCAGACAGCCTCTCTGCCTGTGCTGAGGCGCACTCGGCAGCACTTGCGGTTGGCGGAGTTGGGCTTCTTCGGCTTTCTGATGAATGTGCGTAACACCACACCCTTCAGCTGGGGCCGGCCCTCTGTGGGACCCAGACGTTTAGGGGGTTCCTTCGGGCGGCCTAAGCGGTGCATCTGGTTCAGGGTGGCCATGGAACGTGTGGCCCAGAGCTGGGGACCTAGGGCCAGGCCTGGAGAGACACAATGGAGACCACTTGGTTACCATATTCTGGGGAGGGATCCAAACCCTTTACAAGGTCATAACTGCAGATGTCTAGAGGTTTTAGTGAGGACTGACAAATGGCTCAATGGTTGGAACCTCTTGCAGAAGATGGGGTTTGATTCCCAGCACCCATGGTTGTGGCTCACAACCATCTGTAACTCTAGTTCCAGGGGTCTAACACGTGCACATAATGCGCTTACATACATGCAGGCAAAACATTCATACAGGGGCTAGAAAGATGCCTCAGTGGCTAAGCGCACTGGTTGCTCCTACAGAAGACCCAGGTTCGATTCCCAGCACCCGCATGACAGCTCGCAGTCACCTGTAACTCCAGTCCCAGGGGACCTGATGCCCTGTACAAATGCCAAGCAGAGATGAACAGACATACACAGGCAAAGCTTATACACACAAAATTGAACATTCAAAACAAAACAAAACAGGTGGTGGTGGCGCACGCCTTTAATCTCAGCACTTGGTTGGGAGGCAGAGGCAGGGGGATTTCTGAGTTTGAGGCCAACCTGGTCTACAGAGGGAGTTCCACGACAGCCAAGGCTACAGAGAAACCCTGTCTCGAAAAATCCAAACAACAAAAGAAAACAAAAACAAACAAAAAACCCAGGGTCTCACTGTATAGGTATGCCTGCCCTGGAACTCCCTATGTAGACCAGGTTGGATAGTGAACATCTGAGTGAATGAAATCCCCAATATCTCCCCCAGGTCACTGCAAGATACCTGATGTCTGGGGAATGTCTACAAACACAAAAGTTCCCCTCCAGTGGGAGGCACATCTCAGACTTAGAAAGATCGCACTTATGAATGAATGACTGAAATACCTGGCTTGGATTTCTCACCCATAAGAGCCCACCAATAAATACTTGCTGACAGAATAAACACAAGGGCGAGACACCTAACCAGGAACGAACATTTGTTGGTATGATTGCTGCGTGAACATCAGACTGTACTTACACACTCTAAGACAGAGTGTCACTAGGCAACACAATCCTAGGGATTCACCACTATCTGTGTGGGGGAGCCATGACTATGACTGACTTAAACCGCGGGACATAGGAGCTTCGCACCACCTGCCCTTTGAGACGGGGGCGTGGCGGAGAACGCCTGTAATACTCGGGAGGTTGAAGCGGGCGATCAGGAGTTCGACGCCGTCCTGCTACAAAGCGAATTAATTAGAGGCTAGCCTGGACTACAGTGAAACGCTGTCTCAAAAAAAAAAAAGGCACCGTGTTTAAAGGTGTTACCGTCCTCACTCTGGCAAAAGCCACACAAGTCCCCGTGAGCAGCCCTCACCCGGCCTCGTCCCTGCGGCCCAGACTCACTTACCACGACTGAGGGGCGTGGTGAGGCCGCGGAGAAGGCCGGTCAAGGACATCTCACCGCCTGCAGCGTCCCTGTTAGGACAGAAGAAGCTCAGGGCGGAGGTGGGGGACGAAGTCGCACTCTCAGCGCAGGGATCGCCTCTCCAAGGCGAACCACAACCCTCTATGCTGTTAATAGAAGTCGCCCCGCAGATCCAGCCCCACTCTGAGTACCTCCAGGCACCCAGTCGCCCTCTCTCCGATACTGGAAGGGGAAAGTGAGGAGAGAAGAGAGAGGCGTGGGGAGACCAGATAATCACACTCACCTCACCAACCTAGCAGGGTCGCACACACGCTAAACCCTATCTCCAGCCCCTTCCGGGCACTCTCTTTCGTGACTGGCTACTTCTTTTCTGCGGCACCAAAGGGGCGGGACAAAGGTGACCATTGGACAAGGACACAGTCTATCTCGGTTCGATTTTCCTCATTGGAAGGGTTTCTGAAGCTTGGGCGGGAAATCTCTTTCCGCGTCTGATTGGCTCGTCCCGGTGAGTGACTCCTGGTTCCCAGTCCAAGATGGCTGCATCCATGGCACGGTTCTTGCGGCCTTTACTGGCTCGCCAGGGCCTCCGGTCCAAAGGACGCTGCGTGTGCAACCAGAACCCAAGGAGAAGCTTCGCTACAGAGAAACGAGTTCGGAACCTCCTGTATGAACACGCACGTGAGGGCTACAGCCAGCTTCCTCACTTGGACATGGAGTCGCTGTGCGCATGCCCAGAAGCAACCGCGCGCGCCCTGGAGCTCCGCAAGGGGGAGCTGCGGCCGGCAGACCTGCCTGCGATTGTGAGTGTGCCGGAGCCGGCTGCGGGAGCCGGCTGCTAGCTTTACCGAACTGGGTTTGCCCGAGGCTTTCCAGGAGTGGGAGGAACTACTTACTGGAATTTGGGTTCCTTCCCGAGTCAGGCAATGTCTTGTACGTGACGCCCACTTATGTGCCAGTGGTCCACTGAGAACTAAAGCCCCGAAGAACGTCATACATGCCTTCTGTGGCCTGCACGCACTTTTGCATGTATTTCGTAATTGGACCCTTAGAATCTCCTCTATTCCTGGAATTTAAATACCATTGTCCTCTGTGCTCAAACTTCATGCCAAGCTCGCCCTAAGGCCATAAAGAAAAATGAGGAGTGATGTTTGGGGATCATATTGGGGAGGGACTCTTGGAGGAGCTCTGCATCGTGCTCTAATAGAAAACTGATAAATAGGGTTAAATGAATAAAAAATTACCTGCTGAACAGATACTTAAGCAACACTTCTGATCCAGATGTTGAGACTGGATGCGAATAATAAAATCATCAGTGCTTGCATAATGGTACCTTATAGGGAACTGGAATTGGGGGCTGCCATGTCCGTGGTGAGTTCTGAGTGTAATGGACCAGTCAGGACATCCCAACTCCATCCTGAACACTTCCATCTTGGTCACTTTTCTGTTGCCGTGAGGAAACACTATGACCAAACCAGCTGAGGGAAGCCTTCTTTGGGGTTGGCAGGGGCAGAATGGCAGCGAATGGCAGAGTTGTAAACCGAGAGCTCACATCTTTAACCACCAGCATGAAGCAGAGAGCAAACTAGATGTAGGACGAGGCTTTAAGCTCTCAAACCTACCTCCAGTGACATAGTTCCTCCAGCAAGACCGCATCTCCTAAACCCCCACACATCACCAGCCACTGACCTGTGAGCCAAGGAGCCAGAGCCTGTGGGAGACATCTCTCCTTCAAACTACCAGACATTGTCAATTGACCTCGTTTAAATTTCTGTGGGCCAGGTGGCCCAGCCCATAGGGACACTTGCTGGCAAGCCTGACAACCTGAGTTCGATTCTCAGGTGGTAGGAGAAAACCAGCTCCTGAGAGAGTTGTCTTCTGATCTCCATACAGGGACAAACACAAGAAATTACTATAAATGTTTAATAATAATAATAATAATAATAATAATAATAACAATAATAGAATCTGCTAGGCGGTGGTGGCGCACACCTTTAATCCCAGCCCTTAGGAGGTAGAGGCAGGTGGATCGCAGTGAGTTTGAGGCTAGCCTGATCTACAAAGTAAGTTCCAGGCAATCAGAACTGTTACATAGAGAAACCCCATCTCGAAAAAAACAAAAAGAAAAATGAATAATAAAAGAATCTGTCTGCGCATAGTGGTTCACATTTTTAATCCCAGAACTCTGGGAGGCAGAGGCAGGTAGTCTCTCTTGAGTTTGAGACTAGCCTGGTCTACATACAAGTTCCAGGCTAGCCAGGGATACTTAAAGAAACCTCGTATTAAAAGAAGAAGAGCCAGGGGAGACGGCTTGGCAGGTAAAGGTACTTACTGCCAAACTGCCAACTTAAGCTCAGTCCCGGGGATCCACATAGTAGAAGGAGAGGACCAACGCCTATAAATTGTCTTCTGACTTCCATGCTGTAGCCACACACAAAATAGCCAAAATAAAAAAGAAAGGTTAATCAACTTTAAAGAGGTGACTTAGCCAGGCGTACTGGTGCTTGTATAGTCCCAGCACTCAGAGAAGGGACAGGATGGTTACAAGTTCAAGGCCACCCTTGACTGTATTTCAGTACACTGTCTCTCACAAAATCAAAAAGAAAAAAAGAGTTACATGTCCACGCTCGTTGCTTGGTTGGTCTGGATCACACCAGCAGAAGCGACTGCAAAGTGAGCTGGGAAATGTGTTGGTTCAGGGCAGCCGTGTGCCCACCTGGGCTTCTGGGAAGAGGCACTGAGGCTCACCTGCTGCCCTCCAGGGGCCAGTAACTGAGGCTTCAGCACAGTGGCCATTTCCCTTACCTCTTGCGGTGTCCTCCCACAGATCTCCACGTGGCAGGAGTTAAGGCAGCTGCGGGAGCAGATCCAGAGCCTGGAGGCAGAGAAGGAGGCTGTGGCGAAGGCAGTGCGAGCCCTGCTGGTGAGCATGGGGACTGCGTGGGCCAGGGCAGCCTGGAGGTGGCAAGGGTGCCTGGAAGGAACAGGAAATAGAGATAAAGGGACTTGAATCATATAGAGAATCGTTACTTAATAAAACAAGCCACCTAGGCCTGATACTCCTCAGCATCCCCAACTAGATTCTACTCCATGTGCCCAACTTCAGTACATAGATTGGACCCCATCCCTGTTCCAAGATGTCTACCACTGCGTCAGAGACAAAAAGTGAGCTTTTCTGCCTCAAGGTCCTTTCCAGGAGCAAAGAGGCCGCCCCTAAGTAGACTCCCTTCTTGTTGCCAGGGCTGACACCCACCCTCTCAACAGTCATGAGGACAGATAGAGTCACTGTTGCTAGGTTAAGGCCAGCCCACAGGGGGCCCACCTGTCCTGAACTGAAGGCTTCCTAGAGAGTCCTGGCTGGGGAGGAGAGAGCCTGGTTAGATAGACCTGAGCTTCCTAACCTTCCCCACTCAGCAGCCCCTTTCCCCAGAAATACTCATACTTGTTACATTTGATTTGTAATTAATTTCCATCATTAATTACCCAAAGTTTTTGCAGCCCTGCATTCCATTACAGCACCCCACATAGATGGCTGCTGCTAAAGTTTTTTGTAACCCCAACATTCAATTACAGTGCCCCATCTAGTGTCACAATCTGACACTTATAAAACTTGACAACCAGTAGCACTAGCACAGATGGCTTCATAGAAGTCACAGAGGGTATGATGGCACACAGCTGTAATCCCGGCACCTGGCAGGTGGAGGCCCAAGAGTTAGTATCATCCTTAGCTACTGCTTGTCACTGTACTGTTGCTGTGGAGAGACACCACGACCAAGGCAACCTTAAAGAAAGTATTTCATTGGGACTTGTTACAGTTTCGGAGCGTTGGTCCATTATCAGCATGGTGGGAAGCAGATAGCCATGGCGCTGGAGCGGTAGCTGAGAGCTGTGCATTGTGATATGCAGGAAGCAGGCAGAGAGCAAGAAACTAGGCCTGGTGGACAATTTTGATACCTCACAGTCCAACCGCAGTGACATACCTCCTTCTAATCCTTCCAAACAGTTCATCAGCTGGGACTAAGCAAATAAATGAGCCTATGGGGCCATTCTCTTTAAAATCACAACAGCTACATACCAAGTTCCAGGCCAGACTGCCTGTATGATTGTGCAAAAGGTCATTTAAACAAAAACAGAAGCCTGAGCCAGGGAGATGACCCAGCGGCTCTTGCAGAGGATCTAGGTTTGGTTCTCAGCACCCACATCAATAGGCTCACAGTCACCTATAACTGCAGCACCAGAAATTCTGAGGCCCCTTCCGGGCATCCACACATGCAGCATCATCACAGACACACAGAGACTCATAAATAAGAATTAAAGTAAAAACAGTAGGGCCAGGAATGTAGCTGACTGCTAGAATATTGTCTACAGTGGCAAAGCCCTAGGTTTAAATCCAGACGCACAAAGAAATAGCTATAGGAAATAAACACGTAATCTCATGTACAAGCCTCGTCTTCCCCCACAGAGCCCAGGAGGAGGGGGCAGTTACCTCACAGTGGTGGGTGTTATTACTGCTGTATTATGTTGCCACCTCATGGCTGTACTGATGGAGAAACTGAGGCAGAGTGGTGGAGGGACCCAGCCAGGCCCTGACTGAGAGATTCAGATGCCAGTCCTGTTTGAACTTGGCCCTCTTCTGTCTCTGCTCCAGATCCCCAAGTTCATTACCTAACCACCATCCCCTTCCCTCTTCTCCACCAGGCAAACCAAGACAATGAGCAAGTGCAGAAGGTACGCCTTAATGTCCGCGCCCTGACCAGGGAGGGCAGGGAGGGCTCCATGTGGTCACAGTTCTTCCACTGTCGTGACAGCACAATTCAGACAGGGTTAGGAGGTAAGATAAAAAGAGCAGCTTTTGTTGGTGCTGGAAAGGTGGCTCAGTGGTTAAGAGCACTGGCTGCTCTTCCAGAGGTCCTGAGTTCAATTCCCAGCACCCACATAGTGGCTGCAACCATTTATAATAGGATCTGATGCCCCCTCTGGCATGCAGAACACACATACATAAAACATAAATAATTTTTTTTTTTAAAAAAAATTGTTTTTCAAGACAGGCTTTCTCTGTAGCTTTGGAGCCTCTCCTGGAACTAGCTTTTGTAAACCAGGCTGGCCTCGAACTCACAGAGATCCACCTGTCTCTCCCTCCTGAGTGCTGGGATTAAAGGTGTGTGCTACCACTGCCCGGCATAAATAAATTTAAAAAAAAAAGAACAGCTTCCATTGGAGCTGGATAGATGACTCCATGGTCATGCATGTGTACTGCTCTTGC
The DNA here is from genome assembly GCF_903992535.2 of Arvicola amphibius. Taxonomy (NCBI): domain Eukaryota; kingdom Metazoa; phylum Chordata; class Mammalia; order Rodentia; family Cricetidae; genus Arvicola; species Arvicola amphibius. The sequence continues at coordinate 78,135,185 of NC_052054.1, forward strand.
AGAAGACCCACACTTGTTCTAAGAGACATTAAAAACAAAAGCTGCCTGTCGCTTTGTAAAGATAAAGCTGACTTCAGGCACAGCTGGCACCAGCTGTTGGCTCCATATCCAGGTTTATTCTGAGCCCAGCTTTCTTCCTTTCTGGCAGAGGAAGTAAGTCAGAGCCGCGCACACCTTCCTCATAGCTCCCTCTGGAGTTCTCAGGCTGATTATGGGTAGCTCAGCTTGGCTCCTATCTCCTCACAGCCAAAGCAAGAGAAAGTTCCCATTGGCCAGGCCTGAACCCTGTTTGAATGAACTTGCCGATTGAGCAGAAATCCAGGTTGCTGGATGGAAAGAGATGGCAAGTGTCTCCGTAGTGTCCTGCCAGCAAGGATGAGCCAGGCTGGTGAAGGGATCCCTGACCCTCCCCAAAGCTAACCCTGTCTGCCATGTCCAGAACCCTCAATATCAGGGCCTCCGGGCCCGTGGCCGGGAAATCCGGAAGCAGCTCACACCACTGTACCCCAGAGAGACCCAGCTGGAGGAGCAGTTCTATCTGCAGGCACTGAGGCTGCCCAACCAGACCCACCCAGACACGGTAAAGGACATTCGAGCTGCAGGGGAAGCAGGGCATCCGAGCTGCTGCCTTCCCTCTGACATGCTCCTCTTCCTGCAGCCTGTTGGGGACGAGAGCCAGGCCAGAGTGCTCCGTGTGGTGGGAGACAAGCCAGGTGAGTTCCTCGGGTCTCAGGCTGGGGGTGGGGCATGGGTGGTCTTGCGTCAGGGTGGGGCTGGGGGTTGCAGCTGGAGCAGCCCACCTGACTTGGGCTGAAGCTGAGTCTCCTTACCCTCACTTGTGGGTAGCCCTCCCTGGCATGGTACAGCGTGCCTGGCTGGCCTTCTCCACTCTGTGGGGCTTTTCTTCCTAGCTCCTGTGTGTGTGTCTTCCTGTCTGCTCTCACCTGCCCCCCTCTCTCACCTCACTCATTTGTTTCCTTCCTTCCTTCCCCTCACCTCCCTCTCCATCTTCTCTCCTCTCTCCATTTTCTTCCCCCTTCCCCCATGTCCTTCCCTCCTCCTTGCTCTCTAATCCCCCTCTCTCCAATTAATCTTTCTTCTTTCTTACCCTGCTGTTTTTTACATACAACCAGTTTTCTCCTTCCGACCCCGAGGCCACCTGGAAATTGGCGAGAAACTCGACATTATCCGGCAGAAGTGAGCCCCCCACCCCACCCCAAGTCTCACCTCCCTCTTACCGCATCCCCCCACACTAACAGCTGGCAGCCAGCTCTGTCCTGCAGCCTTAGGGCACAAGGTGGAGTACCAGGGCTGGGCCTGCCCAAGATGAATATTTGATGCCAGGCCCGCCTAGCATCTGGGCCTCTGCCCCCTGGGCACGCGAGTCCTTTCCCCACCCACCTGGCCCATAGGCACTGCTGGTTTGTCTTCATGTCTGTCTCTAGGCGCCTGTCTCACGTGTCTGGCCACCGGTCCTATTACCTGCGCGGAGCTGGGGCCCTCTTACAGTATGGCCTGGTCAACTTTACCCTCAGCAAGCTTATCAGCAGGGTATGGCCTACCAGAGGACTGCCTGGACAGAGCGGCATTGGTACCAAGCTTAGAGGGATGAAGGATGTTCAAGGGGGCTAAGAATGTAGCTAAGTTAACTGGTGGAGCACTCGCCTGTCATGCAGAAGGCCCTGCTTCCATTCCCTGGGATACACACACACGCACGCACGCACGCACGCACGCACGCACGCACGCACTTTATCCAGCACTGGGGAAGCTGAGGCAGGAGGATCAAAGTTTCAAGACTGACCTTGGGCTACATAGGGAAACTCTGTCTCAAAATACACCCAAGAGGGCAGTTCGCATCTCTGTGTATTATCAACACGCTCATTTCCAAGTCCTCTGTGCTTGGTGTCCTGCCGTGGGGGGGACTGCAGATGGCTGGGCAGGCACGATCTCCTTCCTCAGGCCTCACGAGTGTCCTGCCGTGGGGGGGACTGCAGATGGCTGGGCAGGCACGATCTCCTTCCTCAGGCCTCACGAGTGTCCTGCCGTGGGGGGGACTGCAGATGGCGGGGCAGCCACAGTCTCCCCCCTCAGGCCTGCTCTTAGGTTTCTGTGCCTCACTTACCCCTCCCCTCTTGCAGGGCTTCACCCCCATGACGGTTCCAGACCTTCTGCGAGGAGCTGTGTTTGTGAGTATGGCCTGAATGCCATGCCCTCTCTGCCTGAGGAGACTGCCCTGGGCTGGGTCATGGAAGTCAGCCATAATGGGGGAAGAGGGAGCAATTCTGGAAGCTTCTAGAGGAACGGCTGGGGTGACTCCAGAACGGGGGAGGCCAAGGTTACCTGACCCCTGCGCCCGTCCTCCAGGAAGGCTGTGGAATGACACCAAATGCCAACCCATCCCAAATTTACAATATTGACCCCTCCCGCTTCGAAGATCTCAACTTGGCCGGGACAGCAGAGGTGGGGCTGGCAGGTGAGCATCTGCCTGGGTGGGAGGGGCACAGCTTCCTGCAGAGGACAGATCACAGCTCTGCAGCTAACACATGCTCCACAGTACAGTGGCTAGCCGTGTTCTCTGACCTGGGTTCTCTAAATCTCACTCCAGCTTCATGTGGAGATGGCAAGCCTGGCTAACCCGTTCTGCCTCTTTCTCCTTCCAGGGTACTTCATGGACCACTCTGTAGCTTTCAGGGACCTGCCAGTCAGGTGATGCCCAGTTTCTTTAACTCTAGACCCCGTTGGTAATATCTTCTGCCCTCTCTGACCCGGTCTCACATGTGCCTACTAGGATGGTCTGTGCTAGTACCTGCTACCGAGCGGAGACAGACACCGGGAAGGAGCCTTGGGGGCTATACCGAGTTCATCACTTCACTAAAGTGAGTGGCGCAGACCTAGCCGGCCATGCACAGGTTGCCACCACCACCCAGAACCTCCTGACCCGGTTGCTCCTGCTCTGTCCCAGGTGGAGATGTTTGGGGTGACAGCCCCTGGGCTAGAGCAGAGCTCACAGCTGCTGGATGAGTTCCTGTCCCTGCAGGTGGAGATCTTGACTGAGCTGGGCTTGCATTTCCGGTGCGGAGATGGGTGGGCCCGGTAGGGGTTGAGGAAGGGAGTGGGGCTGACTGGGCTGTCCTGCCACCTACTCCTTTGCCTCCTTTCCCCTGGGCGAGGCCTCTGGATGGCATAATCTTTGTCTGCGTTATCTTGCTTTATAGGAATTTGAAAAGCACGCCCAGTAAAGCTGTGCCCTGTCGCCCCTGGGGCAGCTCACCATCCCTAGAGTGAGGTCCAAAAGACCTAGTCCTGCAGAGTAAAGCAGAGGTGGGAAGGGAGGGACCAGATTTCACAAGGGCCACTCATCCTTTAGGGCTCACAGCTTCCCAGAGGGCTGAAGAAGGCCAGCTCTTCCCCAAGGGACTCATTGCGGAAAACAAAACAAAACATAAAAACCTGAGAGTATGCAGTCAGGTGGAGCGTCACACAGCTGTAATTGTAACACTTCTGAGGCTGTGGCCAGATTTTCATGAGTTCAAGACCAGCCTGAACTATAGAGGGGGATCCTGTCTCAAAATAACTAAGTAAATAAAACAGAAAGGGCTTATGTAGTGGCCCATACTTAAAATCCAAGTACTTGGAAGACTGAGACAGGAGGATTGCTCTGAGTTTGAGGCAACCCTGGACTACATGTGGCCCTATTTCAAAGAGAACAGAAAACGAGCTCAGAAAAGTGCCTACTCTGCAATCATGAGAATTTCATTTCTGACCCCAGCACCCATATAATAGCTGGGGGTGATGGCGTGTACGTAACCCCTGTGCTGCGGAGGCAGAGACAAGTGGATCCCAGAGCTCGCTGCCCAGCCTGTCCAGCGCAGCCAGTGAGCACATACAAATAGGGCCTAGAAGTACACACCTACCTAGAGTCCGGTCGCTTGTGATCAGGACCCTGTTCAAGGCCATTCTCAGCTACATAGTGAATCCTAGGCCAGCCTGGGCTACATGAGATGCTATCTCAAAAAACCATACCAAAGCTCTTTTCCATCTTCCTCTCGGAGAGGCAGCTTCGCTTCTGCCTCTCTTCCCCCTTCTCTGTTTCTTTCTTTCTCTCTCTCTCTCTCTCTTTCTCTCTCTCTCTCTCTCTCTCCCTCCCTCCCTCCCTCTCTCCCTTTCTCTCCCTCTCTCTCTCTCTCTCTCCCTCCCTCTCTCCCTCCCTCCCTCTTCCTCTCCTCTCCCTCTCTCCTTTAATAAAGCTTTATGCCAAAAAAAAAAAAAAAAAAAAAAAACCAAGAACTCCAAAACTGGAGATGCTGTTCTAGACCATAACAGTGGTTGGGTGAGTAGCCCATAGACCGCTATATGGCTGTCCTTCCATACCCTCTGGGTACCACCACCTCCCCAGTGCCAGGTCTCTTCCTCCTGTCTTCCCCTCCCCCCACCATACAGGGTTTCTCTATATAACAGTCTTAGCTGTCGTTCTGTAGACCAGGCTGACCTTGAGCTCACAGAGATCCACCTGCCTCTGCCTCCCAAGTGCTGGGGTTAAAGGTGTGCGCCACCACCACCTGGCCTCTGTGTCCTTATCCCTTTCTCTCCTTTTTGGCCTCCACATTCTTGTCCTCTCCCACTGAGCATCCTTTACCCTGGCCCAATGACCTCTACCCTGTTTCTGACTTTGACCTCAGAGTGCTGGACATGCCCACCCAGGAACTGGGTCTCCCTGCTTACCGCAAGTTCGACATTGAGGCCTGGATGCCTGGCCGAGGCCGATATGGAGAGGTGAAAGCCCTGGCTTAGTGGGAATGTGTGGTAAGACACTGGAAGGTGGGCCTGTCCCCCAAGACAGCCTCTCAATCACCCCTGCTCCAGGTCACCAGTGCCTCCAACTGCACAGACTTCCAGAGCCGCCGTCTGTATATCATGTTTGAGACGGAGACTGGGGAGCTGCAGTTTGCACACACGGTGAGGCCCACACTGCATCTCCACTTCCCCATCCTCTGTAGCACCGACAGAGCCTGGTCCTGAGCACACCCTTCTTCCAGGTGAATGCCACAGCTTGTGCTGTTCCCCGAGTCCTCATTGCCCTCCTGGAGAGCAATCAGCAAAAGGTGAGAAATCCCCAAGCCAGGAATCTCAAGCTTGACAAAAGGACTGCAGGTTCAAGGCCTGTCTGGGAATCTTTGTTATCTCAAGTGTAAAAGTAAAAAAAGGCTGGGGGTGTGGCTCAGTGGTAGAGCCCCTGCCTAGAATCCCCCAGTGAGGGGCTGGGGTGTGGCTCAGTGGTAGAGCCCCTGCCTAGAATCCCCCAGTGAGGGGCTGGGGTGTGGCTCAGTGGTAGAGCCCCTGTGTAGACTCTCCACCCCACACACACCCCCCCGCCGCCGCCCAGTGAGGGCCTGGGGGCATGGCTCAGTGGTTAAGAGTTTGCTTGGCATGGGGGAGATCCTGGGTTCAACTGGCAGTACTGGAAAGAGAAGGAAGTGTGAGAGTTTGAGACTTCCACCAGCAGCAGAGAGGACAGTTGGGGGAAGAGTAGCATCCTGATACTGCCCTGTCCACAGGATGGTTCCGTCCTCGTGCCTGCTGTCCTCCAGCCCTACCTAGGCACTGACCGGATCACAGCCCCCACCCATGTGCCTCTCCAGTACATCGGCCCCAACCAACCCCAGAAGCCCAGGCTCCCCGGCCAGCCTGCTGCCAGCTGACAACTGTCTGCCCTGGAAGTTGGCACTCTAGAGGCCCCAGACACTTAGAACCTCTACCCTCCCCTCCTGAACTCCTGGGTGTACCTCTGTTCCTTCCCTGCCACTGAATTATTGTCAGTGACCCCTACTGTCACTGGGCTGTCAGCCAGAGGCATGTCTCAGCCGTGGTAGGACAAAGGAGATCTGGAGAGAGCCATAGCATGCCATCCCGTCTTCCTCCTTCCTGCCTTGGTGCCGAGCAGGGGACCCACAATAAATGGTCACAGATCAAAGTCTTCTGGATCTGTGAGCGAGAGAGGTGCTAGGTGACTGCTTCCATGCCACGTCATTCAAGTGCCCGTGGCTGCCTGCAAGGCTCAAGCTGGGTGACTTGAGGATCCCCAGGGGACCCGAAAGGAAGCCAAGGCCTCCCTTCCTCTGGGACGAAAAAGCAGTCATTCTTAGCTGGCTCCCTCAAACTGAGCCAGCTTTATCCTTATCCTTTGGCCAATGGTCCCCAACTGCTGTATTGTCCAGAGTGTCACCTCCTTCGCACACACCTCGCCCCTCCACAGGCACTCCAGGCCCCTTTCCTGCACGGCCAGCTCCTCTGCTGGTGGATTTCGCTCAGCACCTTGAGCAGCTCCAGCCACCCTTTGGACTGTCCTTGGCGTTTTTTCCACCCCCAGTGGGTTATCAAACCTGTGGCTTCACCTTCAGAATGTTCCAGGACTGTGCTGTTTGCCCTCTCCTTCCTTCTTCCTAGACCCTATTCTTCAACTGGCCACTTTGTCTCCCACCTGGATAGTTACGAAAAACTCCTTGTCTCTGCTCCCTGCAAGCATGGAGTTTGGGCGTGACCGTCCGCTGCCCAGAGTCCTGTGGCTCTGTCAGAGTAAAAGGCAACAGTGCCACGACGTCTTCCGCCTTCCTCTGCACGTCACTGTCGCATGTTCTCTTCTGCATAGGGTGTATCTGCAAGTGTTGACTGTCCGGCTTCTCACCTGTCAGCTCCAGCGGGGCTGGGACATAAGAGTTGGCATACAGTGCAGGTTACTGGGGGAATCTACTGCGGCTCAGCTGGCAGAGTGCTTGCCTGGCATGCACAAAGCCCTGGGCTCGATTCCCTAGCTTAGAAACACTGGGCATTTTAGTATGTGTCTGTAATCCCAGCATTTGGGAGGCAGAGGCAGGTGGGTTTCTGTAAGCCAAACCTGGTATGCATAAATTCAAGGCAGCCTGGTCCTGTCTCAAAATATAAACTATGGGACTCTGGTATGGTGGCATCCATCTCTGGCCCCGGCATGGGGGATGCTGAGGCAGGAAGATCAGGAATTAAAGGCTTGCCAGCTGTGGTATTGCCTGTCTTTAATGTTAGCACCTGGGAGATAGACAGGTGGATCTCTGAATTTGAGGCTAGCCTGGTCTACATAGCAAGTTCCCTGTCAGCTAGGGCTACACAGGGAGATCCTGTCTTAAAATGATCTGAGCCAAAGCCGGGCGGTGGTGGTGCATGCCTTTAATCCCAGCACTCGGGAGGCAGAGGCAGGCGGATCTCTGTAAGTTCGAGGCCAGCCTGGTCTACAAGAGCTAGTTTCAGGACAGGCTCTAAAAAAGGTGCAGAGAAACCCTGTCTCGAAAAACCAAAAAAAGAAAAAAAAAATGATCTGAGCCAGGCCATGGTAGAGCATGACATTAGTCTCAGCACTCGGGAGGCAGGGGCAGGTATTTCTCTTGTGAGTTTGAGGCCAGCCTGATCTACAGAGTGAGTTCCAGGATAGTTAGGGCTACACAGTGTAACGAAATTAATAAAAACCCAGAGACAGAAATTGGCATTCAACCTGAAAACCAAAAAAGCTAAAGCATCCAAGCCACTAGAGAAGTCTCTACAAAGCCTGGGCAACCACAGACTAAGCCTCTCTCTCCTCCCATTTTATGTTTCCTCTAGTGCTGGCATTAAAGGTTGTGGCTCCCTAGGACTGGGATTAAAGGTGTGAGCCACCACCACCACCAGGATTTGTTTCTGCAATGACCTTGTGTAGCCCAGGATGGCCTTGAGCTCAGATTCATCTGACTCTCCCAAATCCTGGGATTAAAGGTGTGTATCACCATTGCATGACCCCTAGTGGCTTTAACTTTGCATCTGGTCTTCAGGCAAGACTTATTATTAAAATACAAATAATATACCACAACACAGATTCTGTCTTAAAAAGAAAAAAAAAGATTTGAAGAGCTGGCTCAGCAGTTGAGAGCACTCACCCACTGCTCTCAGAGGGCTCAAGTCCACTTCCCAGAGTCACATCTGGTAGCTCACAAGAGCCTGTGACCCGTTTTAGCTTCTTCGATGCTCTCTTCTGGACTCCGTGGCCACCTGCACTCGTGTGTACGTACCCACCACCATACACATACCTGCAATTTAAAATAAAGGTGTTCACAGCTAGCAAGGCTATCAAGCAGACCCTGTCTCAATGAAACAAAATTAGACTTTTGGACATCATCTGTGCTGGTTCACACTTGTAACCCCAACATTTTAGAAGCTAAGGCAGGAGGATTGCCACAGACCTGAGGCTAGCCTGGGCTACATAGCAAGACGCTGTCTTCGGGGGGAAAAATCAAGGGAAAAAGTTACTTGGGAGTGTAGAACTCTAAAATAACTCTAAAGCCATTTCTGAGGCCTCTCAGCAGTAGTGCTCCCCTCTCCCCTGAGAACCAGGAATCTAACAATTACCCACACACGTACTGAAATGTTGGGAACTCTCCATCTCCCTGAGTCCTTGTGAATGTTCTCCAAATAGAACTCAGTTATTGTAATTGGGAAAAGATAACCTGCAGATGTTTTGACTCAGTCCCTGGGAAGGGGTCAAAGTAACCCACAGATGTTCCCTCTTACCTCACCTGATCTGGCAACTGCTCTCCAGCCAATTATTGGTAATAGCCCCTTTGAATAAGCCAATCATAATAGTTAAAGAACAAACTCCCCCCTTGTTTCCGTGGCTTTTTGCTTTAAAAGTAGCCTGTACCAGCTATTCAAGGTCTTTCTGGCTTCTCAAATGCTGAAAGATCCTGTCACGACAGAATTAATTAAAATCCTCATGCTTTTACATCAACTGCGGTGTGAAAATGGTCTCTTGGGGCTACTCCTCCTTGGTAATCGGACTCCAGGGTCCAACAGGAGATGGTTAAGGCATTGTGTGGCAACCTGAGTTTGGATACTTGGAACCAAAGTAAAAGCCATGTATGTGCTCTTGTAATCCAAGTTCTAAGTGGACAGACATATCCCAGGGGCTTCCTGGCCAACTGATCTATCCAAAAAGTTTAGCTCCAGGTTCAGTAAAACACCTGTCTCAAAAAAAAAAAAAACAAAAACACAGTGGAGAGCAACAGAGGAAGATACCAGCTTCTACATGCACACACCACACACACTCACACGTGGTGCTGGGGTGGCATGCAGCCCTGTGAAGTTCCCAGTGCAGGACACTGCCCACCACTCCTCATATCCTCACCCAACAGCTCTGGAGTGGGCTGTCACCAAAACTTCCAAAACATAAGAGCTTAAGCAATTGTCCCAACACTGCACAGCTGGTGGCTGGCGGAGCAGGGACTTGGCCAGAAGGAGCTTGCACCTCTTAGGAGGTAGATTCAGGAGGATCTACTTTCCAGAATGTGGAAAGAGTTGAGAAAAGGAGAGTTGCCCAGTTCCCACATAAGTCTCTGGGAGAGCCTTTCCCCCACACCCACGCCGTGTTCCTGGGCCAGAAGCCTGGAGGGGTGTGCATGCTTGAGTGTGGGTTCCCATGAATAATTGAGGGTCCTGAAGCGCCCCACAGCTGTCCCCTCTCCCTGAGCAGGGAGGAGGTGGTGGTGACGTCACTGGGGCCACTTCACCTGGGTTATAAGGCTCTGGTCCTGGCTGGCTGCTCAACGGAGAGGTCCAAGGTCCGGACTCCCCACCATGCCGCGCCGTGCACCCACCTCAGCAGCGCTGCTGCTGCTGCCCCCGCTGTTGGCACTGCTGCTGGGGACTGGTGAGTGCAGAGCCCACAGAGGGATTAAGTGGCAGGCCAGTATACCTGGGATCGGGCTATAGACAGGCTGCTGAGCTTACACACGGGGGCAGCACACCTGATAGATGCCAGGCTGGTGGGCTGCGGTAACGGCGGAGTTGGGATCAGTACCACGGACAGTGCCTGTTTCCTCCCTCCACAGCCTCCTCGGTTCCCCTGGCGCCCAGACCCTCCAAGGAGGAGGTGAGAGAGGAGCCCTTCTTTGCCCTCCCCATCTTCTTGGGTCCCCTCTGCTCAGATTCTCCCAGGATCCCCACCTCTTTCTTTTCTCCTGTAGCCACTCTGTTTTCCCAACTCCCTTGCCCTTGACCTCCCTCTAACTTTTCATCCTTGTCCCCAGCTAACCCGCTGTCTAGCAGAGGTGGTCATGGAGGTGCTGACACTGGGCCAGGCCCAGAGAGGCCTCTGCACAGCTCTGCTCCACAAAGGTAGGAATCCCTTAGTTCCCCTCAGGCTCCCAACATCTTTCCCCACCTTCCTACTGGCCCACAGTGCATGGTAGAAAACTTCCCAGGCCCCGGGGGTCAGTGTAGTGCTGCTTACTCCCACACCCCCCACACACCTGAAAGAGCCTGGCTACAGCACAGGGACTAGAGCAGAGAATATACAGCCTGTGACACCCCCTCCCAGTGCCAAGCAGTCCCCTTCATGATGTCAAGAAGGACCCAGAACTCCTGAGCAACCACATTTCTCAGTTGGCTACACAGAGAACCCTATCTTTCCCTGCCAGAGATATTCGAGACAGAGCCCCATGGCTGTGTGTCCCTTGAGGAGAAGAGGTTACTGGGTGGGGACTTCAACAAGCAGGAGACTGGAAAGATGAGGTCCAGCCAGGAGATAAGGGACAAGGAAGAGGAGGAAGCAGCAGAGAGGACCCACAAGTCTGAGGTGCAGGAACAGGCCATCCACACTCAGCTCCACAGCCAGCTTCACCGGGAAGAGGAGAAAGAGGAGGAAGAGAAGAGGCAACCACAGAAGACCTTCGAGCATATGTGGGAGCATCTAGAGGGTGCCAGGGGCCCCCAGAAGCGGGTGGCTGAGAAGGCCAGCGATGAGGAGACGGCCCGGTTTCAGGCAGAGGAGAAGGGCATGCACCTGCTGGGCGGAGGCCACAGCCTGTGGCAGGGGAGTGAGATGGCTGGGGGAGAAAGGCACGAAGAGTCCTCGAGCCATCGTCACCACCTGGAACAGCCAGGCACCAAGGCCAAGCAGGAGGAAGAGGCAGAGGAGGAGGCGGCTTCAGAGCAGGAGGTGAGTGGAGGGGCCACTCCAGGGTCACCCAAGGAGGTCTCTTCTAACACCTGGGCCACAATGAAATCCACCATGAAGTGGGTCAGTGACCAAGTATGCACCAAGACTAGGTAGCAACGCCCAAGCAGGGACAGTGACCAGGAAGACACCATTAATTACCCAGAAACATCAGCAGCATCACCAGTCTGCACCAAGTAAGTCAGCTCCCACTAAAGCCAGCAGCTACTCTCCTGGTTCACTAGGCTAGTGACAGATACCGTTGGCTAAGCCATGCAAGGTCCAATATATCCCACATGCCAGCAAGGATGTCTCAGTGGGTAAAGGCACTTGCTGCCAAGCCTGGTGACCTGAGTTCAATCCCTAGGTCCTGCATTGCATGGCTGATGGAGAGGACTGACTCCCACAGGTTGTCCTCTGACCGCTCCACACATGCTGGGATACACATGTGCACATACACACCCACAATAAATGTATAAACTTATTTTTTAATTACGTGCTGGAGAGATGGTTTAACAGTTCAAAGCATTGGCTGCCCTTTCAGAGGACCCAGGTTCAATTCCCAGGTTCCTTGTAGTGACTCTGCAACTCCATTTCCAGGGGAATCCTATGCCCTCTCCTGGCCTCCAGGGGCAGCAGGCAGACATGGTGATATACAGACATATATGCCGGCAAACACCAATACACATAAAGTTTTCTTTTAACTGAATTAAATATAACCTTAATTGGGAGCAACAATCAAAATGGCCATCACATCACAGATGGGTCACCCAGAGCTGGGATGTAGGTCCGTGGAAGAATGTATACTTAGCATGCAATGCCCTGGTTCATTTCCAAGCACTACATAATCCAGCTGTGATGATACACATCTGTAATCCCAGCACTCAGAAAGCAGAGGCAGAGGATCAAGAGATCAAATGTGAACCTCCACACCAGTCCAGTGGGTTTGTGGGAACAAAGATGGTAGCCATCACTAACCATGACAGACAGCTAGGAAGGGACTTCAGGCCACTGGTGAGTTACAGTCATCATAGAGGTGGTAACCATATTTCTGATCTCCCCCAGGAAGACAATGTGGAGCAGCTAGAGCGTATTAAGGAGCAGCTAAAGAAGGCCACCGCCATGCTGGGAGAGGCACTTGGAAGGGAAGGCTGACCCTAACCCACTCCCCTCCTTTTCTGTACGCCCTAAGGCTCAGGACTGTTGATCTCAGAGCCCCCATCCCACCAACTGGCAGGGGCTGGGAAGCAAGGGTGTGCCTGAGAACCAAGCCTGAGAGAAGTCTGAGTGGGGCGAGGCTGGTTCAGACTGACTCAGGACCCCACCCCACCCCTCCATCCCTGAGTGAATAAAGCACAAAGCAAACCGTGGCTCACACTTGGCTCTGGAGGGACGGGACCTGAAATAAGCAGAAGGCACTATCAGGCTGGGTGCTGCTTGTCAGCTTTAAAGTTTTATTAAACTGGAAATTATATTAATATTAAAACTTAAGTCAGGTGGGGTTGGGGTCATCAGGAAGAGGTTTGGGTGCTGGGGAGGGAGGTCGCCGGTTTCGGCTCCTGCCACTGTGGACCACGATGTCATCATATTCATCCTGGGAAAAGAGAGGGACAGCACAGGAGTCAGGTAGCTGCCACCTTGCCCACTGCCAAGGTCACAGCACCTAATGGGGTCTCACCATGACTCCTGTGTTCCCTTGCCCCTCCTTTAACACCCTGAATGTACCATGCTGGAGGTCATGGCTCTCAGTACCACCTTCTCCCACCACTACCCATATGTCCCTGGGTATTAGGGACACAGCTCTCTCCCCATGCCCCTCTGCCTTCACCCACCTTCAGCCCTCTTCATGCTACGCTGGCCCCTATACAAGGGTGTGGTGTTGTCTGCATTCTTTAGTAATGTTCCCTCACTGCTGGCAGAGGTCTTTCCCGACCATCATTGTTCCGGCTACTCTGACCATGCTCAGACCCTCACTGCCTGTGCTCATGACCGCCTCTGGAGGAAGTCTAACTTAGCTCGTCTTTGTGCTATTTTGTTTTTCCTTTTTGACAGGGTCTCACTATGCAGCCCTTACAGGCCTCAAACTCACACACTGCCTCTGCATCCTGAATCCCAGGATTCAAGGCTAATGGTGTTTGCCACCATGACAGATTGCCAAGTCTATGACAGTTTCCCCTCATCTCTGTGTCCCTTGTGCGAGTCCCTGGCAGCATCTGCCAGGTTTCTGGTTGTCTGTGTACCCCGACCCCTCCAGGGGATACCCATCCCTGACTCACGCCCTCATCTCTGCCGTCGCTGTCATTGTCACTGCTGCTGCTGCTGCAAGGGCCAAGCTTATCCTCCTCCTCCTCAGGCTCAGGGGCTCCATGTGCACGGAGGAGGCGGGCAAGGATGGGGTTGGGCCGAAGCAGGGCGCTACCAAGTGGGGTGCGGCCCCCATACATGCGGGCGGTGGGGTCAGCACCGGCCTTCAGGAGAAGCTCCAACACGCTGACTGCCTGGGCTTCCACCGCCAGGTGCAGAGGGGTCCGGCCACACGTGGGTTCCTGTGCGAGGTGCCAGAGCAGTCAGTGAGAGCACACGGGACAGAGCCTTCCCCCACACTGGCCCACCGCAGTGGCTCACCGGTTTATTGAGGTCAGCTCCAGCATCCCTGAGCAGCTGGACCATCTCCGCATCTTTGTGGATGACAGCTACATGGAGTGGGGTGTGGCCTGGGGACAGATGACAAGTTAAGGAGCCTCAGCTCTGTCATGACCAGAGGGAAGGATACCAGGTTTGGGGCCTGACTCCCAAACTCCAGATGCCTGAGCTCAGGTGTCAGCATGCTGGTGGTGTAAGCCTGAGTGGTGTGGTGTCTGGGATCTACAGGGATGAGCCTGGGGACACGGAATGAGAGCACTCACTCTGTGGACCAACAGAACCAAGTCTGAGGTCTTCCTTCACAAAGAACAGCTCTTGAGTTCCATCCCCAGCATCATAAATAAGACAAACAAGGACAATAACAATAGAAGTCACACAAAGGATCAGGGACACTGGCTATCAGGTGACCTCAGCCTATTTATGGAGGAGCCAGGTTCTTTTCCCATGAGGCCTGAGTGAGGAGGGAGAACTCTGCACCCTCTGCCCAGGGCTAGGAGCATGGGGTGGATCCTCTCATCCCAGGTAGCCTGAACTAGCGGCTTACACTTGGGAACAAATAGTTCTGGAGGGAAGGCACCTTGCAGGTAGGTAGTCCAGGCTCAACCACTGTATCTGGGCATTTCTGGATCTGTGGGTTGGCCGTCTGGAATACAGTGGTTTGATGACCAGATCTGGGGAAGAGGAGCCCTGTATATCAATTCTTAATACTCCTGGGGGTCCTCGGTCCAGATGCTGGGATTTCTGGAGACTTAGGATGATTTTGCTTTTAGGAGCTGGTTTTGCTTTTTTTTTTTTTTAAAAAAAAAAAAACAAAAACAAAAACAAAAACAAAACAAGGGCTTACTATGTAGCACAGGCTGAAGCTGACCTCATGATGTTTCTGCTTCAGGCTTCTACCACCCGAGTGCTGGGATTATAGGCACTTATAGCCATGCCATGAGAAGGTGTGTGAGACAGGGTCTCCTGAAGCTAGACTGATCTAAACTAGCTAGACAGCACCAAAGATGACCTTAAGCTCCTGATCCTCTTGCTTCCACCTTACAAGGGCTGGTATTATAGGCACGTGCCACCAGGCCCAGTTTATGCTGGGGATCGAACCCAGGGCTCTGTATGCCAGATAAGCACTCCATTGACTGAGCTATGTCCGCAGCCAGTGGCTGGGTTTCAAGTCGGGTAAGAGCCAGGAGTTCTCGTCCTTCCCAGGGCCCAGGGCCCTCACCCTCATAGTTTTCAGCTTCTAGCTGCAGCTTCCAGTCTTCATCACTTGGCTCCTCTTCGTTCTCTGGGTTAGGTTGAGGGTTCACAGCAACAGGGTTTTGGCTGGTGTCTGGGGTATGGTCCTGGCTCTGAGTGAGGTAGGTATCTGAGGCATCCCTTGGACGTCTGGGGCGGGGCTGGAGCAGCACACATGCGCACGTGTGTGCCCTCACGCGGCAGGCCAAGTGCAGGGCAGTGTGGCCCCCTCTCTCAGTCACCAACACTCCTGCGCCGGCTGCATACAACTTCTCTACCGTGGATGCCTCCCCCAGGATGGCTGCTAGGTGCAGGGCTGTCTACAGGGAGAGAGAGCAGGGGTTAGGGCCACAATGACAATCCTGGACCCAGCTCCCTAAAGCGACCATCCCCAGTGGCTCACTTGGCCTAGGTCATTCTGCAGGTCCAGGTACTCAGTGCCGGCGGAGAAGCCCAAGAGGAAATCCAGGAAGGGCTCATGCTGATGTATCACGGCCAAGTGCAGGGCCCTGGGGACAAAGGAAGAGGTCAATAAACAAGAAGCTACAAACTGTGGCCACCGTTGGAAACATTTCAGTGTCTGGGAGAGTCAGGGACAGGAGCTACTTTGGTTGGTTGGTGTTCTGAGATAAGACAAGGGTCTTCAGCCGGGCAGTGGTGGCATATGCCTTTAATCCCAGCACTTGGGAGGGAGAGATAGATGGATCTCTGAGAGTTCGAGGCCAGCCTGATCTATAAGTTAGTTCCAATACAGGCTCGGGGAAAAAAGAAAAAAGAACCAGTGTTTACTAAGGAAATTAGCCAGCTCAAATTCCAGTACCAGTACCTGGAGAAGCTGAGGCAGGAGGATTGTTACTTCAAAGCCAGTCTGGGCTACATGGTGAGTTCTAGACCAGCAGGATCAAGTACTAAATAATGAGATGAGATTTGGTCACCACAAACAGCTGGGCATGGCGGCGTGTGTGAAAGAGGCAGAGGCCGGTGGGCTCTGTGAATTCCAGGCTAGTCTGGTCTGTAGGTGAGTTCCAGGTCAGCGATGGCTACATTGTGAAGCCTCGTCTCAGATAATAACAAAGCAAAGAGCAAATGAGGCAGACAGTGAACATCGACCAATGGCCTCCACACACAAACATGCATATACACACAAAGACAAACTAGGTATAACATCCCCAGCTTCTAATCTTAGCACTTCAGAAGCTGAGGCAGGAGGATCACAAGTTTAAGACCAGCCTGGGCTCCATAGTGAAGCCCTGAGATAAAAAACAAAATACAGGGCTGGAGAGATGGCTCAGAGGTTAAGAGCACTGGCTGCTCTTCCAAAGGTCCTGAGTTCAATTCCCAGCAACCACATGGTGGCTCACAACCATCTGTAATGGGGTCTGGTGCCCTCTTCTGGCCTGCAGGCATACACACAGACAGAATATTGTATACATAATAAATAAATAAATAAATAAATAAATATTAAAAAATACAAAAAGTGGAAAACGGGTTGGGGCTGGGATGTGGGTTGGGGAGCACGTCCCTAACGTGTGTACCTCAGGCTTGACTGACCACACACACACACACACACACACACACACACACACGCACACACACACTACGGCTCTACTAACAGAACTCCAGAACTCCAGATTACATAAAGCAAAAGCTAACAGAATGAAAACCAACAGATGAATCCATAGACTTGGAGATTTCAATAGATCTCTGTCACGAATTGTTCGAGGAAACAGAAAACGTCAGCAAAGAGACAGCAGACTTGGAGAGGGGTGTGTGTGGTTGTTGCTGTCTTGTTTTCGCAGTAGCGGGTGGAACCGAAGGCTCCATGCAGGGAAGCACACGCTCCTCGGCATCTTTGTTCCCTTTATTTTGTGACAGGGCCTTGCCACTAACGTTTCCCAAGATGGACTTGAATTCACTCTGTTCCTAAGCAGGCCCTGAACTTGAGAATCCTCCTGCCTCAGTCTTCTTTGTAGCTGGAATTACACGCCCAGCTTTTTTTTTTTTTTAAGATTTATTTACTTATTATGTATACAACATTCTGCCTCTATGTATGCCCGCACGCCAGAAGAGGGCGCCATATCTCATTACAGATGGTTGTGAGCCACCATGTGGTTGCTGGAAATCAAACTCAGGACCTCTTGGAAGAGCAGCCAGTGCTCTTAACCACTGAGTCATCTCTCCAGCCCCCCACGCCCAGCTTTGAACAACACTGCTAACCAACATTACCTCTAAATCACAGATTATTTACTTATTTAGTGTATGTGTGCCTGAATGGATGGAAGCACACCGTGCACGCGGGAGCTACCAGAGGCCAGAAGAGGGCATCAGACCCCTGGAAACTGGGGTTATAGATAGCTGTTAGTTGCCATGTGGGTGCTGGGAACTGGACCTGGGTGGGTCTTCTGCAAGAGCAGCTAGTGCTCTTAACCAGCGAGCTACCTCTCCAGCCCCATTTTATAAACTCTTTATACATGCGCACATAACACTCAGGGTCAATTCCTGGGCCAAAAACCCAAGTCTCAGTAAATCAAAATGAATTGCCATGGAGACACCATTCCTGATAGAGTACTTGCCTAGCACCCAGGAGGCCTGGGTTTGATGCCCAGCACTGAAAGAGAGAAACTAGAGAGTGCAAATCAAGCAAAGAATTTTCTCTGCCCACAGTGAAACAAAATTCAAAATCGGTAACAGAAAGACATCTGGAAATTCCTCCAAGAGTGGAAAATGAACATGCTTCTTTACAATCGACTGGCCAAAGGAGAAATCAAGAGGAATTAGAAACTATACTCAATTATGCGAGAACAAAAACACAGTATATCAGAAGTTCTCCGCAGGGAATATTTGTAGCACTCAAAGCTCATTAGCAACGAGGAAAGGTGAGTTGGTAAGGCGCTAGCTTGGCAGGCATAGTCAATCTCCAGCAGAACAGAAGCTGAGCACGCACCACAGGCCTAGAAGCCCAGGCAGGAGACCAAGAGTGTAAGGCTAGGGGCTAAACCAATGGCTCAGCAGCTAAGAACACTTGTGGCTCTTGCAGAAGACCCAGGTTTGATTTCCAGCACCTACATGGTGGCTCACAAACCATCCATAACTCCAGACCCCGTGGATCCAACAAGCACATATACAGCTCACACACACAGGTGTGCAAGTGAAAAACATTTATACACATAAAGTAAAATCATTCAGGAGGCAGAAGCAGCCAGATCTCTGAGTTTCAGGCCAGACTGGTCTACAGATTGAGTTCCAGGACAGCCAGGGCTACACAGAGAAACCCTGTCTCGATTAAAAAAAAATAGAGTTCAAGGCTATCCCAGGCTATATATATAGTGAGATACTGACTAAAAAAGGGGTTAATGGGGGGGGGGCAAGGCTAGGAAATAGTTGGTAGGTAAAGCACAGTAACCTTAGTTCAGAACACACCTAAGAAAAATATGGCTGTGGTTTTAAATGCTTATAATTCCAGCACTAGGGAGGGGAAGGCGCACGATCCCTGGATGGAGCGTGTAGGCACACACCCAGATGGATCGCTGTGAGTTTGAGGCCAGCCTGGTCTACACAGTGAATTCCATACAGGCCAGCCAAAAGCTACATAGTGAGACTTGGACTCAAAGAAGGAGAAGGGGTGAGGATCCCTGAGGTTCTCAGGCAGCTAATCTAGCCTCTGTGGTTCAAGGCTATCCTCAGCTGAATAGCAAGATCAAGACCACTATGGGTTATATGAGACTATATATCACAAAAAAAAAAGGAAGGAGGAAAAAGAAAATTACAAAATCTACATCTAAATCTAAAGTAATCAGAATGAAATAATAAAGGAACAAGAACCAATAAAATAGAAAGTGAAAAATAAGAAAATTAAGGAAACAACACCTGGTTCTTTAAGATTCGTGTTTATTGTGTTCCCCTCATGGGTCAGGCACTGAGTCACTGGGCACACGCAATAAGCACAAAGGACAAAAAATCCCGGGTATAATCCCTTACATGGACCGTCACCACAGCTGTCCCTTCTCCCCAGCTTAGCGACTAATCACAATTTCCTGATTCTTAAAATTATTTTTCAATCTCCCCCTCCTCCTTTTTCTCTCCCCTCATTTTTGATACCAGGCCCTCCCAAGCTATCCTCAGCCCCTTTGAGGGCTGGGATTACAAGTGTATACCATCACACTCAGCTCAGTTAAAAACAGTGGCTGGAAGGCGGTGGTCTGGGAGAAACATTTGGTTAACAGACGAATCTATCCTCGTGGAAAAGAGATTCTGAATTTTTTGTTTGTTTGATTTGATTTTTTTTGTTTTGTTTTGTTTTTTGTTGTTTTGGGTTTTTTTTTTTTTTTTTTTTTTTTTTTTCAAGACAGGGTTTCTCAGTAGCTGTGAAGCCTGTCCTGGAAGAGATTCTGAATTTTATGTAGCTCTGGCTGGCCGGAAACTCACTTTGTAGATCAAGTAGCCTCAAACTCAGAGATCTGCCTGCCTCTGCCTCCCAAGTGCTGAGTGCCACTGTGCCCAGCAGCTCAATTTCTTATTTGCAGATCAATGCTGGAAATAGCACAGTTGTAGACTCAGGGCCAAGGACTAATTTTGGAAGTCAAAATCTGGCTTATTACAAGGGTAGCTAAGATCAAAGACCACATTTGGAAGAAGAGGTCAGAAGGTGTGGGAACTAGAGGGCTAACAAAGGTCCGGGGGCCTGGTCGGGAAGGTTCAGATCCGGTTTGGGGATCAGTAGGTAGGATATGGATTACAGGAGCACAAATTTACAATTCAAGAAAGGTGAGACACTTGACTGTGGGTGAAGTAAGACTAGTCTTCTCACAGTTTAGCATTTGGGAGTTAGGGGTCAGGAAGTCCAGCATCGGAAGTCAAGCATTAGGAACTTGAAGATAATAAGCCACAGCAATTATAGGCTAATGGAGACTCAGGTAGGATCCTGGGGCTCCGTTTAGTAATTTAAGGTTTACTCACGTGTCCCCATCCTCAGTGACGTAGCCAAAGACCAGGGGCGCCCACGACAGCTCCGGGCCCAGCTCTGCGCCCAGTCCTGGTCCTCCGGGAGCCGCTGCGTCGGGACCTAGAGAGCCTAGGCCGCTGTCGCACCATTCATCGGCGTCCGCAGTTTTTCCCAAGCAAGCGACCCCGGCCATGGCCCCAGCCACCTCGGGTGGCCCCCTGTGGTCGCCCGCCTGTCGCTGGGCTTTGCCGTGCGCTCCAGTGCTTCCGCCCTGCCGGGAATTCCCCAACACGCCCCCTCATCTACCCAATCAGAATGTGTTAAATAGCTACACTCCGCCCCTATACAGCACCAGAACCAATCAGAATAATGAGATGGACACTGGCTCTCTGAGTTTCCCCACTTTTTCCAGACGCCCTTTATCAATATGGCTACTTAAGGCGCCAGGCCTTTTGGGATTTGTAGTTCTTTGCCGCGAGAGGCGCAATGTACGAAAGCATTTGCGGGACTGCGTTAGTTGCCGGGAGTTGTAGTCCTATAGCTTATCTGGGCCCCCCCCTCTTGTTTCCGGTGCCGTCACGGGACAGAGCAGTCGGTGACAGCTCCGAGGGCCCCCACCCTGCTCCCATGGCCGAGCCGGACCGTGAGTCGGGGGCCCAGGTGGGAGGGTCGGGCCGCGCCGGGGCCTGGCTTTGGGCTGCAGGCCCCGGGGCCCGAGGGCAGGCTCGGTAGGGTGGGAGAAAGGGGCTGCGTGAAGGGAGTGGGATTTGGAGGACCGTTGCTAAGTGGTCGGTATTGCTAGGTTGGTGGGATTCTGGGTTGTGAGATTTTTTTTTTTAAGGGTCCGTTTGCCAAGTTCTTAATGATCGCGTTTCTTGCACTTTGGTTTCTGAGGACCCTCGTTGCTAAGGACCAAAGTTGCCACGATCCCGGTTGCCAAGGTTGTTTGGTGTTAGGGGCAACTGTAGGATGTTGGGGGAACCCCTGCTGCCCCTATCTCATTCCTTCGGTTCCTGTGCCTCTCCTAAACCTCCACTTCCACTGTATCTACTCCCCCACACTCAACTCTGAGCAGAGGTATCCCTACTTACTTCTCTTGAAAAACACACACACTACCATGCCCTGCCTAACTTTGAAGTCTTCCTTCAGTCCTGTTTCGCCTGCTTTCTCCTCCTAAACCTTCCCCTCAGCCTTTGCTCCTCACAGTCTTCCTTTCTAAAATAAGCCTTTCCCCATCTCTGACAGTCTTATTACCATCCCCGACTCCAGGAGAATTAGGTTGGTGGGTCCTCTTGTTGGCTCCACCACTATGAACCCTTCATCCCTTTAACTATTACCCCGCACTGTAACCACGTCTGCTCCCCCTCCTCCCCAGCCTCTGACCCTCTGGAGACGCAGGCAGGGAAGGTGCAGGAGGCTCAGGTGAGATGGGAAAAGGGGTGGAGGGAAGGAGAGAGATGGATTTGGTTCCTCATTCCAAACTGGGAGGGAGTGGCAAGGGGAGGCTTTTACCCAAGGGCCCTTGGCTTATGGTCCTGATCCCTTACTCCATCTGGGGATTAGTACAGCCTCCTGGGGAATGGCGGCTTCTGGGGACTGTGAAGGAAAATACAGCCTCAACCACCGGTCGCCCTTCCATGTTGTCCTCTTGTCTTTCTGTTGCCCGCCCCTTCCTCAATTCCTTCTGAACCTCATTTGTGCTGGACCTGGAAGAGACTTTTCCAGTTTGGTTCCCAAACTCACAGATCTCATGGGGTGGGGGAAATGACCGTATAGGGTTGATTGTAAAAGTGGCACAGAAGCTGGGTGTGTTGCCACCTGTACCCCCAGTGCCTGGGAGGCTGAGGTGGGAAGATGGAGAAATGTGAGACAGCTTGGGCCATATAGTGAGACTCTGTCTCAAAGAGGGGGCACTCCAGCAATGCACAGCAGGCTTTGTGGGTGAGAGATTTTAGACAGGTCTAGCGAAACTCATCCTTGGAGGAGCCCGCAAGCTAGTGAGCAAGACCAAGATATAGCCACAGTGTTCTAAGTGAAGTGATTTCGAATTTTCTTACATAAGATCAGCTATGGTGTTCCCTGCAGAGTGCGAAGACCTGAGGGGCAAGGAGGAGGAGGTGGAGATGTTTTCAGTAGTTGTTGCTGGGTGGTCCTTTATTGGTGTTCTGACTGCAGTCTAGTCTCCGTGACCTCATTTAGTCTCTCCGGCATCCCAATGAGCGTAAGGCCTTTCATGGACACTTTACAGATGCGGGACTCAAACCAGTGTAGAGGGAAAGGGAAGGGCTTGAAACCTCTAGGAAAGCGGGTCCACTAAAGTGGGGAGGTAGATGATCCGTCTCAAAGATGTGTGGAGACACTTGCCAATGCCTGCAGAGCCCCCGCAGGCCAGGTTATCTTCCTGTACTAGACCGGTGGTTTTCAGCCTTCTTAATACTGCAACTTCATACAGTTCCTCATGTCGTGGTGACCCTCAACCATAAAATTATTTTCATTGCTACTTCATAACTGTCATTTTGCTACTGTTATGAATTGTAAGTATTTGATATGCAGGATGTCTAATCCCCAACCCCTGTGAAAGAGTCGTTCAAGCCCCAGGGGGTCACCACCCACAGGCTGAGAAGCATTGTACTAGACAATGCCTACCACCACTGAATGCCAGCATGCCGGTCGCTATGAGATCACTCTTCAAAGGGAGGCAGGTATAGAAGCTGTGGTCAACAATACTCCCATGAGTGCACAGCAGAACTGTGACAGCCTGCTGTGGGTCCCTGCTATCTTACTTGTCTGGCTCCTAAAATAAGACTCAATGCCAGACCAAAAGATTTCCATCAGAAGGGGTCTCAGTGGCAAAGATGATGTGGGGGTATCAATTGCAGCATTATCCAGACAGGGCAGCGCTAGAAATGCCCCAGTGGCCGTCAGGAGAGGGAGTCAATGAACTATGGTTCATCATACAATGTGTTACTATGGAGCCACAGCAAAGAATGAGGTGGGAGGCTGGAAAGACAGCTCTGTGGCTAAGAATGTGTGCTGCTACTCCAGACGACCCGAGTTCCATTCCCAGAACCCATATCAGGAGCTCACAGGTGGCCGTAACTCCAGGTCCAGGGGCTCTGACTCCACATGCACAAACATACCCATATACACATACTAAAATAAATCTATAAAAGAATGAGGTGGGTCTGTGAAACATGATGAAGTATCATACTCTGGCAAGACCCACATCTACGATATCAATGCATAAAAAACTCATGCAGGGAAAGCCGCTGGAGTTCTTTCTGTTTAACTGCTGCTTGGCTTTGCTTTGGCATTTGTTCGTTCTGCAAAGGCTCAGGAGGCTGAAAAAGGAAGATTGTGGGTTGGAAGCCAGCTTGGGCGAAATAGTAAGACTTGTCTCTTTTTAATTTCTAAACTTGGCTTGTCTGTTTGTGGGTAGGATGCACAGTGCATGTGTGGTCACCTGAGGACATCTGTCCTCCCCTCCCACCGTGAGGAACCCGGGAGCAAACTCAGACGGTCAGGCTGAGTGGCGAGCATGTCTCCCTGGTGCACCCTCTTGCCAGCTTTTTAGCTTTAAGACTCAGGAAGCAATTATTTGAGAGTCAGGCACGGTGCTGCCATACTCCTGCAGTTCCGGCCCCCCAGAAATAAAAGTAGGTGGCTCAGGAATTTGGGGTCACACTCAGATACGTAGCAAGTTGGAACCAACCTGGGCTACGTGGGACCCTGTCTCAAAGCAGCAGAAACGACAAAAGAATCTTTTAAAAAAAAAAGTAATTTGAAAAGGAAGTTTGGAAGCATAGTAGGGAATGGGTGGTCTGGGGACTTTTGAGCAGTTAGTTGATTGAGTTGGTCAGACTATTTCTGACACTTACTGCAAGACCAGCCCTAGCCTGAGTGGGTACACGGGAAGTTGGCATGAGGGCAGGGTGGAGTAGGGAAGCCAACTAAGGGACAGTGAAGCCATTTGGCAAGGGGACTAGGAGCAGGAGCTGGCTTTGGGGAGATGCTAAGGCCACTCTGGAACATGGTTGGAGCAAGGTGGGGTCACCTTGAGAGGCTCACATCTGGGGACAGAAGCAGCATCACCAGTGCCTAGGCTGTAGCATAGCTGTGGCAGGTGGCCCAGGGAAGTGGAGAGGACCAGCTGAGAGGCCAAGGGATTCACTGTTCAGCCTCACAGCAACCTCTGACCCACATGGACAAGTTGAGGCCCCCAGGCTGGAGGCCTAGCTCCAGTGGTGGTGGTTACCCAGTGTGCATGAAACCCTCACTTCAGTTCCTAGCATTATCAGGCTGTGATGGCCAACTGGTTGGAATAGTAGACGTGATCTAAAGCATCACACTGCAATCCTAGCTCTGGGGAGGTGGAGACAAGAGGATCAGAAGTTCAAGGTCATGTAGACCTCATAGCAAGTGTGAGGCTAGCCTGGGCTACATAAAACCCTATCTCAAAAAGCAAGTTAGGCATGGTGGCATGTGCCTTTAATTCCAGAAGTCAGAGAGAGACTGAAGTAAGTTTATCTTTGGGTTCAAGGGCACCCTAGTCTACATAGTGAGTTCTAGGCCAACTGCGGATATATAGTGAGACCCTGTCAAAACAAAAAAGATGGGGGCAGGCATGGTGGTTCATGCCTTTTAAGTTTAGAAGACAGAGGCAGGTGGATCTCTGGGAGTTCTGGGTCAGCCTGGTCTACATAGCCAGTTCTAGGCCAGCCAGAGAGATCCCATCTCAAAAAGATAAGGCCTAGAAAGTCAGTTACACAAGGAGATGTGGGTCCCATCCCTGTCCCAGAGCCCTCATGCTGGCCCTCTGCTTCTCCAGGCCATCTCCTGGTCAGAGCCCCACTCTCTGAACCAGGCGTCACCCCCATCCCTTCCCCCTCCCTTCCTCCCTAACCCCACTTCTTGGGCTTGGCCATCCCACCTGCCCCTTCCAGGACTCAGACTCGGACACTGAGGAAGGCGCTACTGGCGGAGAGGCAGAGAGTAAGTGTCCTCCTGGAGGGCTGGGAGGGGGGCTGGGGCAAGACTCCTCCGGAGTGATGTCTAAAGCGTGTAATAATGAACTTGGTACCTGAGGCTGCTGCCTGCGGGAGACACTGGGACTTCAGTGGTGGGAGGATAGTAGGTTGCATGGCTGGGCAAGACCCTTGGGCCCCGGCCCGATGCCTACCTGGCACTGTCTCTCTTGTTGTTGGTCAGTGGACTTTCTGCGGAACTTATTCTCCCAGACCCTGGGTCTGGGCTCTCAGAAGGAGCGTCTGCTGGACGAGCTGAGCCTCGAAGGAGTGACCCGCTACATGCAGAGCGAGCGCTGTGAGTCCCCCCACTCCCGGCCCAAAGTGACTTCCAAGTTGTTGGGTATGAATAGTAAGAAAAGCTGCCGAGTGTGGTGGTCCATACCTGTAATCCCAAGCCTGAGCAAAGGGATCGCCTTTCAAGGTTGGCCTCAGCTGTGCTGTGTGTTTAAGTCTAATCTGAGCTACATGAGAGCTTTCCTAAAATAAAAAATGGGAAGAAACCCAACTCTTGAGATGTAGAGATGGTTTACTAGTTAAGAGCACTAACTGCTTTTCCAAAAGACCTGGGTTGGATTCTCAGAACCCACATGGTGGCTCACAACCATCTGTAACTCCAGTTCCAGGGGATTCTATTTATAGCCACCATGGGTGTCAATTATGTACCTGGAACACAAACATTCACACAGACAAAACACCTGCACATTTAAAAAGCAACTCAGCTCTTCAGGAAATTTAGGCAAGCGGATCATGAATTTGAGGGTAGCCTGGACTACATAGTAAGATTGTAAGCAGTTAGTGTGGGGGAGTGAGGCGCTTGGACGATGTTCTCGAGCCCCATGAGTCTCACAGGTTTGTCTGTGTGTGCGGTGTGTGTGGATGGAGCGGGGAGGGCAGCTGCACAGAGGAGACCAGCCCAGCTCCTACTCCAGAGGGCACCTTTGTAGAGAACCAGGCCACACTGGCCCAGACTGAGTCACATGACTGCCCTGAGCTCTGCCTCCTCTGAGTTCCCTGTCTCTGATTGGCCAGACCTGAGTCACTGCTTGTTTTTGAGGAATGACACAAGTAGGTGCTGAGGATGGAGCCCAGGGCCCCCACTCGCTAGGCAAGCACCGCTGGAGCTGCCAGCCCAGCCTCTTTTCACGGTTGTATGCTGGATGGGTGTGAGGTTTATGCTACAGTCCCTGAAAGTTGATCTGCCCACCTCAGCTTCCCAAAGAGCTGGGAATATAGAGCAACAGCACCAGACCCTCTGGGGTAACTCAGGGTGAGGCTCATTATCACGAGTATGACTGTGCCCAATGCGCTGGCACACCTGCAATCCCAGCTAGTCTGGAAGATGAGGCAGGAGGGTCTAAACTCAAAGTCAGCCTGGGCTTCATAAAACAAGAGGTAACTAGAGACTGAGGAACTAAGTCAGGCCACAGAGTGCTGCCACACCAGCATGAGGACCTGGGCTTAATCCCCAGCACCCGCCTAAGAGGCTCAGTGCTTTTACGCCCAGGGCTGGGGTATAGAAGCAAGAGGATCCAAGCCAAGCCCCAGGTCCCAGTGAGAGACCCTGCCTTAAACGCGATGGGGATGGCTTAGCAAGCAAAGGTAACTACCACCAAACCTGGCAACCTCAACTGGATCCCTGGGACCCACATGGTAGAAGAGAAATGACTCTCAGAGGTTGTCCTCTGATTTCCACACCTTTGCTGGGGCACACACACGCCAATAAATATGTGAAAAAAAAAAAAACAAAAAAACCAGGTGGACGGCTCCTGAGAAATATCACACCCCCTCAGAAGAGACAAATGTTTAGAGCAGGACCCAGTCTTGAGAGCTGTGGGTGTCTGCTGTGCTGTTATTACAGGAAGCTTGTCTCAGATGCCAACTAGCTGGGTCACCAGCTAGTGATATTTGTATTTCTCGTTGAGCAAAGTCTGAGAAACCAGGCCCTGGCAGTCCTCAGCAGGAACAATGGGGCTTTGAGGGTCCTGAACAGCCCTTTGTTGAGGCCGTCTTCTCCAGTTTCCCCCTCGTCCAGCTGCTCATCTCCTTCCTTGGCAGCCAGGCTAGGCGGCTGAGCCTTCCCTCTCCTGCCGCAGGCTGGGCAGTTGCCTGCAGAGAACCCTGGCAGTGGCAGGAGCCGTTGTCTGTTCTTCTCCGTACACTCAGATCTTAGAGTCACTGGCCTAGAGGGCGAGGGACTTAGGATAAATGTGATTAGTGGCTGTTTTCCAGGCTCTGGGCTAATGACTTCCCAGACATCTTTGTGCCTAGTTTTCACAGAAGAGCTGTGAGACCTCTCTGGAAGTGAGCTAAACAAAAGAGGAGACAGGCGCAGAGAGGCCATGACTTGGTGCGCACATCTGGCAAGTAGCACAGTCAGAATTTGATACCAGGGCCCTTGAAGCAAGGTCCTGCCCTGTAGCTGTGACTAACTTTGAACACAGGACTATCTTGCCTCAGTCTCCCAAATGTTGGTATTATAGACATGTACTACCTCAGGCCCCTGGAATCTAGAATGTGTGTCCCCCCAGTCTCAGTGCCCATGATCTGCTGTCAGACTAGAGACGGTAACACCCTAAAGAAGCTGAGTGCTCAGGCTGTGGCTTTTGTTTTTTGTTTGTTTTTTTTTTTAAACATTTTTGTTGTTTTTCAAGACAGGGTCTCTCTGTGTAGCCTTGGCTGCCCTAGAACTCAAGTTGTAGACCAGGCTGGCCTCAAACTCATGGAGATCTGCCTGCCTCTGCTTCCCAAGTGCTGGGATTAAAGATGTGTGCCAGCACAACCGGTTTAGACATTTTCTGTGTGATTGTGTGTGTGATGTGTGTTAGTGTAGGTGCATGTGTGCTTGGCAGAGGACAGTTTTCAGGAGTTCGTTTTCTCCTTCCACCATGTAATTTCTTGGAATCCAACTCAGGTTTGGCGGCAAGTAAACGCCTTTACCTACTGTGCCATCTCACCAGCCCTGTGGCAGGCTTTGACCTTTGTTCATACTTCTTATCCTTTAAACAGAACACCCCAGGTGCCCAGTTCATGGGACACCACACTTGTGCTTGTCTATCAGCTAACAGACAGATGCCAGGGCTGTGTCGCTGGGCTGCCTGCCAGCCAGCAGCTGAGGCCACAAACGGCTATTTCTGCCCAGCTATGCGCTTATGAATGGGTTCGACCATATCACCCATCTTCTTTTCTTTTCTTTCTTTCTTTTTTGTTTTTTGTTTTTGTTTTGTATGTTTGTTTTGTTTTTCGAGACAGGGTTTCTCTGTGCAGCCCTGACTGTGTCTTGGAACTTGCTCTATAGACCAGACTGCCCTTGAACTTATAGAGAACTGCCTGCTTCTGTCCCCCGAGTGCTGGAATTAAAGGCGTGCACCACTGCTGCCCAGCACCCATCTTCTTTTCTAAGAACTATTAAAAGCCGAGAGCCCCAGCACTCTGCCCCAGCAGAGGCAGGTGGATCTCTGTGAGTTTGAGGCCAGCCTGGTCTACAAGAGCTAGTTCCAGGATAGGCTCCAAAGCTACAGAGAAACCCTATCTCAAAAAAACCAAAAAAATAAAAAATAGCCGGGCGGTGGTGGCGCACGCCTTTAATCCCAGCACTCGGGAGGCAGAGGCAGGCGGATCTCTGTGAGTTCGAGACCAGCCTGGTCTACAAGAGCTAGTTCCAGGACAGGCTCCAAAGCCACAGAGAAACCCTGTCTCGAAAAACCAAAAAAAAAAAAAAAAAAAAAAAAAAAAAAAAAAAATTAAATAAATAAATAAATAAAAATTAAAAATTAAAAAAAAAAACAAAACTGGGAGCAAAGCTCTCATAAGGATACAAACCATTGAGGTAGGCAGTAGTGGCACACGCCTTTAATCCCAGCGCTGGGGAGGTGAGGGGAGGCAAATCTCTGTGAGTTTGAGGCCAGCTTGGTCTACAGAGTGAGTTCCAGGATAGCCAGGGCTACACAGAGAAAAATCTGTCTTGAAAACAAAACAAAAGAAGAATACAACCACGGGTCTGAAAAAGTTTAGTACAATCGAGGATCTAGAGATGTGCTCGGTCAGCAGACTGCTCCTTTAGCATGCGCAGAGCCCCGAGTTCAAATGCTGGGCATGGGCAGACTTGGTGGCAGACAGCTTTCGTCCCAGTACTCAGGACGTAGAGGCAGGTAGGTCCCTGTGCATTCAAGGACAGCCAGGCTCACAGTGAGACCCTTTCTCAAAGAAAGCAAAGAAAAGCTGGTCATGGTGGTGCATGCCTGTGATCCAGCACTTGGAGATGGAAGCAGGAAGATCAGAAGTTCAAGGTCACCCTTGGCTGCAGAGAGAACTGAAAGCTGAGATATAGGAGATTCTGTCCAAAAGAAAAATAAAAGGTTAATGAGTGCAGTGGACTCAAGGGAGCAGGCTGACTGGTGGCTTGTGTGTGGACAGAGCAGCACGGTGAGGGGCTGTGTATAACACGCTGGAAAGGGGTCGTCTGAAATTGAAGCCTGTCATCCCAGCACCCAGAGGCTCAGGGTTCCGGGCTATCCTGGACTACATAGGGAGACACTGTCTCAAAACCAAGGGAAATGACAGCAGGCACGCTGGTGCACACAATAGCATCAACACCCAAGAGGTATACAGGTACCTCAGAGGCCAGAGGCATTGGACCACATGGCGCTGGAGGTAGCAGGTGGCTGTGTGCTGACATGGGTGCTGGACACTGAACTCAGGCCCTCTAGACAAACAGCAAGTGCTCCTCACCTCTAAGCCTTCTATCCAGCCCTCATCTTTCTATTGTCTTATTTTTTGTGAAGGATCTCACTTCTTTGCACCAGCTAGCTGGAACTCACTGTGTAAACCAGGATCTCTTACAGAGATCCGCCTGCCTCAGATTTAAGAGAGAGAGAGAGAGAGAGAGAGAGAGAGAGAGAGAGAGAGAGAGAGAGAAGAAAGAAAGACTTAAAACCAGCAATGATGGCACATAGTTTTAATTTCAGCACTTGGGAGGCAGAGGCAGACAAATCTCTGTAAATACAAGGCCAGTCTGGTCTACATAGCCAGTGCTAGGCCAGTCAGGACTACATAATGAGACTTTGTCTCAAAAAAGAAAACTAATTAAAAATAAGTTTTTAAAGTCATACAATATTGTATCCAAAAAGTAAGCTGTTACCCAAATTTGGTTTGGGTTGATTTTCAAGGTTGTAGGCAAACTAGCCAGCTTTGTACCTCCGAACTGTCCCTGCAGCCTTCTCCCCAAGACCTCACCCGCTGCTGTTCACTCCCTCTGCTGTCCCTTCTGGTCAGCTGGGTTTCCTCACCTTTAATACGGGGTTGCCAATACCATCCTCCCCACCAGCAATACAGGTGGGAGGAGAAACCTTATCACCTGATATAAACTCTCTCCTCTAGGTCGCAGGGTCATCTGTTTGGTGGGAGCCGGAATCTCCACATGTAAGTGTTCCCTCCTTCCAGCCACTCCTAGAGGTGTGGGGGCCCTGGAAGGATTCCTGCATGTATGGGGCTAGAACCTCTGACTGAGCGCTCCTCCTTAGCTGCGGGTATCCCTGACTTCCGCTCCCCAACCACTGGCCTCTATGCGAACCTGGAGAAGTACCACCTTCCTTACCCGGAAGCCATCTTTGAGATCAGTTACTTCAAGGTAGTCTCCTGAGATATGGGGAGGGAGTTCCCAGCTCCAGGCCTTATCTTACCTGGTGTGTGGCCCTCTGCTTCTCTCTCCTACAGAAACATCCAGAACCTTTCTTTGCCCTTGCCAAGGAGCTCTATCCAGGGCAGTTCAAGGTGAGGTCTTTTTTTGCCTGGGGAGATTGGGATGAGCAGACATGGGAAAGAGGCTCCTTATAGGCCCCTCAGACAAACATCATATGATTGTTGAGAACCCAGGCTCTGGGACTGGCAAGGTGGTTCAGTGGGCACTTGCCACCAGGCCTGATGACGAGCCGAGTTCAGTCCCTGGGACCCATGTGACTGAAGGAGAAAACTGACTCCCACATTTGCACTGTGGCAAGTGCACACCCCATATAAGTGTGTAAATAAGAAATACTGTTTAAAGGTAAGAGTTTGATAGTATATAGTATATGCCCATAATTGTAGCATCTGGGAGGTAGAGCAGACAGGAAACTTTCAAATGCAAGGTCAGCCTAGACTACATAAACCTTGTCTCAAAAGTTAAAAAAAAAAAAAAAAGGATTGTAAAAGGTGGAAGAGGTGGAGGGTTGTGTGATGTTTTACTCTTCTGGCTTTTGGGGGCTCGCCACCCAGCTCCCAAATAAATCACACACAGAGGCGTATTCTTAGTTATGAATGCCCGGCTTTATCTTGACTTGTTTCTTGCTAGTCTTTCTTAAATTATCCTGACTACCTTTTGCCTCTGGGCTTTTATCTTTCTCCGTTTCTGTATACCTTTCATTCCTTCTTACTCTGTGGCTGACTGGGCAGCTGGCTCCTGATGTCCTCTTCTCCTGTTCTCTTGCTTCTCTTCTTCCTCGTTTCTCCTTTTATTTATACTCCTGCCAGCCCCGCCTATCCTTGCTCCTGCCTTGCTACTGGCCATTCATCTCTTTATTAGGACCATCAGGTGTTTTAGACAGGCACAGTAACATAGCTTTACAGAGTTAAACAAATGCAGCGTAAACAAAAGTCACACACCTGAAAATAATATTCCCCAACAGTTCCTTTTTTTGTTTAACAAAAATGAAAAAGTTTAACATGGTAAGACTGTATTCAATATGAACAATTATCAAGTAAAGATTACATTCACAATGTAATAGATTCCAGTTCATTTATATCTGGCAAATTAAAAGAAAATACCCCATTATCGATCCTATCTTATTGAATCTATAGTTTAATACCTAATTTACTCTCTGTCATTACTAAGGAAAACTGTAACTATCCGGTCTTCAACCCCATCAAAGACCCCAGAAGGATGTTATTTATTTATTTATTTTTTTTTTTGGTTTTTCGAGACAGGGTTTCCCTGTAGTTTCTAGAGCCTGTCCTGGAACTAGCTCTTGTAGACCAGGCTGGCCTCTGAAACTCAGAGATCCGCCTGCCTCTGCCTCCCGAGTGCTGGGATTAAAGGTGTGCGTCACCACCGCCCGGCGGATGTTATTATTTTAAATAAAAAAAAAAGTGCATTGCAAACAACTTGTGAAAATTGTATAAATGACAGACACATCTGACTGCCTGGACAGTTCTTTTGCAACATTGGGGCATCCATCTTCAGCTTGCAGGCTTAGTGCCTGGCAGACTTTTCAATAAAGCAGGAAACTTGAATTACTGTTCTGCCTATATTGGCAGTTTGTCGGTCACTTTCCTCTGTGTCCTGCAGAATGTCTGGAAGTTTCTTCTGTGAAGCAGGAACCCTGAAGGACCATCCAGCCTTGTTTGGGCAAAGTTCAGTGGTCACTCTCCTGTGGGTCCTGCATGTCCAGTTTATACAACATATCGTCAAGCAGTCCAGGCAAGAGCAGTTTCTTTGCTCAGTGGCTAACCTCGCCACATTGAAAGCAAACTCCAGAAGGAGTTTCTTCAGTGCCCATCATCTCTGAAGTAAATTGGTGCTACCAGGGAGAGATGGCTCAGTGGTTAAGAGCACTGACTACTCTTCCAGAAGACCCGGGTTCAATTCCCAGCACCCACATGGCAGCTCACAACTGTCTGAAGATCTAGTTGAAGCCAGGGGATCTGACACCTTTACACCAATGCACATAAATAAACCATAAAAAATATTTTTTAAAAAATTGGTGCTGCCAGGAGCACCAATGTGTCTCATTGTCATAAAAAAAATCACTAAATTAACAAAACATTTTAACTGCCATATTCTGTGGCTCTTTGAATGGGTTGAAGACCATCTATCTAAAACATATCTCCATGTCTCCATGTAATCTGTCAACCATACCTAGAATAGCTACAAATTTGATTGTTTTTTTTTTGTTTGTTTGTTTTTTGGTTTTTGGTTTTTTTGTTTTTTGTTTTTCGAGACAGGGTTTCTCTGTGGCTTTGGAGCCTGTCCTGGAACTATACAAATTTGATTGTTATAGATTACTAACTCCTGGTCTGTGTTTATTTATTGTCCTACACAGTTCATAATAATAGCTTTTGAAAACTAGAGTTTTATCTTGCATTTTAAAATGAACTGGATAGGTACAATACCTTAAAAAAAAGCAAAACATATGTAAAATATGTTGTAACAAAAATAACCTTAAATTGGTGTTAATATACACAATATCAATAGACAAAATCCTTTAAACAAGTAGAAACATATATACAGTGTTGTAACAAAAATGACCTTAAATTTGTGTCAGGACACAAAAGTCCTTTAAACAAGAGTAAAACACATATACAGTGTAACAAAATTGGCTTTGAATTTGCACCCATATACCAAAATCCATGCTAATCCAAAATATCTGAGATTAATAGTTGTCTTTTTATCTTATATTCCTCTAAATTATAACAAACATCCACGACCACCAAATAACCAAAGACCACCATACCCATTCTTGGGAATGTGGACATTGTTTTCTGTAGACTGCTTCCTGCTAAATGTGGATGAAGGCATCTTTAGGGTCCTAGAGAGAAAATTTGAGATAATGGCCAAGTCCTGGGAAGATCAGTTGTAACATTTGTTGATAGATAACACCTCTCAATTTCAGGTGGTCTCCCCTGATCAAACCAGATCCAACTCAACCTGGAACAAACCCACAGCCTCTTGTTTCCTGTGGAAACAAAAGCAAAACCACTTCTCCAAAGCATTTTTGATTTCCATTTGACAACATTTTTTGACTTTTTTTAAAGTTAAGGCTTTCTTAAAATATCTAGGTTGCTTTATTTCAACAGTCCCCTTTTCAATTTCAGGTTTCTTAGCAACAGTTCCTTGTTTTTCGGCAAACAAAAAATTCAAAATCAACACAATACTATACAGGATCCAGATTCCCTGTGCTTCCCAATTTTACATAGCTTTTTTCTTTCATATTACTTTTACTGTCTCTTTAAAAGACTATTATTTTAAATGTATTTTTTTTCTATGACTGCCTATACCCATTTTCTTTCTTAAGCCTACATACATTGTAAAACACACTTGAACCTGTTTGGAGATTTTTTTCTCTTTTGCTGCTTATCTTCCAGCCCCTTCCTGACCACACAAGCAGACTATGCTGCTAAGTTATCCCTGGATCCTCCGTGCTCTGGCGGCTGGCTCTGCTCGGGTCAGGTGGTGAAAGCTAAGCCCAGAGTTTGCAGCCTGTTGGAGGCTCATGCCTGAGAACTGTATTAAACATTTCTGGCTGTGAAAGTCGGAACAGGCATTGCCACAAGCGGTTTTTACTTGCTGTTTCTAGTTTCTGTTTAGCGCTGCCAGCTGAGCAGCAGTGCCTGTTTTGAAGGGGCTGTGTACTGTACCCCTCCCCCAGCTTTCTCAGGCTCGAGATGGCTATAGAGCCTTACGTTGGAACACCACAATGTTGTGTGATGTTTTACTCTTCTGGCTTTTTGAGGGGCTCGCCATCCAGCTCCAAAATAAATCACACACAGAGGCGTATTCTTAGTTATGAATGCCCGGCTTTATCTTGACTTGTTTCATGCAGGCTTTTCTTAAATTATCTCAACTACCTTTTGCCTCTGGGCTTTTATCTTTCTCTATTCCTATATACCTTTCTTTCCTTCTTACTCCGGGACTGACTGGGTGGCTGACCCTGATGTCCTCTCCTTGTTCTCTTGCTTCTCTTCTTCCTCAGTTCTTTTATTTATCCTCTCTGCTTGCCAGCCCCGCCTATCCTTGTTCCTGCCTTGCTACTGGCCGTTATCTCTTTATTAGGCCCATCAGGTGTTTTAGACAGGCACAGCAGCACAGCTTCACAGGGTTAAACAATGCAGCGTAAATGAAGTCACACACCTGAAAATAATATCCCCAGCAGTGGTGGGCTGCGTGTAAGAGCACATGATGCTCTCGTGGAGAACCAGACTCCAGTTCCCAGCACCCGTGTCAGATGCTCACAGTCTCCTGTAACTCCAGCTCCCCAGGATCTGACACCTCTGGCCTCAGTGGGCCCTGGAAGTCACATCCATTTGCCCACGCAGACCCACATACATACACATAATTAAAAATAATAAAATTTTTTAAAAGAAAGGAAGGCCTGGTGTGGTGGTGCACACCCTTAGTCTAAGCACTTGGTGGGCTGCAGCAGTAGCTCAGCAGATCAGATTGGCTACTCTTCCAGAGGACCCGGGTTCAATTCCCAGCACCCACAAAGAAGCTAACAACTGTCTGTAACTCCAGTTCCAGAAGATTCAACACCTTCACACAGACACACATGCAGGCAAAACACCAATCAATGCACATAAAGTAAATAAATCATTAAAAAAGGCTGGTACACGTCTTTAATCCCAGCACTCAGGAGGTAGAGGCAGACAGATCTTTGTGAATTCGAGGCCAGCCTGGTCTACAGAGCAAGTTCTGGGACAGCCAAGCCTATACAAAAAAAAACCATAAAAATAAAAAAACAAAACCTTGAAAAAGAAACAAAACCCAAAACTCCAAATAAATACTAAACAACTTTAAAAAATTAGAAGAAAAGAGGAGGAATGGGTTGCGGAACTGGCCTCCTCACCCTCGCCTCATTACCTCGTGGCTCTGAGCCTCAGTTTTCCCAAGTATAAGAAGGCTGCTGGGAGTCTCAGAAAGGGCTGTGGCCGAAGCCTGGTGGGAACCTCACTGTGCAATTAACTGGCTGGTGAAGGCAACAAGCCAGCACCACACCCTCGAATGGGTCTCCTCTTCTGTGGTATGGGAGAATGCTGTGCTCATCCTCACTGGGCCTTGGGGTAGGGTGGGCATGTGACTAGCGTCATCCCGACCCACGGGGACAGCCCGTGGATAGTTCCATCACATTGTTACTCTCTCCTCAGCCGACCATCTGCCACTACTTCATTCGCCTGCTGAAGGAGAAGGGGCTGCTGCTGCGCTGCTACACGCAGGTAGGTGGTGGGCAGGCAGGCGGGCGGGGCAGGGCTGGCCATGGCTGGTGGGCAGTAGGCTGGGTGAGTTTGGAACCCTCCGTCAGAACGGGGGGTGGCACAGGCAGGCACAAGGCAAATGACCAGGGCTCAGCTAGTTTTAGTGAGTGACCTACAGTGAGCCTCTTCCTCTTAACCTCAGTTTCCCCTTTAGAAAATAGGGACCAGAAATTGGGTAAGTTGTTACTTAAAGGAGTGGAGACCGGAGGAGCAGAAAGTCAAGGTCATCCTTGGCTGCAAAGTGAGTTTGATGCCAGACTTCAGGGTGTGAAATCTTGTCTTTAAAATAATTGGATAGTCAATTACTTTATTAAAATATAAACTAATGCATATAAGAATTTTTTGATAATAAAAAGATCCTAAGCAACTTCAGGCCCTCTCAAGTCTATTGTGAGGTGACAATGAACTCCCATCAGATCGTCCCATGACACTGCAGAAGGACTCTTACCTGAGGGACACTATGTGTATCACAGCCATCCCCAGTCAGGACACTGGGTCAGTTTCCTAACAGGTGACACTGTATCATAAAGGAGGTTTGCTTCTTATGACTTGCAGGGGTTCTGAGCCTGGCATTGGCTATAGTAGCTAACAGGACACCATTAGTTAGCCACACTGGGGTGTTCAGAAGCATGTTCAAGCTGCTGGCATCTAGATGAGTAGCCAGACAGAAGAGTTTGGGCCTCTCCCTCTGTTTCGTCGATGTGCTCCAGCTCAGACTGTTCTGCGACAGTGTCCACGTGTGCTGTAAAGTGCACCTCAGAACACAAGCTGGCCAAGCATGCGCCTGTAGTCCCAGCATTGGGAGGCTGAAGGAGCACTGTGAGTTCAAGTCCAACCTGGGCTACATAGTGAATTCAAGGCCAGCCTTGCTCTATATCCAAGCCCTGCCCTCCCCCCCCCCCACACAAATTAAAAAGGAAAGCAGAACTCCAGTTTGTACAGAGAGTTAATACAAATAGGTATTGTTTTCCTCTGGCAATCCTATGAGGCACCTGCAGTGTCAGAAATGGCCACCAGGGGAAGGATGAATGTGGGGCAGGTCCCTGGAGGTCCTAGTTAGGGAAGGGACAACTCAGTCCTTCAGGCCTGCCCGTGCTCAGGACACTCCTAACTCAGAATCAGTCTCATTCACAGAGCAAGACTCAGGACAAAGACTGCATGTGGTTCTGTGTGCCTCTGGCACCTTTGTTTGCTAGCTATTATGACTGTGGATGTCCACCCAGTAGTGGCACTGCCAGAGTGAGCAGAGCAGACCCCTGCACTCCTGCTGCTGAGATCCTCATGTGTGGCAGGACAGGAGGGATGGTCACAGACCTAGGGTGTCAGACGGCCCCAGGCCGAGGCCGGTCGGGGCTGTGGGAGTGGGTGCTGACACACACAGGGTAGGCTTGGAAGCCTCACCAAGAGGGTGCCGCTGAAGCAAAGACCTGAGACCTGGGAGGGAAGGAACCTTCAGGCAGAGGCTCACTATGAGTGTGTGTGGGGACAGGAGCAAGGGTACCTCCGAGAGCAGGCAGGAAGCTGCCATGTTTGTCCAGCCAAAGTGGTTGAAAGACAGACTCTGGTGAGGGCCACTGAGGAAGAAGAGGAAGCGTGGATGGGGAGGTGCTGAGGAGATGGCATTCTGCCTCGAGACCCTGGGAGATATCTCCACAGGGAGTGGGGGCAGCTGGACATGGAGCCGGGGCTGAGCGGGAAGGCTGCTGGAGAAGTCTGTGAGTGTTGATTCAGATGACGGAGTGAAAACCCAAGGCCCAGACAAAGCTAGCTGGGAGTGAGGGCTGCCAAGTGCCCTGGCTGCTGCATGTTCGGATATCATCAGAAAGCCAGCACAAACCTGTTCAGTGCGAAATGTTCAGATAGCTGGCAACTACCCGCAGTATTCTGTAATTTTAATGAATTTAGTTGGTGTGTGCGTGTTTGCAAGCTTGCACACACATATGCAGGCATGCCACATCAAAAGTTCAGAGGTCCCAGAACAATTTATTTTTTTATATTCACATTTTTTATATTTATTTAATTTTATGTGTGTTTTGCCCACATGTATGTCTGTGTACCAGTGCATGCAGTGCCCATAGTGGCCAGGAGAGGGCGTGAAGAGGTGGCGTGAGCTGCCGTGTGGGCACTGGGAGAACCTAGGTCTTCTGTGAGATCCCGCACTCTTAACTGCTGCTCCGCCACTCCAACCCACACCCCATACATTTTTGAGTGACTTATTACGTAAAATGTCTAAAGGTGGAAAAAATGTCCCACTTGCCCATTTCGTGACCGTTTTCTTCCTCAGGCTCTTTGCCCTCTTCTCCTCAGTCACTGTTTGAGTCACTGACCCGCTTTCTGGAACACAGCAAACCTCACTTGTGATTGTGCCGACCCAGCAGCTCTGAAGCTGTGTGGTGCTGTTCTCGGTTCAGGACACAGGAGCCCATTCACACATTAGCAGTTAGGATCGCCCACGCCGCTGTGGTCCCACAGAAGGGCTGTGGGTCTTTCAAACTATATGTGAAATTCACAATGTAGAAGGTTCCCTGCATGCTGCTTTGCCCACCCAGCCCCTTGTCTGGGACCCTTCCATGCCCACATTACACAGCAGTACCATGCTTTCTAATAGCTGAGGATCAATCTTTTTTTCTCCTCCCCTCCCCCCAGCCCATGGGACTGGGGGATGGGGTGTGCTGGGATAGGTAGGCCCCAGGGCTTCCTGCGTGCAGGGGAAATGCTCTACCACTGAGCCACATCCCCAGCCCCGCCCCGTTTGCTAGAGTCTAGGCAAATGCTTTCCTGCTGAGCCATGAGCCGAGGCAGGCCTTAAACCTGTCATATTTCTGCCTCCCCCTCGCTTGCAGCTGAGATCACAACTTGTGCACCAGCTAGCTTTACTCTGGTACTGGGGAGAGGCGGCAGTCCCCCATGTCATCGTGAGGGGAAACCGTGTGTACTTTCCCAGGTCCCAGTCACTTAGCTGTGATGTGCAGCAGGGTACCTGTGTCAGAGGTACTTTGACCTCACGCAGGGTCTCAGGACATAGCTCCATTGTAAGGGAAGGGTCATCTTACGGGTAGGATCCAACCGGATCTGAGATCCAGGCATCCTCTATGGTCCTGAGCCGGGTTTCCCATGGATACAGGGGCCTGTGGTAGTGCTATGGGCTATGGGCCTTTAGTGAGTCATTTGCTTGTGGATGGCTACACTCCAGTGAGGGACTTGGCAGACTGAGTCGGCTGCAAAGCTGATACAGGATGTGTGACTTCCAGGTGTGGCAGTCATCCCTGTTACCCCAGTTACCCCAGTACTTTAGTGGGAAGTTCTCAAGGTTGAGGCAGTCTCAAAAAGACATGACTCCCCCCAAAGAAACAAATAAGCCATTCTTTCATTTTATTTATTAATGTGAAAAAAATCGGATGACATTTATTTAGTGTGTGTGTAGAGTTCAGAGGACAACTTGGGGGCGTTGTTCCTACTGTCACATGGTTTCTGGGGGTCAAAATCGGGTTGGTGGCAAATGCCATTACCATCTTGTCAACCCCTCATTGTGGTGTTTCAAGATGATCTCACGCTTGTCACCTGGGCTGGCCTGGAACTCACTGTGCTGTTTACACTAGTCTCAGACTTGTAGCAATCTGGAATTATAGGCATGATCCACCATGCCTGGTCTTATTTATTACTTATTTCAGTTTTTTTTTTGTTTGTTTGTGTTTCAAGACAGGGTTGTAGGCACTGTGTAGCTCTGGCTGTCCTGGAACTCACTCTGTAGACCTGGCTGGCCTCCTATTCACTGAGATGGCCTGCCTCTGCCTCCTGAGCACTGGGATTAAAGGCGTGCACTACCACAGTTTTTGAGGCGGGGTCTTCCCGTGTAGCCCTGACTGGCCTAACACTAGCTGTGTAGCCCAGGCTGACCTTTCATTCCAGCGGTCCTCCTGTCTCAGGCTCCAAGTGCAGGGATGCCAGCAGCCACCTTGACTCCTGACTGGATTCGTGTATTACACCAGTGCTTTGCTAGAGCTGTTGCATGCGCAGGTTGGGGCCTGCACAGGGGTAGTTGCTTTAATAACTGTGGCAAATGGTGGGAAGCGTGGCTCTCTAACACAAGAACTTCTCTGAAGAATAGGAGCAGTGGCCCGAGTTTACAGAAGGGTCACATGGGGCTGGTGATCAGTGGGTCTGACCTTATAGAAAGTTGAGCCTGGGCAGACTTGAAGCAGCCCTGACTGTTAACCCTTTGATAGCTCCACTGGAAGAGTGGGAACTCTGTACATACCCTCACCGTCCCTCTTCTCGGAGCCCACGAGGGCTGGCTGTCTTCCTGACCTTCCCCTGTCTCCCCCTCCAGAACATAGACACGCTGGAACGAGTGGCAGGGTTGGAGCCCCAGGACCTGGTGGAGGCCCACGGCACCTTCTACACCTCACACTGCATCAGCTCCTCCTGCCGACAAGAGTACTCGCTGAGCTGGATGAAAGGTGAGGCCCCGACTGCATGGACGAGGCCACGCTTCCCACTCCTTGCCCGTGCTGTAGCCAGGTCTCCATGGGCTTTGGCACCAGTGTGGTCCTCTTGAGCTCCTTAGCCCTTGCTAGTTAGTGAGTGGGCTAGCTTCTTTGGAGACTAGATTTGTCTGTGTAGCCCAGGCTGGCCTTGGGCTTTTGCTTCTATCTCAGTCTCCCCAGTGCTGAGACTGCAGGCATGCCATTGCACTCAGCTTCCCGGCCCTTTATAGTGCTGTAGCAGCCCCAGGGGTCTGAGGTGGCAGCCAGTCTCTGCTCCCTTGCCACCCCTTCTGCCAGGCTGTGGTACTTACGAACTACGGAGCACGGCCAGCTGCACGGAGACTCAGTGTCGGCTCACAGCCACCGTGGTCAGAGTCACTGAGGTCATGAGCATCTAGCTCTGTGACCTGCAAGGTGTTTCGCCATTTTACACTCAAGTCCTTACATCAAGGCAAACACAGCATCATCCTGAAGACAACGCTGAAATGAGGGAGCTGTGTCTGCAGCCAGTATGGGGCCACTGCTCCGCTCATTCTCTGCTTCCACCATACGGGTCCCAGGGAGTGGACTTGACCTGTTAGGTTTGAAGATGGCCTTGCCTATTTTTAGGGGGCAGGAGGATTTGGTTTTTCTAGACAAGGTTTCTCTGTAGCTTTAGAGCCGGTCCTGGAACTTGTAGACCAGGCTGGCCTTGAACTCACAGAGATCGCCAGCCTCTGCCTCCTGAGTGCTGGGAATAAAGGTGTGCACCACCACCACCCAGTTGGCTTTACCTTCTGAAGTAACTTGCTGGCCCAGAACATTTTAAATTTATTTTTGAGACAGGGTCTCTAGTTTTATGAGATTTTGTGTTTATTGATTATGAGATAGAGGTAGGAGGATCAGGAGTTCGGGGCTAGCCTTGGCTACATAGCAAGTTCCAGGCCAGGCTGGGCTACATCATGACAAAAAATAACAGTAAATTTTATAAGTTCCGTGTTGCTCAGACTTCCATATTAGACAGTGCAAGGGAAATGTGTAGAGGTGGTGCTAGAAGCACACGTGACAGGGCTCACTACTGTCACTGTCCCGCTTATGTAAGGACAGAGCATGCAAGAGAAAGCCAGTCCCACTCCCTCAGTGCCAGCCCCAGCCTGTTTCTGGCAGCCACTGTGCTGAGTCTGAGCTGCTGTGTCACTCTGGGAAGCTATATTCTTTATGCTGACTTCACAAAGCTCCTGGTGTCCCCTTGAGATCAGGACAACTGTGGCTTTTGTGGCAGGACCATGGAAGGTGACCGCCTTTCTGACAGAATGCCAGCCAGCTGCCCCCAGACTGAGGGTTCCTGAGCAGTCCAAGTGTGCACAGCTGGGGTGACGGACAATGGGCATCACCCCGTTATGTCCCTGTGGAATGGCGTCTGCCACCTGCAGAACAGCATGCTGTTTGTGTAGCAAGCCTGAGTGGTGGCGGCTAGAGTTGCGCTCTGTGAGCCAAGAGATGAGGGCTGAGCAGCTGAGTCCAGCCCTGTTGGTCCCTGATCCGTAAGCAATGAGGAGTGTGACTGTCCTAAGGGCAGGACTGGAGAAGGCTGTCATAGAGTCCACGGCCCCCCAGGGAGGCAGATGAGCAGGTTGGCTCCATCCCAAAATTATCTGTATGTCCTTTCCTGACCCAGGGGCAAATAGGACTGTCCCCAAGACCCATAGAAAGGGCTTGACTCCCATTCTCCAGATGGGGGTCTGGTGGTCTAGGGTGCCTGTCAGGAGCATGTGTGTTTGCTCCAGTGTTGCTGGCTCATTCACTAGCTGTAGGCAGTGGTGCTTGGGGCCACCCCCTGGATTGGATGCCTGGAGGTGAAGGTGACAGCTCTCTAAGAAGGGAGCACTTCTTTGATAAGCCGGAAGGATACCCCAGGAGATCCCTTAGTGGTGGGGGGCACTGTTTGTTTTGTGGTGCTGGGGCTTAAGCATGCAAGGTCAAGTGCTGTACCACTGAGCCACCCCCAGCTCCTCACTAGGGGATCCTAGGCAGGGGCTCTACTGATAAATCATGTCCCAAGTCCCATAATGTTCCATCATTGAGCAACATCCTTAGCTCTTGGGTTTGTTGTTGTCGTCAGGTATTTTTCTCATTTATTTGTATGTTTGCATGTGGATGTGGATGTGGTCTATACATGCACAGCATGCCTGTGGATGTCAGAGAACAATCTGCAGAAGTTGTTCCTCTCCTTTTAGCATGTGGGTCATCAGGCTTGGCAGCATACATACAGTGGGCTACCTCCCTGCCCCAGCTCTGGGTTTTTGAGACATGGTCTTGCTGTGTAGCCAAGGCTAGCCATAAACTCAGTCCCTCCCCTCTGAATTCTCCCAAAAGCAGGCTTAGTGGCATGCACCACTGTCACCCAGGATGCATTTATGTTGACAGTAGGGAAGGACAGAAGAGGGCTGCTCCAGCCCTGGAAGGTCTCATACCTCCCTCTCCCTCCTCCTTTCCCATCCAGAGAAGATCTTCTCAGAATCAATCCCCACGTGCGAGAAATGTCAGAGTGTGGTAAAGCCTGGTGAGCCTCAGGGCCTGGGGGGACTGGAGCTGGGCCCCCTCTCCCACTGTTGCCCACACTCCACCTCTGGTCACCTCTGCCATGTGGCCCATCCCCTACTGTCCTGCAGAGGGTGGGTATCTGTCGGCCGCCTCAGGCCCCAGTCTGCCCCCGACTCCTGCCTTTCTAGCAGCTCTGTCTCCCATCCTCCTCTCCTGTCCCTGTGTCCCTTTGTCTGTCTACCCCAGACATCGTGTTTTTCGGTGAGAATCTTCCGCCGCGCTTCTTCTCCTGCATGCAGTCAGTAAGTGTCTACCCTGGGTGCGGCCCACTTGGGCCGCCTGCTGGGCTGAAGGGGAGGCGGGGTACAAAGCCCTAGCAGTGAGGTCCAAGTCCTTCCTGGCTGCTCCCTGCAGGACTTCTCGAAGGTGGACCTCCTCATCATCATGGGCACCTCCCTGCAGGTGCAGCCCTTCGCCTCCCTCATCAGCAAGTAGGTTGAGGGCGGAGGGCTGGGGGTCAGCTGGGAACAGGGCACCAGGGCACATCTTGAATCCCAGCTCCTCATTCCCAGGGCACCACTATCTACCCCACGCTTGCTCATCAACAAGGAAAAGACAGGCCAGGTGAGTCTGCCTCAACTTCCCTCTCCCTCTCCCTCTGCACTGGGGGCTGTTTCACCTCTTCCTCAGGAGGATGAGAGCGGTCTCTGTATCCTACCTGGAGAGCGCCAGTGCTTTAGACTTGCCAGCTCAGGCTGGAGAATATGGGAATGGGGTGCTGGCCGGCCCGACACTACGGCCTCTGCGCGCCACTCTGAATTCCTTTGAGCAAATGACAGAACCATACCTTGAAGCCGCTGAAGCCCGAGTGCTTCCTGGGATCCAGGAGACCAATCATTGCACAGCTGACTGCAGCTGAGACTGCCCAAGCCTTACTCACCTCTCCTGGGGAGGCCTTAGTCCTGGGCAAGAGAAGACACCTCAGGAAGGGGTGTGGCCTGCCTGTTACACAGACGCCAGGGGCGTCTCCGTGTGTCGCAGTGTTCAGGCATTACTATTCTAGTACCTTCTTACATATCAGAATCTGGGGACAAGCCCCTTGTAGGCAGTGGCTGACTGTTTATTTGGAGCACACATGTCCTTCGCTGTGTCTGCCCGACATGTGGCTTGATAGGTGTGAGCTCTGGAGACAGTTTATGAGACAGGCTCCCCTGTAGCCCTGGCCTCGCACACTCACAGGTGGTTACAGATGGTCTTGAACCCCTGCTCTTCCTGCCTCCGCCTTCCAGGTCCTGGAATTACAGGCTGTGCCCACACCTGGCTGTGTTGTTTTGGAGGAGCTTTCTGTTGTTGTTTTGTTTTGTTTCAGGACAGGGTTTCTCTGTAGACCAGGCTGGCCTTGAACTCAGAGACCCACCTGTCTCTGCCTCATGCTGGGATTAAAGGCTTGTGCCACCACTGCCTAACAAATGTCTAGAAATGTAAATATCACCCAGTCCCATCTCTAAGGAACTCATGTGTCTGGGCATTCACTACCAGCAACCGCTGACAATACAAAAAGAGGGGACATCTCTGGAGGATGGAAGGCTCTGGGTGAGAAAGCTCAAATAAAATGATAACACCCTCCAAATGAGATTCTGATTAAACATCTGTGACAAATCTGAGTGGACAGGAGACAAAGGGCACAGAGGACACTGAAGTGACACGAGGAGGATGGTGGCGTGTGTTTGCCATCCACACTGGAGAGGCAAAGATCGGGTCCCTGGGCTCACTAGACAGCTAGTCTCACCAATTGCTATTCCAGGCCTA
Organism: Arvicola amphibius; assembly: GCF_903992535.2. Taxonomy (NCBI): domain Eukaryota; kingdom Metazoa; phylum Chordata; class Mammalia; order Rodentia; family Cricetidae; genus Arvicola; species Arvicola amphibius. Next base: position 78,179,840 of record NC_052054.1, read on the forward strand.
TTGAGAAACCTTGTCTCAAAAAGAATATGTTTGGGCTGGGGAAATAGCTCAGTGGCAGAGTGTTTGCCTGGCATACACAGAGCCATGGGTTTAAGCTTCAGCAGTGACAGAAAAAAATAATGGTTTTGGACAGGAGAGATTGCTCAGTGGTTAAGAACACATTCTGCTCATCCGGAAACCTAAGTACAGTTCCCAGTACCTGTGTTAGGTAGCTCCTAACAACCTTAAGCCCCAGTTCCTGGGATCTGACACCCCTTCTGTCCTCTGAGCACTCTACACAAAGGGCACACATACAGAGACACGCATGCATACTAATACACTTCAGCAATAAAAACAAGCCAGGGATGGTGGTGCATGTCTTTAATCCCAGCACTCGGAAGGTAGAGGCAGGTGGATCTCTGAGTTCAAGGCCAGGCTGGTCTACAGAGTGAGTTCTAGGACAGCCAGGGCTACACAGAGAAACCTCATCTGGATAATAAATATAAGCCACGTCTGGTGGCTCTGGGGGATGTCCTGTCCCCACAGACATGCTCTTAGCTGTCCTGTCCCCACAGACAGATCCCTTCCTGGGCATGATGATGGGACTGGGAGGTGGCATGGACTTTGACTCCAAGAAGGCTTACAGGTGAGGACTGGGCATGGGGGGAGGGGGGCAGAAACAGCTTGGGAAGGGCAGGCTGAGGTGGGAAAGAAGATGGAGGCCAGCCAGGCCTCAGCCCACTTTCTAACTCCTGCTCACCCTGCAGGGATGTAGCCTGGCTAGGTGACTGTGACCAAGGCTGCCTGGCCCTTGCTGACCTCCTTGGATGGAAGGTGAGGAGCTAGGCCACTCAGCCATCCTGAGCCAAGCCCCATGAGGATATATTATGGTAACCTTTGACTCCTCTGACCTTTGTCCCTGCAGAAGGAGCTGGAAGACCTTGTCCGGAAGGAGCATGCCAGCATAGATGCCCAGTCAGGGTCCCAGGCCCGCAACCCCAACCCCACCACCTCCCCTAAGAAGTCCCCACCTCCAGCCAAGGAGGTGGCCAGGACCAAAGAGAAAGAGGAGCACCAGTGACCACTACCTCCCAAGCAGGACAGCGGAGTCCCAGCCAGCATGGTCCCTCTAACGTGCAGCTGGTGTGGGGCTCAGGAGATCCTTCCTTCTCTTAACCACTTTCTTGAAACCAGGGTCCCCAACTCAATCCCAGAAAATTCTAATATTCCTGAGGGCTGAGGCCTGCACAGCCCGTCTCTAACAGCCCACAGCCTCTGACCCTGCCGAGGGCAAGAAGCAACCTTCCCTAACTTCTAACTACTCCCAGAGATCAGGTTACCCCAAAACTCCTAACTGTGCCAGAACAAGGTATTTCTCTATTGTTCTCAGGGGACCTGTGGCTAAATCAAATTAACCTACCCCACACGGGGGCTGGACTTCTTTAGTGAAATATGACTTCACCCAGGGGGTGGGGCCTGTGGGTCTCTGCCTCCCACAAAGTGGGTGCTGTCCCCCTTTCCTAGAGACCCACTTGCCAGCCAGTGGGGATGGGTAAGGGACCTTGCTTATTGGAAACAAACTAAAAACCAAAACAAACTAATCAAGCTGTGTGGCCTCTGCTTTTTTTCGTGGGTACCTGTGGCAGCTGGGGGAGGGGGAGGGGTGGACCCTAAAGACACCAACTGACCATCTCTGGCTCCTGGATCTTAGGAGTGGTAGTCGGTGGGGACAAGAGGACGCCTCTGGAGAGGGCGGCCTGGTGACTTTTCACCCTGGCTCTTAGCCTGCCAGAGGCCCACTCCAAAAGGGGAGCCCTTAAGGCTGATCCCCGGAAAGCGAGAGGAAGGCGATTTCAGATGCCCCCAGCCCCGCCTCTTCCCGTGCATGCCGGCTTCCTCTCTAGAGAACACTTTCACTTCCTGCTGCTCAGGCTCCCCTCGGAACAGGTAGGGCCCCTAGGGACCCAGCATCTAGCTTTTGTACCCACAGCACCACCCACGTCTGGATCTCCTCCCAAGGGTCCTGGAGGGGTGGAGCGCCTGCCCCCCCCCCTTTCCTTGCTTATCCCTGAGGTGTGCCTGACACCTGCCCCCACCACACTTGAAGCTGCCAGTCAGCAGCTAATTGATTTAGATAGCTGTTAATTATCTGGCTTGCATACAACACCCTAACAGAAATGGAACCCAGAAAAGGGCAAGCCCACTTATCAGCCCTCCTCCCAGCCAGTCACCTAAGCTGGTGTTGGCTAAATATTTCAGGTGGAAAGATGGGGGTTGGGGTGTATGGCGATATGATGGGAAGACACATTCCCTACTCCTGAGACTGCTGTGGGGGAAATATCTAGAAGGGCTAACGCTGAGCTGAGAACCCTTTATAGGGTTTCCTTCTCGGAGGAGAAGTCAGGGTATAGTGTGGGCAGGTTGGCACATGCCTGTGATCCGGGACATGGGAAGGGGAGGTGGGATGGTCAAGAGTAAGAGGCTATGGATGTAGTGGGGAGGGCCTTGGACCTTCCACCAATGGAGCGCCTTACCCTCTCTTAGGATTGGAGGGGGTGGGGTGGGAGGGTGTGTGGAAGGAATGGGAGGAGGGGACGGAGTGGGAATTTGGATTGTTATTTTAAAAAACAATCTAATTAGCTGGGCAGTGGTGGCTCAAGTCTTTAATCCCAGCACTCAGGAGGCAGAGGCAGGCAGATTTCTGTAAATTCAAGACCAGCCTGCTCTACAAGAGCTAGTTCCAGGACAGACTCCAAAGCTACAGAGAAACCCCATCTCGAAAAATCAAAAAAAATCTAATTAAAAAAATAGAGTAAGAGGCTAGCTTCTTAGTTACTAAAATACACAGCAAGTATGAGACAAGCCTGGGCTACACAAGGAACTGTCTCAAAAAGGAAAAAGAAAAATTAAGGTTGGGCCAGTCAATGGTGGCACATGCCTCTAATCCCAGTACTTGGGAGCCAGAGGCAAGTGGACCTCTGAATCTGAGGCCAGCCTGGTCTACAGAGCTAGCTCTAGGACAGCCAGGACTGTTACACAGAGAAATTCTGTCTTGAAAAACAAAACAATAAACAAACAGGAAAAGAATGTCTCTTGGCATAGTTGGGGCCATCTGAGGTCCATTTTGATCAGGCCAGATCTCTGAGGCAGATATAATAAAATTAAAATATTGTCCTTGCTCTAGCTGGAGCAGCCTTGAGTCTTGTCTTCCTCCATGCCAGAGGCCAGAGCATGGCTCACTGGTGCCTGGCAGCATGAGGATTGCCCAGCCAGAGGACATGGTGTCTGCAACCCCTACTGAGGGGCACAGGTGAGGCTACCCCCACTCCCAGCTCTATCCCTGCCTCTTGGGCCCCACTCCAATAGCCAGCTTCTACTATGACCCTTGACCTCCTGGAACCTGTACATCCCAGGCTGGCTTGGCCACTAACAGATGGACCTGGCAAGAGCCCACTAGGGGTCCTCAGTACCCCAGAGCCACTTCTTCGACTGCAGAGGACACAGAGGGTATGGCAGGTCCCAGAGTTGGATGCTCAGCATGCCAAGGCTTTTCTGGAGCTGTGGCCACTGGGGGTGAGTACTCACGGCTGGGGATCACTTCTGACCTTACCTGTGTAAACTTGCATCAGGTGGGTGACCAGCACATTGCAAACTGGGCTAACCCAAAACTGAGCAATTTGTTTGGGGCAAAGGTTTATGTAGCCCAGGCTGTTCCCCAACTCAATATACAGCACTAGCCGACCTTGGATTTCTGATCCTCTTTACTTCCCATCCCCTGAACTAAGATTGTGTGTGTGTGTGTGTGTGTGTGTGTGTGTGTGATCACGCCCAGCATATGCAGTGAGGATTCAACCCAACACTTCATGCATTCAAGGCAGACACTCTACCAACTGATTTTAATCTCCTGTCTTGTTCTATAATCTTAAAAAAAAAAAAAAAAAAAAAAAAAAGATCAGCTGGGAGTTCTAGAGTAGCCAAGCCAGATTATCCTTGAACCGCCTGCCTCCAAGCTCAGATGTCAATCATTATTTCCTATAGCTCAGCGTACTAACGCCTTGAACAAGACATTTCACAGGGGTTTGCCTGGTCCTGTCATCTTATCAATGAAGTCTGTTGTAAGAGGATTAGGAGTTCAAAGCCAGTTTTGGCTATTTAGTGAGTTCAAGGCCAGCCTGGGCAACATTGGAACCTTGTCAAAATATAAACAAACAAACAAATAAATATTCAGGGAATATAGGATAAATTTGAAGAGGACATCTAGCAGGGCTTGACAGACCACAGCTACCCCTCTTATAATGGTAAAAATGACTGTCAGAGAGAGAAAGAGAGGTAAAAGTCCACAAACAAATAAACAATAAAAATCAAAGCTCTCCAGGAAAAATCCCACGACAGATGTTTATTAATGAGGCTTAGGCCTTTGCCCATCTGTGAACCAAATAGCGGTCAGACACCCATCCTGTTGACTAGTTCTAGTCTTGGACCCACCCACTAGGGTCCCATCCTCAGGAACTAGGAGTAGAGAGAGGCAGTAAAACAGGCAGTGGTTCTCAACCTGTGGGTCCTTCAGGAGGACTCATCAGATATCCTGCAAATCAGATGTTTACATCACAGTTCATAATCGTAGCAGAATCACGGCTATGAAATAGCAATGAAAATGGTTGGGGTCACCACAACATGAGGAGCTGTACTAAAGGGTCCCAGCTGACGGGATGTGTCACCAAGCAGACAAAAAGAAACATCTGCAGCCAGGCGGTGGTGGTGCAAGCCTTTAATCCCAGCGTTCGGGAGGCAGAGGCAGGCGGATCTCTGTGAGTTCGAGGCTAGGCTGGTCTGCAAGATCTAGCTCCAGGACAGGCTTGATAGCTACAGCGAAACCCTGCCTTAAAACCACCCCCCCCCCAAAAAAAAGAAAAAAGAAAAGAAACATCTGCACATACCTGCGTCACGCTGATTCTTGCCCTTGCCCCTCCTCTCTAGAGTTTTCTGGTCATAGGACACGATCCTACGCAGGTCCTGATGCTGAAGACAGGGCCTTCATCAGGAGACGTCAACACCTATCAAATTCACAAGCTGTCTGGAGGTGAGGTACCTATCCTAGGTTTCCAGCCCACACTGCAAATGGATCAAGAGCTGTCAGCTTTGATCCCCAATATCTCTTGACTCTCTGCATACCATCTGCAACCATTGCTTAGGCTGAGCTGGCCCATCTCTTCTTGCCAAGACCATTGGGGTAGCCTCCTCTCCGGTGCCTTGGTGGCTACCCTTTCCTTACAACCCATGTTGAGCACAGTAAACAGATTTTCTCACACATAGATTACATGTCCATTCCTTCCTCAACCCCTGGAGAGACTTGGTAACATTCTCAAATACAAAGTTAGGTGGTCCCTGTGAGCCACAGTGCCGTGTGCCTCAGCTTGCCCTTGCTTCTGGCCTTCGCTACTGCTCAAACATGGGGCTCTCTTCTCTGCCCCTGCTAACCCAGCAGCAGCGTGTTGCTCTTAGTCTTCCTGCTTGAGTGACCTTCCTTTAGTGGTAGGCTGACTTAGTCTTCAGCCTTGAGAGCCTCCGTAAAGAGGTATCAAGAATACAAGGTCTGGGTCTAGAGGGATTGCATCATGGTTAAGAGGACCGGCTGTTCTTCTGGAGGTCCTCAGCTGGAGTCCCAGCACTCATGTCCCATGTCTTAACCCCTCCCCCCCCCCAACTCCAGTCCTCTGCTGGCTTCTTTGGGCACTGCATGCATGTAGTACATGTGCATGCAAAACACCCACACATTGAAATGAAATTTTAAAATAGAAAGTAAAATTTAAAAAAAAAAGAGTTGAAGTCTAGCCTGGGCTACATATAAAAGTCAAAGCTAGCTTGGGTTCTATAGCAAGACCCCGTCTCAAAAAGAACAAGAACAAAAAAAAGAAATGTAAGCCAGACATGATGACTCAGGACTATAACCTCAGGCAGAAAGATTGCTTACAAGTTTTGAGGCCATCCTGATCTATCTAGTGAGTTCTAGGCCAGCCAAGGCTTCAGTGAGACCCTGCTAACAAAACAGAAAATACTGAAGACATTTTTGATGACTTCTATTTGGTATCAGAACTGGGATGCAAACATTAAAAATGATGTCACCTCTCAGAGATGGAAACCTCCCTTCTCTGAGAGAGGAGAATAGGAATAGAGAGATCCCCTACCAAGAGGTAGGGGGTGGGAATGGGGTGGGGGGAGCCTGGGTCAGAGGTGCAGAGTGGAGGTGGCCTAGTCACTCCATGACTTTTCTCTTCATTCCCTTACCAGGTGTGTCCCTGGAATCCTCCAACCTCTGCATGCCAGACTGTCCCCATCTCTTGGCCTTCCTGTCAGCCAGCAGGTACAGGTCCCCTGGCACAGTGGCAGTGGGGACCCTTCCCTGGGATACCCCATCCATACTGAGGTTTTTTCTTTTTATCCTCAGGGATGTTTTGCCAAGGACACTGCTCTTGCCCACTCCAGCTGTAGGGCCTGGGGACAAGGACTCAGGTGAGGGAACGTAGCTCCTGGGGAGGGAGGGATGTCAACTTGCTGGTCTCTTAGGTCCAGAGAGACTGGATATAAATTAGGACCAGATAACTGGGTTTGAGAGAAAGTGAAGCTGGACTTGGGGTAAGTATGAAAAGAAACTGGTGGGCCCGGTAGGGGTGATACACGCCTTTAATCCCAGCACTTGGGAGGAAGAGGCACGGGGTCTCTGTGAGTCTGAGGTCAGCCTGGTCTACAGAGCGACTTCCAGGACAGGCCCGAAAGCTGCAGAGAATACCTGTCTCAAAGAAACAAACAGGAAGAGGAGGGGGCAGCGGAGGACGAGGAGGAAGCAGCTGCAGCAGCTGTGGCAGTAGGGGATGAGACCACTCCTGGGTCCTGAGCTGGAGGCCCAGAGAGCTGGGACTGAATTCTCGGTCCTGAACGAAGAAGGTTGGGGCTGAAGCCTCCTGGCTGCCCCCTACAAACCTGGGACACCTTGTCTTTTCTACTGGCCCTCAGATCCTCTGCGACTTGGCTGCATCCAGGTCAGCACCTCGGGAAGGGTGCTGTCTGTAGTGAATCAGCTCTACGTGGAGACGCATGGAGGCTGGGGCGCGGAGCGGACTCCACAACAGACAGAGCCAGAGACTGACCAGAAAAACAGTCTAGGTTAGCTGGGCGGGGCCCGTGTACCCTGAGGGATGAGGGAATGAGTACCAGTGATGTGAAAGACCCGACCTGCTTCTCACATCCAGCCCCTAGGAAGCCCACCCCACATCGTGTCTCCTGGGTGGAAGAGCCAATGAAACCGGAAGTGCATCATCCTGGACCAGAAGCTCATCACCTGGAACCCGAAGTGTCCCTTCCTGGAGCAGATGTACACTCGCCTAGGCCTGCTCTAGACAGTGTGGTGGAAGAGAAGGAGGAAGTGAACTGTAAAGATGAAGAGGAAGGTCGCGAGGACCTGCTCACTGCCCACATCCGCGCTCTGGCCAGGGCCCGGAGCAGCTATGTAGCCAAGCAGTACCGATACCTTCGGGCACGCCTCACATCAAATTCTGGAAATCCTTACAGGCCTGGGGATCCAGCCACGGAGCTGCTTCAGGATGTGCGCCAGCTCCTCACTGATCTCCAGAATTACCTGGCAAAGGACCCCGACGTCAGAGCTGTCTTTGGGAACAGGGAACCTAGGGTCCCTGGGGACGAGGATCTTGGTAATGAGAATTAGAGGGAAACTTCCCAAGGGTTTGGGGAGGCCATGACTCGGTTCAGTATGTGTTCACATCCAATCTCTCACTCCCCACGGGCAAGCACACCCTTACTTCTTATAGCTTCACCCAACATGTGCATTGCCGGTTAGACTCTCCCATCTTTGGAGCGTTTACACCCCCCACGCTCCCACCCCCGTTTGCGCTTGTAGGTGTCCTGGAGCAGGAGACAGGGTGACTAGGGGTCAGAGTGGGTCATCACGACGGCACTGTCCTCACATGCTACACACCCCGCAGGCCCCGCTGTGGAAGTAGCCCTGTGTCGGGCGATTCTGGAGCCCCTGAAGCCAGCCCTGTGGACCAAACTCCGAACTCTCAGAGCCCAGGAACTGCGGCTACTGCGCCGGCGCCAAACAGCCTTGAGGGCGGGGGCGGGGCCCGAGGGACAGAGCCCTGTCCCAGCCTTGCGGAGCCAGATCCACGCCCGCCTTGCGCATCTGCACGCCGCATGCGCCCCGCGTCGCAAGGTGGCACTGCTGCTGGCGGTGTGCAACGACGTCTACGCGGGCCTGGCCGGTGGCGAGAATCAAGGTAAAAAAAAAAAAACAAACCTCTGAACCTTAGAGGGTTTTTGCCTGGGGACCCGAAGCAAAGTGCGTGTATGTACCCCTGCAAACACGACCTCTCCTTGGTCTTCCTTAGAGCCCTTAGGGGCCGACGCCTTTTTGCCAGCCCTGACCGAGGAGCTGATCTGGAGTCCACACATAGGGGAGACGCAGCTGGATGTGGAGTTTCTTATGGAGCTCTTGAATCCAGAGGAACTACAGGGAGAAGGTGAGCTCCCACCCACCTTCAGAGTGTCTAGATACTGAGAAGGGGGCACCCTGGGCGAGCCCCAGCTTCCTGTGCCTCAGAAGGGGTGACTGGCAGTAGGGAGGAGCCCAGAGAGCCATGATGATCTCCCCTTCTCTTCCCCAGCTGGCTATTATCTTACTACGTGGTTTGGGGCTCTCTATCACATTGCTCACTACCAGCCCGACGCTGGCCGTGCACCCCAGGATCTCAGCTCCGAGGCCCGAGCCTCCCTGCGCCAGTGGCACCGGAGGCGGACACTGCACCAGCAAGCCCAGCCCACAACCCAGGTGACCGACTACCTGTGTGGGATCCAGGTCAAAGGGAGGGTGGGATCTGTTGCCCCTCTGACACAGCATCCCGTCTCTCCCACAGGCTGGCCTGCCCTTTGAGGAGCCATGGGCCATAGGGGACCAATGATGGTTGGCATCCTCCAACCCCAGTCAACTCTGGGCCTTTTGCCCCACTCCCCTGCTAAGCGAGATACTGGAGGCATCTGGGGCAGCGCGGAGGGTGGGGCAGGAAAAAGGATGTGCCTTTTGCACTGGCTGTTCCCACTTAAAATGAGCCCTTCCCTAAAATCCACAGCACTCCCCCTTCCCCTCCATCCCCTCCTGGTCTGCCCCATGTTACCTCAATGAGGCTCTCCCCAGCAAATACAAACCCCCAAACAGTACTAAAACTACAACCCTCGCCTGACCCTCTTTGGGGTAGGCAGAATAAAGGCACAGTCTCCCAAAGATCCTATCTGTGACTATGGCACTTCACCTGGTCAAGAGAGCTTTACAAAAAGGACGGCATGTCTGGACCTGACGGCTTATTCTGGATTCTTCTGGAGAAGTGTGGAGAGGTGTGGGGATGCCATGGGCCTGTACCCCAGCTACTCTGGAGAATGGGGTGGGAGAATTACTTGAGCACAAGACTGTAAGGACACTGTGGCATTGAAACATAGTAGGTATTCAGGACAGTGGCGCTGGAACATAGACTTCAGGAAACAATGGGATAGGCTTCCCATCTGTCCTGAAAACATGGCTGCCCTAATCTCTGTGACCCATCAATATTACTTTATTTGCCAAAAGTGTTTGTGGAGCCATTATGTTGTTATTATATTATTATAGTGTTTATGTTATTATTATAGTGTTTTGTTTTTTCAAGACAGGTTTTCTCTGTGTAGCCCTGGCTGTCCTGGAATTTTCTCTATAGACAATGCTAGCCTCAACTCAGAGACCCGCCTGCCTCTGCCTTCTGAGTACTGGAATAAAAAGGCATGCGCCACCAGCACGGGCTTGTGCAGCCATTATTACAGATGGTAATAGGCACAATGTCCCGGGGATTGTCTCGTGGCTCCAGGAGCAACCACATAATACTGGTAATAGGAGAGTTGATGGGAACAAGAGAAAGATGTGAGGACATCAGGAAGAAATTAAAAATCCTGGCTATGAAGACAGTAATGAGACAAGCCACAAAATGCAGAAGCCCCCAGACTCTGGGCAACACCAGACAAGGCTTCTCCCCTTAGAGCGCCAGAAGTCAGATGGCCCTGCTGACACCCTGGTTTCTTTTTTTTTAATATTTATTTATTCAATATATATATATATACAATATTCTGTGTGTATGCCTACAGGCCAGAAGAGGGCACCAGACCCCATTACAGATGGCTGTGAGCCACCATGTGGTTGCTGGGAATTGAACTCAGGACCTTTGGAAGAGCAGGCAATGCTCTTAACCTCTGAGCCATCTCTCCAGCCCGACACCCCGGTTTCTGGCTGAGATGGTGATGTCAGAACTCTGACCCCCAGAACTATGAGCAAACAAACTCCTGCTGTTTTAAGACACCAAAGTGATAATACATTTTTAAAATATATTTCCTGGGAATGGTGGTGCAGGCCTGTAATCCCACCATTTGAGAACAAGAAGTAGGAAAATCAGGAGATTGAGGTCAGCCTGGGATACCCGAGGCCCTGTGGAACTCAGTAATAGTGGGGTTTTTGTTTGTTTAGTTTTTGTTTTGGTTTGGCTTGGTTTGGTTTTTCGAGACAGGGTTTCTCTGTGGCTTTGGCGTCTGTCCTGGAACTAGCTCTTGTAGACCAGGCTGGTCTTGAACTCAGAGATCTGCTTGCCTCTGCCTCCACCACCTGATAGTAATGGTGTTCTTATCTAGAATTCCCAGTGAAGGGCTCAGGGTGTGGCTCAGCAGAACGGTGCTTACCTAAGACGCCATCACTGTGGGGCTAGGGCATGGCCTCGTGGTAACATGTTTGTCTTGCGTGCTTGAGGCTCTAGATTTTATCACCAGCACACGCACACACAATGTAAGCAAGGGCCGGGAGACATCTCAGCAGTTAAGGGCATTGACTGCTCTTCCAGAGAACCAGGATTCAATTCCTAGCACCTATTTAGCAGCCCCAAACCATCTATAACTCCAGTTCTAGGGGATCTAAGACCCTCTTCTGGCTCCACTAGTATCAGTCACACATGTGGTCCACTGCAGTGCACCGTGCCCCCGTGTCTGCATTCGATGCGCTTTTACCCAGTTACCGAGCTTCGGGCAAGGGGCTGGAGGTTAAAATACACAAACACATAGACAGCGACACGGGTCATCCTTGAATTCCCCAAGAATGCCCCCTTTATGGTGTTCAGGGGCAGATTATATAGAGATAGCCACGCCCCAGCCAAACCCACCAGAAACCACTCTCCTGCCATCAGGAACTCCTGAAGGTCTTGTGCTCAGAGCAGCTGTAGGCACTCAGATCAGGGGATTACAAGAAATTCAGGATCTGGGGTCTCAATGCTCCCAACATCTCCCCCCTAAATGTTTTATAAAACAGTGTCTGATCTTAAGTATTCGGGGGGATGAGGGGTCAGTATCTCCAGGTAATGTACTTCTGGCACTGCTGTGGCATCTGCCAGGCTAGGCACTGACTGGGCTGAGGCAATGTGCCTTCCACCACAGCCACCTAGCAAAGCTCTGCTCCAACTGCCTTCTAGCCCCAGCTGCATTCGTTCTGGGTCCAAACTGGTGCATGAAGTGGAGCAGAACTCAGGGAAGCAGGCTTGCTGCTCTGCAACCACTGAAGGGGCCCCACTTACACCATGTTTTAGGGAATTTGGGCGTTGTCAATCTGTCTGGCTACTTCCTGCTGAGCGGGGACGCTGCATTCTTAGGGGTATTTACTGCAATTCACTGCCATTTTCCAGTCGCGCTCAGACGCGGGTCGAGGTCGTGCTGCACTTCTGCGCCCTGAGGCCCATGCTGGAAGCAGGCCTAGCATTCTTGCCTCATTGGTCCTCGAGGCAGGTCCCGGGGTTTGCTCGTTGCAGCCCCTCAGTGCTGGCCACCTGGAGCCGCTTGGCCTTGGAGCCGCCCCGCTCACACTCCACTGCAACATATCAGGAGGTCTCCGGGATTCAAACCACAAGAATCTCAAATCCTCAGGTTCTCATCGTCTGTGGAGACAAAAACAGAACCTCTTTTCCAAAGCATCAAATTCTTAAGCCCATATTTTAAAGTCAAGATATCTTTCTTAGCAGTTGCTAGAATCAAATGTCTTTCTCCAGTCCAGAACACAAAAGACAACACAATCAACATATACATCTGTACACATTTATCTTTAAGCTATATACATTCTTTCTATCTTTTCCCAATACATACGTCCCCCTCCGGCCGGGGACAACCCTGTTCGTTTACCCCTCTTTCTCAGTTGGAGTTCCACTTGCTGCCAAACCGAGCGAAGGACGTCAGGATTAACCATATACCCCAATCCACCCTCACCTTCTGAGGGTGACCTCTCAGCGTTCCCTAATTCCCAATATCTCGGTGGAACCTCCAATTGCAGCGCACCCCGCCCCACCGTGTCTACATTCGGTGGGCTTTTACCCAGTTACCAAGCTTCAGGCAAGGGGCTGGAGGTTAAAATACACAAACACATACACAGATAGACAGACAGCGACATGGGTCATCCTTGAATTCCCCAAGAATGCCCCCTTTATGGTGTTCAGGGGCAGATTCTATAGAGATAGCCACACCCCAGCCAAACCCACCAGAAACCACTCTCCTGCCATCAGGAACTCCTGAAAGTCTTGTGCTCAGAGCAGCTGTAGGCACTCAGATCAGGGGATTACAAGAAATTCAGGCAAAACACCCATACACATAAAAATTTTTTTTTCACATAAAAATTTTTACACTTTTTAGAATATAAGTGAAACCCTCATACATTAGGGAATGTGCATATAAGTTGGTAAATATATCTGTGTGTTTCCTTAAGTTATGTGAACCTTCCTAACAAATTATTAACACCAGGGAGAGCCCACAGGAACTGGGAAGCCCATTGGCCAGTTGTGGAGTTTATAACCTACAACTCAAGACTGGTCCTGTAGCAGTAGAGCCGGGTGCTATCCTGCAGAATCAAGCCCGTTACCTGTGAGATCTGAGGCTATCTCCATGTCAGGATGGGGTTAAATTATAGGACACTCATCTTTACTGGCTGTGGAATTTCTTGATGGATGTGTGGGAAACATCCACACACCTGGTGTCAGAAGTGTGTGGATTGTGTGGGCGTGGGAAACATATGGGTCTTAGATTTTACACAGAAATGAGATCTTCATGCAGACAGATTGGACAACGAGGTATGAAATATGGTAGCAGAAGAAAAGGCAGCCAGAGAAAGCAACTGGACTGCTGTGATAGCACGCCATTACCAAAAGCAACTTGAGGCAGAGTTTATTTTGGTTGAAGTTTCTAGAAGGGTCCAGAATGGCGGGAGAGGCATGGCATCAGGCAGCCAGAGAAGGAAGCTGGAGATCACATCTTCCAATCACCCACCAAAAGCATGGAGAACTGGAAGTAGGGGTCAGGCTGTAAAGCTTCAAGTCCTTCCTCCAACACGGCTCTGCCTTCTAAAGGGTCCAAAACCTTCCCCAACAGTGCCACCAACCAGGGGGCCCGCTGTTCAAATACCCGATCCTAGGGGGACATTTCTCATTCAAACTACCACATCAATATTTAAAACTTCTGAATATGCATGCCTATCATCCACTGCAGCATTTAGAAAGCTGAGACAGGATTCCCCAAAGTTCTAAGCTAGCCTGGGTTACATAGTAAGACCTTGTCTCCAAAACTGAACTAGACTGGGGAGGTGTAAAATAAAGAGCTTGTTGTGCAGGCATGAGGACCTGAGTTCAGGTCCTTGGTGTGGCAGCAGGTGCCTGTAACATCTGGGCAGAGGTAAGACAAACAGATGTTGGGGGTGGGGGCTGTCACTGGCCTGCCGTCTAGCCAAAACAGCAAGCTTCAGGTTCAGTGAGAGACCCTGTCTTAAAACACTGTGTGGGGGACTGGGGAAGTTGCTCAGTAGTTAAGAGCATGGGCTGCTCTTTCAGAGGACCTAGGTCAGTTCCCAGCATCCACATGGCAGCTCCCAACCATCTGTATCTCCAGTTCCAGGGGTCTGACGCCCTCACACAGACACACATGCAGGCAAAGCATCAATGCACATAAAAATAATAATGAAAGACAATGTGGACGCTAGAGAGATGGGCAGTAGTTAAGAGCATTCCACTGTTCTTGCAGACCCAGGTTCAATTCCCAACACTGACACAGCAACTCACAACCTTCTGTAAGTCCAGTTCCAGGGCGTCCAATGCCCTCTTCTGACCTCCGTGGGCACCAGGCACACATGTGGTGCACATTTATACATGCAAGAAAAACACTCTCACATAAAATAATTAAATGTGGTGCTGGAAAAAAAAAAGTGGGTAAAGGTATCTGCTGCCACACCTGATTTGAGTGTAAAGCCCGGAGAGCCCGCGTGGTAGCAGAAGAGAATCAACTCCTGGTCTTCTTACCTTCACACCTGTGTCCACACGTTAGGCCAGCAGGCAAATGCCCATAAACACACACAGAGGTATAAATAAAATAATGTAGAGAAACTACTGAACAGCATTCCAATGTCAACCTACACTATACACACGTGCACACAGACATATACTGGAGAGAGACAGACAGCACACTATAAACGGAAATGGTGCCAGGTGGTGGTGCATGCCTTCAATCCCAGCACTTGGGAGGCAGAGGCAGACGTGTCTCAGTGAGTTCGAGACCAGCCTGGTCTACAGCACAGGACAGACAGGGCTACACAGAAAATCCCTGTCTTGAAAAACAAAAACAAGAATGGACAAGGTGTGCAAACCTGTAATCCCAGACCTTGAAAGGCTGAGGCAGAGAGTCAGTTTAGAGTTACATAGTAAAACCCTAACTCAATAAAACAAAACAAAATGTGTGTTTATGTTTTTGTCCACCATTCCTGAATTGTGACCCTGACTTACTTCCTGGAGTAGTAGGTCACAATGGTACTATAGAAACTGAGAGTAATAAATTGACATTACAAGGATTCACCAATAAACTTGTTTAGGAAATTCTAGGTTGCACAAGGTCGGATTCACTTACAGCTGCTGTCTCTATAGGATAAGATAGTGGACTAACCTGACTTGTCAGACTGTGGGGGAAATGTTGGACCTTGAACATAATTGCAGTTTAGGCTTGCTGAGACTGTTTCTGTTGAGATGTGTCCACTAAGATTGCTGCCTATTCATTCCCATATCAAAGACCATGCCTCTACCTAGCAGTTCAAAGGGATAACTATGGCCAGCAGCCACCCCTGAGTTCTAGTCTGCCATTAAGTCCTGGTTCTCTTATCGGGATGAGGTAATTCTGCCAGGCAGTGCCCCGGCTAACACCAACGCACAAGGAACCGTACAGGTATATTTCAAAAGTAATTGTGACCATAACTTTGCTATGTAAATCTCTCAATTGCTGAAAATGGTCAGGTTTATAGTCTCATGTCTCTGTTTAATTGCTGGGCGTAACTTGGGGTTGGATCCTTAAGGAGATGTACAGATAACAGTGTATGTGGGATGTTAAAACCTAAATCCTGTGTAATCCATTACTAACGTCCGTTTGGGACTGGTTTGGGACTTTTTTTGTTTTTTGGTTTTTTTATTTATTATGTACACAACATTCTGCCTCGATGTATGCTTGCACACCAGAGGAGGGCGCCAGATCTCAGTACAGATGGTTGTGAGCCACCATGTGGTTGCCGGGAATTGAACTCAGGACCTCTGGAAGAGCAGCCAGTGCTCTTAACCTCTGAGCCATCTCTCCAGCCCCTGTTTTTTTGTTTTTTTTTTTTTTTTTAAAGGAGTTTCTCTTTCTTTCTTTCTTTCTTTTTTTTTTTTTTTTTTTTTTTTTGGTTTTTCGAGACAGGGTTTCTCTGTGGCCCTGTTTTGTTTTTTTGAGACAAGGTTTCATTGTAGCTTTGGAGCCTGTCCTGAAACTAGCTTTTGTAGACCAGGCTGGCCTTGAACTCACAGAGATCCACCTGCCTCTGCCTCCTGAGTGTTGGGATTAAAGGTGTGCACCAACACTGCCTGGCTGGTTTGAGACTATTAGAGAGATTTTTTTCCTTATTCCCCAAGTGTTTGGAGTAAATTCTCACTTGGGGAGTTAACCCGGTGCTTCAATAAGACCCTGCATCCCTGCACATCCTGTCCCTGGCCCTGTAGGAAGGAATGCTGCTGTGAGGCAACCCGGAAGAAACTGAACCAACAGATTTTTCGTGGTTTCCCCACCCAATCTGCTAACAATCCTGCCTGTGCAGCCTTCATAAAACCTCAAAAGGACTGAACTGGGAGAGCTTCCAAACAGCTGAACTTCCTGGGGGCGTGGCCCAGCCGTAGTCCACTTGCTTGGCAGGTACCTTGTACTAGGTTCAATCTCCAGGAAAACACACACACACACACACACACACACACACACCCCAATAGTCAAATATACCACACACAGAGTGGAAGTTACAGGATTCCTTCCTTCCCTAGGGCCTGTTTTGAGTCCCATCAGTTGCTTAGCAAACTTAACAAGGCTGGGAGGCAGTGTAGTGTACTGGATAGCTTTAACTGTCAATTCCACAGGGTGCCCTGAGTAGGTAGTCTCAACTAAGAAATTGCCCAGATCAGGTCAGTATGTGGGCACGACTACAGGGGTTATCTTGTCAAGAGGGCACCATTCCCAAGGCTGGAGGTTCAGGGCTATATAAAAAAGCTAGCTAAACAAGGCAGTGGTGGTGCATGCCTTTTATCCCAGCGCTTGAGAGGCAGAGGCAAGAGGATCTCTGTATGTTCAAGGCCAGCCTGGTCTACAGAGTGAGTTCCAGGACAGCCACGGCTACACAGAGAAACCCTGTCTCTAAAACATAAAACAAAACAAAATAAAATAATAAAAACGAAAGAAAAAGGACAGAAAGAAAAGCAAGCTAGCTAAGCAGGAGCCCAGAGGAGCCAGCTGGCAGTATTCTTCCACCGTCTCTGCCTGAGCTCCTGCCCTGACTGCCCTCGTGATGGACTATGACCCGGTGAAATGACCCCTTTACGCCTACTTGCTTTACTGCAGTGTTTTATTGCAGCATCAGAAAGGAAAAGAGAACAGATGGGACTCCTGACGTTTAGCCTGTGCTCACCATTTCTGTACCACTGCAGCCGAAATACCCAACAGGTATAGCTTAAAGAAGGGAAGGTGGACCTGGGCTCAGGATTGCAGGACGGTGCACCCCCCATCCTGGCCAGAAGTCTCGGAGGAGGCCCAAGTGTGTAGTGGAGGCTGTTCACACGCCATGGGCCATGGAACAGGCAGAACATAGGAACCGAGGGCAAAGTCTGACTTTCAGAGGCTGGCCCCCAGTGACCCTCTTCCCTTGGGTAAACCTCAGCTTCCACAGTCCCCCCTCCCAAAGTAGCCTCCGCTGATCAGAGAACAGGAGCTGCACGGCAGGAACTAGTAGGGGACATCGGCCAGCAGAGTAGAAAGGAGCTCAGTTCTGCGTGACTAAGGAGCCAGGCAGTGTTGGTTCAAGCTTAGAAAGTCTGACCCCGCCGGGCGGTGGTGACGCACGCCTTTAATCCCAGCACTCGGGAGGCAGAGGCAGGCGGATCTCTGTGAGTTCGAGACCAGCCTGGTCTACAAGAGCTAGTTCCAGAACAGGCTCCAAAGCCACAGAGAAACCCTGTCTCGAAAAGCCAAAAAAAAAAAAAAAAAAAGAAAGTCTGACCCCAAGTCACTCTTTAAAAAAATATTTATTTATTTATTTATTTATTGTGTATACAATATTCTGTCTGTGTGTGTGCGTGCAGGCCAAAAGAGGGTACCAGACCCCATTACAGATGGTTGTGAGCCACCACGTGGTTGCTGGGAATTGAACTCAGGACCTTTGGAAGAACAGGCAATGCTCTTAACCTCTGAGCCATCTCTCTAGCCCCCCAAGTCACTTTTTTTCAGGCAAATTTAAGCACAGCACAATTTGGTGAAATTGTTCCTGATGACAATAACTTAATCCTGTGTGCATAATAAATCTTAAGATGTGATCACATTGAAACCCTTTGTAAAGTACATGTGACATCATAAAGATGGGCTCTCAGATTGGCGAGTTTATGATAAGGGTCTAGGGGTAGGATTGGGTGTGGTCTCAGCCACACAGATCAGATAGCGCAGGGGCCACCAGGCTGTTCACCACATCTGTCCCCAGTGTTCTGGGCTGAGAAGGAAAACCTCTCCCTTTGAAGTGACAGTGTGTGTTTGCTATTGTAAGCAGTATAGGTTACCCTAGCGCTGCTCTGTGTCTCCCGCATACATGCACACGTTCAAATGCATATGCAGATTTATATTTACACTTTTAAATAAAAAATTACTTTAGGTGGATGGCTGCTTTGTCTGCATGCATGTCTGTGTACCATTTGTGTGCCTGGTGCCCACAGAGGCCATAAGAGGGTGTTGGATTCTCTGGAACTGGAGTTACAGATGCTTGTGGGTCCTAGGAATGGAGCAGCCAGTGCTCTCAATTGCTAATCCATCTCCCCAGCGTTTTTTTTTTTTTTTTTAAAAGACCAGGTCTCACTATGTAGCCCAGGGTTACCTGGGACTCAAGATTCTCCTACCTCCTCCGCCTCCACAGTGCTGAGATTATATATATAGGTATACACAGCTACAGCTGTCTTTTTCTCATGATTTAGTTTGATTCCCCCAGTGGTTGGAGATTTGATCAGTGGAAATGTCTTTCAGGTATGCTCATATGCTGATCGGATGCTTTCTCAACACATCTATGTTTTCTAGTTCAACGTGATAATATAATCTTAGGGGGTCATGGGATTATGTGCCGCCCACTGTGGAACACAGTGTCCTTCCACAACGCATGACTAAACTTACCCAGCCCCCAAAGAGCCCAGGTTCTGGACGGGGTCAGAAGTTAACAAACGACTTCACATGGAAGAAAATAAATGTTTGGTGTGTTAGTCACTTTTGTCATTGCTGTGACCAAATGCCTTTACAGAAGGTAATTTAAAGGGGGAAGGGCTTCTTCTGCGCACAGTTTGAGGGGAAGGCCTGGCAGCAGGGGCAGAAGGCTGACCAGTCCCCTCGCATCCCCAAGCAGGAAGCAGAGTCATGAAGGCTTGTGTTCAGCAGCTTTCTCCTTCTGATGAAGTCTGAGACCCCTGTCCATGGAATGGTGCCACCAAAAATTAAAGTGGTTCTTCCCACCTTAATTAACGTAATTTGGGAGATCCCTTCCAGGCACATCCAGAGGCTAACCTGATGTAGGAAACTGGAGAACCAGCCTGCCTCCATTTTAGGCTTAAAAGCCATCTTACAGTAAAGACAAACCAGGTTCATTCCTGTTTATGATTAAACCTCTGTTTCTCAAGGATTGGACTGTGCCCCTCCTGTAACCTTAACTACAAACGGTCTGGACTGCCTGTTCCAGGAATAGCAACCATGCCTGTGTTTCAAAAGTTGTTGATAACCATCTTGCAACCGTACTTTTGTTTCAAAAGGTTATATGACCACCTAAGTCTACCTGTTGTTATGACTATCCTGTTGTTACGACTGTCCTGTTGTTACGACTGTCCTGTTGTTACGACTGTCCTGTTGTTACGACTGTCCTGTTGTTACGACTATCCTGTTGTTATGACTATCCTGTTGCACCCACTTTGCAACCATATCTTTCTTTCAGGATGTTGATAGGACTAACTTGTTAGGGTGTTCTGCTCCTTTAACTCAATCTATTTTGTTCACCAAAGTCCAAAACCCCCAACCCCTGAGCTATAAAAGCCTTGTCTTTCTTAGATCCAAGGCCAACCCCCACCTTAGGAGAGGCAGTCAGTGTCCATGAATAAAAAGTTTGCTTTAATTATTACTTGCTTTACTTAGTTTGGCCATGATGATTCAGGCCAGTGGTCTTTCTCCTCCTGTCTTTGGGATGAACAATATTAACATCCTAGCAGGTGAGCAGGGAACTGTAATACCCTCAGGCTAGCTGCGCTGGGAAGGCTGTGGCCTACATAGAGCAAAGCTGCTTCAACTATGGGTTTGAGCCCCATATTGGGGTTGCATAACGGAATGTGGGGTTGGGGAAAATAAAGTTGGCAACAATAAAGTTTCTAAACATCCTGTGGCTGTAACCTCCTTTCTTTCTTTTTGGTTTTCTGAGACAGGTTCTCTATCTCCGTGGCCAACTTGGAATTCATTCTATAGACCGGGGCTTTGGACAGAGATTAGCCTGCCTCTGCATCCTGAATGCTGGGACTAAGGTGTGCACCACCATGCTTGTCATGGGTACATTTTC
The DNA here is from genome assembly GCF_903992535.2 of Arvicola amphibius. Classification (NCBI taxonomy): domain Eukaryota; kingdom Metazoa; phylum Chordata; class Mammalia; order Rodentia; family Cricetidae; genus Arvicola; species Arvicola amphibius. Next base: position 78,200,037 of record NC_052054.1, read on the forward strand.
CTAGAGCTAGAGGAGGAAAGGTTTTCTAGGGAACACCAGGCACGGTAGCTAGTGCCTGTAATCGCAGCACTGGAGGAGGCAAGGGCAGGATTGAGGTGAGGTGAGGTCCATCCAGGGCTATCTATAAGACCTGTCACAACCACCTAGAACTAGTTCCCAGGATTCAACACCTCTGGATTCTGAGGGCAGCTCCACTAATGCGCTGTACACAAACCATGCAGCTACATATACACACAACACATAACGAATAAATAAATAAAAATGTAAATTAAAAAAAAAGGAAAATTGGGGGGGTAAAAAGAAGTCCCGGCCTACAGACCAATTGGGTGTTTTACCCAAAGGCTTTGTGGAAATAACCAGGGAAGTTGGACATGGTGATGAATGCCTCTAATGCCAGCACTCGGGAGGCAGAGGCAGGGAAATCTCTGTGAGTTCCAGGCCAGCCTGGTCTATATAGTGAGTTCCATGACAGTCGAGGTATATAGTGAGATCCTATCTTGAAATAAACAAAACAAAACAAACAAACAAACAAACAAAGAGCACTGACTGCTAGCCCGGAGGACCCAGGTTTGATTTCCAGCACCCATTATGGCAGCTCACAACTGTGTGTAGCTCCAGTTCCAGGGGACCTGGTCAATGCCCTTTTCTGGCCTCGGTGGGCACTGCGCACCCATATGGTGCACAGACAAGCAGGCAAAACACCTATATACATAAAAATAATTTTTAAAAAATCAACAGGGAAGCTGAGCATGGTACAGGCTTTTACTCTCATAATTCAGGAGGCAAAAGCAGTAAGTTCACAACCAGCCTGTCTGCATAGAGAATTCTATGTCAGCTTGAATTCTAATGCAGCTTGACAGAGTTTTGGGAGCACATAAGCGCCGAAGACACTTGCTTCGGATATGTCCCTGACAGCAGCGGCCTCTACAGTGTTCTGAATGACAAACTTCTTAATGGCCTTGTCCTTGGGCACACAGTGGACATAGTGGGTGCAGCAAATTGGCTGCACATGGCCGCGGCCCTTTTTGGCACGAATGTTGTTTCTGCTTTTTTTGGTCATCTTGGAGCCAAGTCCCGAAAGCACTATTACTTTTATTTTTAGTGTGTGTACATGATGTGTGTGGTGGGGGGGGGGTTGAGTATCATGGTACATGTGCGGCAGTCAGAGGACAACTTTGTGGAGTCAGTTCTGTCCTTCCCCTTTTACTGGGTTCTGGGATTGAATTTAGGTCATCGGGCTTGTGCCCCAAAGCGGTTTTACTTATCTGTCTGGTCAGACTGCTTGCTGACTGTATTACTACTACTACTACTTTTAATCTTCTTCTTCTTCTTCTTCTTCTTCTTCTTCTTCTTCTTCTTCTTCTTCTTCTTCTTCTTCTTCTTCTCTTCCTCTTCCTCTTCTTCTTTTTTAATTGTTCTTGTTTCTTAAGAAGATAGGATCTCATGCAGCCCAAGTTTGCATTAGGAACTGATCTTGTACTCAGTTTCCTAAGAACTGAAATGGCAGGCAGGTGTGGTGGCAGCGCCACTGAACTGGCTAGGAGGGAGGGTTTAGAGGTTGGACTACAAGCAGTGACCTCATTAGCTTAGCTTGCTTTGTCCCTGCACCAGTAGTGAGGATTAGCCATTGTAGCTGGCCAACAGCAAGAAGGGTCATTTCACAACCCTTTATGCCCCAGGGTGGTCCCAGCATGAGGGGGTACCCTTGGCACTCCAGCTGGCCTTGCAGCAACGTGTTCCAGTTCCCACATGTTTGGCACACTTTCATCGTTTCTTTCTTTGGCTATAACCTTGGGAATAAAAACAGGGAGTTTGGGACAGCATGGTTATTGCCCATGCTCCTTTTCTCTCATGGGCCCTGATTAAACTGTGTGTGGAGGCTTACTGGGCTGAGATGGAGTCAAAGGCCCTTAGGTGAAAAATACCATTGGAGAGTTGGCTCAGGCGTTTAAGAGCATGAAGTTGCTCTTCCACAGGACCCAGGGTTCAATTCCCAGCAACTACGTGTCAGTTCACAAAGGTCGGTGACTCCAGTCCCTGGGGATCCGGAGACAACCCTCTACTGATCTCTGATCTCGGCAGGCAGAGAATCAGCAGATTTGGGTAGGGATTTACTAGAGCTGCGAGAGTCAGATGCCCTGCGTGCATATCTGTGTGCTTTAGATATATAGCCCAAGCTGTCTCTATCTCCGCTGGGTAGCTGAACCGGGCCGTGGGTTCTAGCCTTAGTCAGCTCTTCTTCATCATTCTCCAGTGCTCTCCGATAAGCACACAGACAGCACCCGTCATCAGTTCCGATGTCAGACACTTAGCAGCTGTGGCACCTTGGGTACTCTGAGCCGGCTTTCTCATTTATACAACATACATATCTACATTTATCTCTAAAAACACTCAGCAAATGGGGAAAACTGCCACGTGAACCACAAGCAACTGGGGGACTTTTTTTCCTGGTTAAGGTGGAAAGTGGGACTGAGGATGAGCAGGAACGCGGAGCCAGCCAGAACGAACGCAATAGCTTAAGGTTCTTCCCATTCCGTTCCAGCTTCGGTACCTCCTCGGTTCCCCCACTCCCCCAGTGAAAAGAGGTCGTGGTCCCTTTAAGGCCCGCCCCTCCCTCCCCCAAAACTTCCCAGTGTCTGCTCTTTTCGATCCCGGACGGCCGGCCAGGCTCGCCGCCGAGCTGGTAGGGGACAGGGCTGCGGGGTCGGGGAGGGCCGCGGGGGGGGGGGGCACCGGAGGGACGCACGTCGCCGCCCCGGCGGGAGGGCGGGGGACTGGTTGCGGGAGCAGCCGGCATGGGCGCCACTCGCTGCACCGGGCGCGCGTGGTCAGCCAGCGGCTAGCACTATACAGGGTCCCGCCGATTGCAGTCGCAGCGACCGAGTGAGGGGCGACCGGGCCGGGGGCGGGGGCGGGGGAGGGGACCGCCCGCTCCCCTCCCCCACCATCGCTTCTGACGTCGGCGTGGGACCCCGCCCTTCCGCGGGAGTGGCCCGCCCCTCCGCCGCGCGTCACCTGCTGCGCCGCGGCGCGCCCCACGTTGGGAGTGCCAGCTTTGGAGTGTGTTCAGTGAGTAGGTTGCAGGTTCGTTTAGATCATCAGACGCCTCCAAACTTTTTCTAATTAGAAAGAATCCTTGTGTAGCCCAGGGTAGTCCTGAAGTCAAGGCAATCTTGCCTCTGACTCCAGAGCACTGGAATCTACCACGCCATGCTCAAAACTTTAGTTCTCCAAACAAATGGGGTTTCATTTCCTATCTTTACTCACATTTCAGACTTAGTCTTAAAAGGATCCTGCTTTGGGGATCCCACTGCCCTGAAGGGTAGGTGTCCCACCACGTTTGGGGCGTCCTGTGAATCTTTCGCCACCTTAAGACTTTCTTTTGTGTGCGTGGTGATTGTGGGAGTGTAAGGATGCGCCTTGTCTGCTGCGCAAGCGTCCCGCAGCCTGTTTGACTCTTTGTTGTCCCCATAACGCCTCTGGACCGGACCGTGGCCAGGATCCTGGCTCAGTACCTTCCCTGCCCGCTCCCCGATGGGCTCTGGGTCGTGTTACAGCTCTCGGGCTTCGCAGGAAGGAAGACCAATCCCTCCACAAAGCACTCCCAAGGACGCAAGCGGCAGTTGCCACGTGCGAATCAAACTAGAAAGATCTACTGTGGTTGAATTTAAAGTGAAATGATGGCGCCTGGCAGGGTCCGAAGTCAGTTGGCAATGAGTGCTTTTATAGTGAGAAGTGCTAGGACTTGAAGGTTCTTTTTTAAAGAACATCCCTACCGCTCGATAGAGTCAAGGTGAAATAGAAATGTACTAATGGGATCAGAGTTGCAAATTGCTGTCGTGGTCTAGATTTCTGGAGCTATCAAACAGCAGGCACGCAGAAGATCATCCGAGTATAGTCCAGCAGTCGCTTCCTTAACAGTCACCTCTTCTCCTAAGCCCCGAAAAGTACCGTAGCGCATGCGTCCTTGGCCCATTCCTAGATTGCGCCATAGAGCGCCTACGGGCTCCCCTTTTTCACTAATCAGTCGTCCTATACCATCTGGCAAAAGGGTTTTCTTGCCACTCTCCTTTGACCAATCAAGTGGTGACGTAGGAGACGAGCACCTACGGGAACCACTGCAGGAATACAGAAGGGAAGGCCTTTTTTGTATCCCTGCGGAGTGGCGCGGGAAGGCAATCGTTGTGCCAGGGAGACGCAAGGATTTCAGAATGACCGATAAGCGAGGAAACCAATGAAAGCGGGAAGGAGGCGGAGCTTCGGGGAACCGCTTCCATTTGCTCTCCTTGGGAAGGCGGAGCGATGCAAAAAAAAAAAAATCCGGCCTATCAAGTCCGAGTTTATTTTAAGGAGGTGGGGCTTGACTGAATGACTGGCAGGAAACGTTCACCTATGAAGAGTGCGACAGACGAAGGCGGGCGGGCATTCCAGTAGAACGGCATGAACTCTACCCAATAGGCATGAACCGTGTGGGGTCTTCCCCTCCCCCCCACGACAGAGCCAGTGGCTCCCCCTATCGGGTGGGGGCGGCGAGTGACGGGCGTGTCCCTCCCCCAATGAGAGGCGGGGGGAGGCGGGTTCTGCGCCGCCATGTCGCGGAGGCTGCTGCCCCGGGCGGAGAAGCGGCGTCGGCGGCTCGAGCAGAGGCAGCAGCCGGACGAGCAGCTGAGGCGGGCGGGAGCGATGGTGAAGATGGCGGCGGCGGGCGGCGGAGGCGGCGGTGGTCGCTATTACGGCGGCGGCAACGAGGGAGGCCGAGCCCCTAAACGACTGAAGACTGAAAATGCTGGCGACCAGCACGGAGGCGGCGGCGGCGGAGGATCCGGGGCGGCGGGCGGCGGCGGCGGGGTGAGGCCAGGGTTTTAGACTCCCGGAAGAAAGGGGCAATTTCTTACTTTAAAGCTATTTATTTTTGCGGGGGACCTCTGCGCACGCGCTGCAGCCCTCGCGCTTTTGGCGGGTGGGGGAGGGGCAGGCGTTGGGCAAACGGCGGGGTTTGCGCGAGGACAGGCGCTTGCGCGTGCGCGCAGTCCGTAGCGGGGCTTGAGGGGGCGGAGGAAGCGACTGCCTCCGCAGGCGGCGCAGTGCGCAGGCGCCGCGGGCTGGCATGTGGGGGGCCCAGGCACGCGGCCTGGACTCTTTTTTTTTTTTTTTTTTTCCCTCTATCGTTTTTAGTCTGTGTCCCCGTGCGCAAGCGCGCTTCTGCAACCAGATTTTATGAGCGGGAACTGGGTGGTGGTGGCCTGACGGGATCGACAATTCGGCCCCATCACAGTCATAATCACGGTCGCCTCTGTATAGAAGTTGACTTGAGACTGTATAGCGCCCAGACCGGAATTTTTAACCTTTGCTGTAGTGTGCGTTGTGGTACGGAAGAGAGTTTGTGCAAGGTTTGTGTTTGGCGATTGAGCAAACTTAGAAGTCATCGCTCGGTTCGCTTACGGTTTCCAGGAGAGGAGTTTTTATAAACTAAAATATATTCTGGTCCTGGGGCCATGCAAGGAGGCATTTGGCCTACTCGTTTCTCCTACAAGTCACAGTTGTGATTTCTGGGGTGCAGGCTGCAGTCCTTTTAAAGGGCTAGAGAAGTCCTGCCGGACATGGTGGTGCATGCCTTTAATCTCAGCGCTCCGGAGGCAGAGGCCGGCGAGCCTCTCTGCCTAGTGCGCTTTGTAGTGAGGCCAGACAGGGCTCGATAGCGAGACTCTAGCTCAAACAATGACCTCTTGTTCAGCTGCTCTCGTGCTGTAAGCATTTACTAGCTTAGCCTCGTTGGGATGTTAGATTTCTTCGTGTTTGGAAGACATTTAGACGGGCTGGAGCCCTGAGGTGGAAGGAGAGTACTGATTCTAGGGAGTTCTCAGACCATCTCATGAGAGGTGTGGTGTGCCTTGCCCCCACCTTTAATAATTTAAAATAAAAGACCACTCAGTTGCTGTTACTCCGAGATGTAGACTCCTTGGAACAGAGCTAGGACTAAATAAACCCAGAGCTGTGGGATACTGGCCTCAACTGGAAACTTTAAGGAAAAGTATGTGTTGTGTGGTTCACTCCTGATATTTAGAGAAAAAAAAATCCACAAATGTTCATGGACTTCTGCCAGTGGTTTCCAGACAGGAACCTGGGCCCAGAGCACCAGAAGGTTGTCTGTGTGGAAAGATCATCTCCTGGGGAAGAGTTGTAGATCTGACAGGTTGGGATAGCAGCTAGGTGTGGAAAACCTCAGCCCTGTTCTCTAGTTTGCCTAGTCAATATAAGACAGGAAGGGCGTATCGTCCTCAGCCATGTGTCTTGAAGAAGTTGGTCTTTTTCCCTGACTGGACTTAAAGGTGACTTGTGGGTAACAGTCATTCCTCACTAAGTGACCGCAGCTTGCCTAGCCAGGGCTTGGGCAGAGAAGCTAGAACACATAGAGTGTGTTCTTCAGGCCAGCGGGCAGCTGTGGAGCTCTTCCCGTGGGTGTGGCCCCTTTGCAACCCACACTTCCTGTTCTACCTTGATTGAGGAGAGACAGATTCTGGGAAGAATGCCAAATGTAAGCCTCTGCTTCTCCCTCCATTCAGCCTGCCTTAGGAGCTAAAGCCAGTGGGCAGATGGCTGCCCACTCACGGCTTTTTTCCAGCAGATAAAAATTTGGATTGGGGTCCCTCTTCTCACTGTGTGTCCAATCTTTTTCAGGAGAACTACGATGACCCCCACAAAACCCCTGCCTCCCCAGTTGTCCACATCAGGGGCCTGATTGATGGTGTGGTGGAAGCTGACCTTGTGGAAGCCCTGCAAGAATTTGGACCCATCAGGTACGTCTTCCGATGCCAGGGGTTAGGTCTTCTTGGCAGTCTCACTTGTCACTCATGTCTGGTTCTGAGCAGTGATTTAGCGTTCTGGTCCTGGGTCTGTGACTGGATCCTGTGGCTCCTCACAGTTCACTCTTCGGTGTTTCAAGTTCATTTCCTTTTTCCCTCATCCCTACCCCACCTCTGTGGTTTCTGTCAGCTTTTCTAGTCACCTAATATTTCCCGGTTACTTGATGAGGCCGGGTACTATGAACTAAGTGGATAAAACTGCTTACATTCCTTCTACAAAGTTGGCCCAGCCAGTGATTGATTAGCACTGTGATCTGCTCGGCCTGACATTGCTTCTGAAATAAAAGAGGGGTCAAGAGGATGACTGCCTGTGGCGCTTGGTGTGTTGGGGTCAGAGTTCAGAGGAGCAGGAATTAGTTCACAGAGAGCTGACTTGTTCCCATCCCAATAGAGGACTAAAATCTGCCTTTTCTCTGCAGCTATGTGGTGGTGATGCCAAAGAAGAGACAGGCGCTGGTAGAGTTTGAAGATGTGCTGGGGGCTTGTAATGCAGTGAACTACGCAGCGGACAACCAGATCTACATTGCTGGTCACCCTGCTTTTGTCAATTACTCTACCAGCCAGAAGATCTCTCGCCCTGGGGACTCGGACGATTCCCGGAGCGTCAACAGTGTGCTTCTGTTTACCATCCTGAACCCCATCTACTCCATAACCACGGTGTGTGCTGAAGGCATTCCATGGTCTACTCTGAGATCTTTCTCCAAGCCAGCATGATGAGCCAAGGCCCCTTATCTTGCTTGTTGTTGCTTTTATAGGATGTTCTTTACACTATCTGTAATCCTTGTGGTCCTGTTCAGAGAATTGTCATTTTTCGGAAGAATGGAGTCCAGGCTATGGTGGAATATCCTTTTCTGGGAAACTGGAATTCTTTGGACTGGGGGGTGTCTTGGCTTGGCAGAGAGAATTCATGCCAAATGCCTTGGAAGACTGAGCAGGTAGCCATACGCTGCAAATCTTAATAGAGCAGTCCATGAGGTTTAGGCAACAGCATGTGGTCGGGGCACCTCTCGAGGGTGCTGTTATTCACTGGTGTGTACGTCCCTGTCCCTCCCTGAGCGCTGAGCTCAGTGCTTCATGCATGCTGCACACGTGAGAGCGTTCACACTTGCCCCTTTCCACAGTCCTTTTGTGAAGTGACTGGTTAATAGTTAATAAACTCTGAAAGGAGCTTAGATAAGGAGGAGCCAGAAGACTTAGCTGTGGAATGACTTGAAGTGGGGTTTTGATAAAGATGACTTGTTAGGGCCTCCTTGACTAGGGTGCAATGAGAATCCACCTTTAAAAGCAGCCAGGGTGCCAGGCGGTGGTGGCACACATTTTTAACCCCAGCACTTGGTAGTCAGAGGCAGGCAAATCCCTCTGTGAGTTCGAGGCCAGCGTGGTCTACAAGAGCTAGTTCCAGGACAGGCTCCAAAGCTACAGGGAAACCCTGTCTGGGAAAAAAAAAAAACCAAAAACGCCAGGGTATAGGTTTCAGAGATAAGATGGGGCAGCTTGAAATAAGCTGTTGTGTCCATCTTTCCTGGTGGTTGGGATAAGTGTAGATCACAGAGAACCCTAGCCAATGACTGCTTCCTGAGGGCAGTCTTTGGAGTGTCTTGATGGTTTTGGCTTTTGTCTGAGGTTATAGGTAGTGCTCACAGTCCTAGGTGCTGTCTGGTCCTTGTTTTATTGGGCAATTTAATACTTTTTCCAAAGCTCCGCTGTGCTGGCTTCCTTAAGTTCTCTCACATTTGACTCTGTGCAAAGTGCCCAGCGGGCTAAGGCCTCACTTAATGGGGCTGACATCTATTCTGGCTGTTGCACTCTGAAGATCGAGTATGCAAAGGTGAGTCTGGGAAGTGACTGTCTGGTGTTAGTTACCTGATGAGATGCGGTATGGCCAGTCTCAAACTTTATCTTGTCCTTGCAGCCTACCCGTTTAAATGTGTTCAAGAATGATCAGGATACTTGGGACTACACAAACCCCAACCTCAGTGGACAAGGTAATCCTGATGGCTACTTTGTTCTAAACACACCGCCTTGCCTCTTTACTGGACTAGGGTACTTCATAGACCTGGACTGGGGTTATGTAATGCCATTGGGCTCCCTGTGGACATGGGAGGGCTTGGATCAGTTCTGGCCCGAGTCTGCTGAAGGGGCAGAGTTGAAGCTGATGCTTGGGCTGGGTGAGAGGAGGGGGCATGGCAAGGGGTAGACATAGGTAGCAGCAGCTCCTTAAGATTTTGCTACCTTCATTCTAGAGCCTGGTTAGGGTTGCTTGAGTCTCCATTCCATGGAGGGTGAGCAAAAGTCTCTCCACTGTCTTCAGTTGGGGGTGGGTTGAAGCAGAGCCTTCAAGCAAGTAGACCTTGTAGAGGTCAGACACTTGGATAAGACCAGGGCAGCCATTACTGATCTTTGTAGAGGGGGGCTTGGCATCTCTTCAGGGGTCCACAGGGACAGCCCCCTTTCTAGTGTGTCAAAATGGTTTGCTTTGGTGGGTGGGAGAAGTGAAGGATGATCTTTGAAAACAGCGCCACCCCTCTGAAAATCAGCGAGATGGACCACCTCTTGGTCTGCTTCGTCGGACTAGGCCTTGGGCTGTGGGAGGCGGCTGGTGGCTGACATTGCAGAGGCTCTGGGAAGCCAGAGACTCATCCCTCCCTACACTTGTAGGTGGGCCTGTCTTGCTTGCTTTGCAGCTGAGAACCAGTGGGCAGGGTGGGCTAGACTCTCCCAAGGACCCTCAGAATTGGCCTTCTGGGCCTGGCTGCTCCCTCCAAAAGTCAGAGGCAAATTAAGACCAAGTGAATGTACCAGAGCGGGCAATGGCATTACATGACTGCTGACAGAAACATGGCAACCAACCATTTCTTCTCCAAGGAACACAAATAGAAGATGTGCAGACCGGCAGGGGCTAGTAGCAGGGGCTGGCTGTGCATTGGTTTTGATGCCTCTCAGCTTTGGCTGCCCCAAGCCTGGGGCCAAAAAACAAAACAAAAGGAGGGCTGATGAGGTAACCTGGACCCCTCAGGAACCATACTTCAGCGGCTCTGCCTCTGCACATTGCGCACCAACACACAGGGCACAAAACCACTAGTTCTCCTGGAGAACAGAACATGCAGCCTCCACCACGTCCCCAGAAACAGCCGCAGACTGAGCTCACTACATCAAGAACACCACACCGCGCTCCAAGGAACAGCTACAAGCACAGAGACAGAGGCAGACAGAGACAAAGAAAGAGACTCAACATGGCAGCAGACACTGCTTTTTTACTAAACATTAAAGGTCAAAATCCAAGCAAACTTGAACCCAAGAATGTACACTGAAGTAGGAAACACAGAACAGAGCTCACCCAGCCAGCCAGCGGTGCTCTTTTCGGAGAACGATTCGATTCATAGACTGAAGTAGATTCCATGGGCCTCCAAGACAATAGGATCCTCTCTCCACTCCTCGCCATGTGGGTTTTGTTTTTAAGTCCTTTGATTTGGGGAGGGCCTTGTTTTTCTTTTGTGTTTTGATTTTTTTTTTTCCTGCAGTCACCGGCTGCCAACACAGTCTGCACCAACTGGAGATCAGAAATAAAAAAAAAATTAACCACAACAACAAAAAAAAAAGATCAAAAAACCAAAACAAACCTAAAATCAAAACAGCTCAGAGGCACACAGTTACCTGCTGGTGGGTAACCGGGCGCTACCAAGGCCAAAGCGCAAGCATAGTGGGGCCACTGGCACACTTCATACCAGGAGACACGCACATGGAGCGCTACACAGCCAGAAGCACCGCACTGCAGCACACAGTGTGAGGAGGTGACAACACGGAGGGACACTACCCACTCCATACACCTTATTTCCATTTTTCTGGTATCTTCTGAGGACAGAGCATCTGTGAGCCAATTTTGATTTAATCAAACATTGACTTTTAAACGATTCTTTAAAGAAAAATGTAGCGGATGTGTACCGTGACTTGTATTTATGACTGTAAAACCATGTGATGCAGGGTCGCAGTGTATGTTTGATGGGACGCCATCTTTCAGAACTGTGCTAACTCACTGTTGAAGCGTCCAATGGTAAGAGAAAATGCAGATTTGTTTTTTTGTGACATGGACATTGTACTCTGTACTTCTGCTGTAAGTAGCCCTTTCCATCTTTGTAATGACTGTTGAAACAAACCCGGTCGGGCAGCAGGAAAGGGCGGTGGTTTCAGGCTCTGGGTCTCAGTGCCACCCAGACCTGGTCCTAGCTCACCTGTGATTTGCCAGAGTGTCGTAACTGCTCTAATCTCTTCTCTGTAAGGTGGGCTGGGAAAGGAGTGCCTACCTCATAGGGTTGTTGTGAGGAACTGGAGAAGCTGTGATGTCTGTAAAGTGCTTACCAGTGTCTGTCACTTGAGCGCTGAACTAATGGTTAAGAACTCCAGCTGGGGCCGGGAGGGCTCTGCGTCATCGATGGGTCCGAGAATGTCGATGCCTTGTACCTAACTGCTCCTTCAAACTGATTGTGCTGGTGACCTGCTTGTCAGCTCCTACAGTCCCTCCTGTGCAGGCTGGGGTGTGGAGGGTGGCTGGGCAGTGGGTGCTAAAGACAGGACCTGGAGTGAGGCCTTCGCTCCCAGAACCTAGAGGCTTCTGGCCCTTTCACCTCATTTCTGTCCATTTTAGGTTACTTATTTGTTGCCCTTAATCTTTTCTCCCTTCATTGGGAATTACTTTATAAAACGGCTCTTCCCTTTGTAATGCACTCTCGCTATAGTTCTCTAGAAGGCCTGGGAGCCAGGCTTGCCCCTGCCTGTTCCTGCTACAAACCAGGGCAAGGGAAAACAAGTCAGCCCAGAAGTCGGCCTCTTTAGCAGAGAAAGGAGGCAGGGGAGGGAAGGTGGATCCCAACTTTGAGGCCTGGGCTTCATGCCCTGCCCCCCAGGTCATAGGAAGGAAGGCCCAGCAGCCCTTGTAAGGAAAGGGTTTGCAGCCATGCTCCCAGGAGCTCTGGCCTTGTGATTGATTGCCTTCTAGTCAGTAGTAGGGGGTTCTTTCTTTCTGAGTTCCATTCCTAACACTTTTTTTTTTTCAATCTACAGGTGACCCTGGCAGTAATCCCAACAAACGCCAGCGGCAGCCCCCTCTCCTGGGAGATCATCCCGCAGAATATGGTGAGGGCAGGGGGTTCCCCTCCGTGGACTCCCGTGGCTCATGTGCCCCTGCCCGTCGTCCGCCGCGAAAATTCTCACCCGTCCTCCCTCTCTTTCCTTCCCATCCCCCAGGAGGGCCCCATGGTGGGTACCACAGCCATTACCATGATGAGGGCTACGGGCCCCCCCCACCTCACTACGAAGGGAGAAGGATGGGCCCACCTGTGGGGGGTCACCGTCGGGGCCCAAGTCGCTATGGCCCCCAGTATGGTCATCCCCCACCCCCTCCCCCACCACCCGACTATGGCCCCCACGCTGACAGCCCTGTGCTCATGGTCTATGGCTTGGATCAATCTAAGATGAACTGTGATCGAGTCTTCAATGTCTTCTGCTTGTATGGCAATGTGGAGAAGGTGAGTTGCTTTCCTTGAAGAGCTGAAGGAGGCCCCAAGCCTCAGATGGAGGGTAGCAGGGGGAAGGACAGTGAGGTGCACCCTTTGTAGTGCTGGTTCCTATAGCGCAGGCAGCCTGCTCCGTGAGTTTGAGTTACCCATATTAAAGATCCCAATGCCTGCCTATCCATCTCACGGTATTGAGACTTAGTGCACGTGTATGAGTAAGTCCTAAGAATTTACACATAGCAAATGTTTATTTAAAATGATGATTATTTAAAAATTGCTCCAGGTAATTAGGCCACTAGGGCCTTTATGCATTCTCTGTTGGGAAGTTGATTATACCTGGTGGCTGGTGGGTTCTTACCAGAGTCCATCCAAGAGTGTAGTCTTGGCCTTGATGTAGCTCGAGAGCAATAGCAGCCTGATGCGAGAATGCACACCTGGGACCCTAGCACTCAGGAGACCGGGCCACAAATGAGACCATCTCTACACAGTAAAATTGAGTAGTTTTGTGTGTGCTGCCGACCCTGGGCCTTTCCCACCCCTGTATTTCTTAAATCAGAAAGGAAGGACGGGTTAAATATAAATAATCTTTACATGGAAGCAAGACTTAGCTGACCTGGCTTCAGAGCCTTTTAGTCCAGTACGCACTGTAGCAGTCTCTGCGAGATGGTTTAGGACTTGGAGTATAGAGCGCTTAGGAGGCCCAGTTCCGTCCCCAGCACCTAAAACTTCCGTCCTTTGATGCTGTGGCTGGATATCTAACATGCCATAGCGAAAGCATGCAAATGGCTTGTATTCTCTTTCTGCACACCGTTTACCTCATAGGGCAGCTCCAGGGGGAAAGCATTCTTCGTTTGGGTTGAGTTCATGCCTAGGCCAAGCCTGAATTAGGAGTGGTTTTGATCCCCATTCAAGTGAGGAAATGGAAGTCAAGGGCAGCCAGGGCAGGAGTTAGCTTCTGACTCGACAGGAAGAGGACCCTGGCAGCTGGACACTGGTGCTGATTGCACCTTTTCTCCCTAAGGTGAAATTTATGAAAAGCAAGCCGGGGGCCGCCATGGTGGAGATGGCTGATGGCTATGCTGTGGACCGAGCCATTACTCACCTTAACAACAACTTCATGTTTGGGCAGAAGATGAATGTCTGGTAGGTGCTGTCATTCCAGGCAAGGGCAGGTGGGAGGGAAGACTGAGGTCAAGGTGTTGCATAGGCAGGGATGGTGCTGTAGGTATAGGAGTCATTTTTCTGCTTCCTTCTGAAGCCTGGGAGAAAGTGGTGTTGTCGGTGGGGTAGTCTCAACCTCAGCTGTGCAGCAGCGTCAGATAAGTGTGGATCCACCTGAGCCTCTGTCAGGCCCTGTAGGACAATTGAACATATAGTAAAGATTTCCCTTCCTTTCTTTAGTGTTTCCAAGCAACCAGCCATTATGCCTGGCCAGTCATATGGGCTAGAAGACGGGTCCTGCAGTTACAAAGACTTCAGCGAGTCAAGGAACAATCGGTTCTCCACCCCAGAGCAGGCAGCCAAGAACCGCATCCAGCACCCTAGCAATGTACTGCACTTCTTCAATGCTCCTCTGGAGGTGACTGAGGAGAACTTCTTTGAGGTGGGTGCTGTGGAACTGCTCTGTCATGGCACTGTTGTTGGTTTAGTTGGGCTCATTCTGTTCTGTAATCAGCGGACTCTTAATGTCACCCATTGATCCCTGGGTTTGGGGACACAGCAAAAGACCAAACAGACAGGTTCTCCGGCTCATAGCGGGGACAAGTGTGACCAAGCGGAAGTATGCTTGTCACAGTGCAGAGAGTTCTGTACACCGTGCTCCTTCCTTCACATGTTAGACAAGCAGTATGACTGGGCAAGAGTGCAGTCAGAACACAGGTCATCAAGCCTTAGGGTGTCTAGATGACTCCAGAGAGCCTGCTCGGGGGAAGTAGGGCAAAGATGATGGGTCAAGCGGGGCCCACGGTTCTGTTGCCCGGCAGTTGAGTTACACTCATTATCTCACCCATACCCACGGGGCTGCCAGGATGGGAGTTTGAGGAACAGTATCAGCTTTGTGCTGCTTCCTTCAGAGATATTTCTAACATTTCAAATTACAGGGTGTCTTATGTTTGTGATCAAAGCTGTCTTCAAAAAGCAGCAACTACTAGGCCTGGTCTACCTGAAGGCACCCATAGGCAGGCTGCAATCCTAGGTTTCTGAATGTTTTTATTATCTTTCTGCCCCAGATCTGCGATGAGCTGGGAGTGAAGCGGCCAACCTCTGTGAAAGTATTTTCAGGCAAAAGTGAGTCCCTGCATCACACACAATCTTCTCCAGGCCTCTGCCTCTGGGTGGTTTCCGGGAGGAAATGTTCTTTCTGCTGGCTCAGCCTAAGCCTGCTGCTGTCTCTTGCTTTTTTGTTCAGGCGAGCGCAGCTCTTCTGGGCTGCTGGAGTGGGACTCTAAGAGCGACGCCCTGGAGACCTTGGGCTTCCTGAACCATTACCAGATGAAAAACCCAAGTGAGTTTCTGTGTGTCCTGCAGAATCCCCCTAGTGGCCTGATGGCTTGTCTGGCTGCTTGCCAGAGCCATCCTGCCCGCAAGATAGGACCCTCGAGAATGCCTTTGTCGCAGACTCAGGCAGATGGGACTTGGTCACCAGGAGAGCAGTCTGATGACATTCTCCTGGGAGAGCCTGCCAGGCTGCTTGGCTCCACCCACCCGAGAGCTTGGGAGTTGCTCAGGCCTGCCCTGGGTGGTAATAAGTTAGACCCTTGTAATTGAGCTGCAGAAGATGGTATGTGGGTGTCGATTGGGAGGCCCAGTCTGACATGTGCTCTTGTTTGCAGATGGCCCATACCCGTACACTCTGAAGTTGTGCTTCTCCACCGCACAGCACGCCTCCTAATTAGATGCTGGGAAGAGCACATTGAGCAGGAAGACGTCTCTTTCCTTTATGCTGTTGGTTTTCTTTGGTTTTGTTCTGTTTTGATTTATTTTTTGCAGTTCTTGTTTCCTTTTTAAATGCTAGTTCAGTAGACGCTTAACCACAACAGAAATGCTGGAACTCTGGAGGGGGGGGAGGGGAACTGATATCTCCCGAGATTAACCTTCACTTTTTAAGATAACTGTATTGTGATTTTTATTTTTCCCTGTTCATACATTTGTGCTGCTCATGTATCTTGGCACACATTTCAATAAAATGGTTTGGAAGCTAGAACTCTTTGCTGGGGCTGCAGGGTGGGGTGGTCTGCTTTGTCCTCTCCCAGTTTTCTGAAGTGCAGTGGGCTCAGCATAGACAGTAAACTAGAAGTAAAGCAGCGGCATTCTTCTGGTTTTTCGAGACAGGATTTCTCTGTAACAGCCCTGGCTGCCCTGAAACTTACTCTGAAGACCAGGCTGGCTTTGAACTCAAGAGATCAATCTGTCTTTGCTTCCCAAGTTCTGGGATTAAAGGCATATGCACCACCACCACCGAACTAGCAGTGGCATTCTTGATGGGCACTGCCCTAGCAGGTTTATTTTAGATATAAGTAGTTATTGAAAAAGTGGAGTTAGGCATTATTGGATGGCTCAGTGGCTGACGGTGCTTGCTGGGTAAGCCTGATTTAACTGAGTTCAATAGCAGGGAGAAGGAGAAATCCAGTTCTACAGGTAGTCCTGACCTGTGTGCTTAAGCTCATGTATGTACGTGTGGATACAGTTAAAAACTAAGTGAAATCGGATTGTGGTGGTGCGTGCCATTAATCTGAGGGAGGTCAGCCTGGTATACAGGGGGAGTTCCAGGACAGTCAGGGATGCACAGACACCCTGGCTCATGTTTGTTGCCTGAGTTTTCTGTCCCGCAGTGTTCCCCCCCCCCAAAAAAAAAAGAGGTCTACATTAATCATAAACTGGTTGGTCTTAATAGCTCAGGCTTTTAAACTAATTCTTAAAATCTTACATTAACCCATAATTCTTGTCTGTGTTAGCCACGTGGCTTGGTACCTTCTATCAGCAGAGGCTTTCTCATCTTCCTCTGTCTGGGTAACTGCTGCAGACTCAGCCTTTCCTTTTCCCAGAATTCTCTTGTGCTGGTCACCCCGCCTATACTTCCTACCTGGCTACTGACCCATCAGTGTTCTATTAAACCATACAACAGACAAGTCTTTACAGGGAACAAGGTCATTGTCCCACAGGAGTCTCAAAAAACAAAATTGGAGCAACTGCCTATGACTCTGGGAAGGAATGGCTTGACACTGGTCTGGACAACATGATACTACCACATGAGAAAGGTGTTGAAAACATACAGGAAAACCCACAAAATAGACTTAACCCACACCTGAACACTTTTATAACACTTTTTTTCTTTGAGGCCTGTCCTGTAACTTGCTATGTAGACCAGGCTGGTCTTCAACTCAGATCACCTGCCTCTTCCTTCCAGGTGGGATTAAAGGTGTGCGCCACCATGATCTGGTCCTGAAAATTTCTAGGTCTTGCTAGCTTCATGTGACACTCATTCTGCAGCAAACCATTGAAGTATGTGCTAGATAGTTCTGGGGTTTAGGTGGAGCCTCCGAAGATGGCTTCAGTAGAAGCAGGGCCAGGAGGACCGTGGGTTGAGGACTGTGATGTCCTTGAGGGAGGAGGTAATGTGCAGAGGAGCAGGCCACTCCGGTGGCAGAGGTGCCAGTGAGCCTGACTTGGGCATTCCAGCTCAACAGCCCTCTGCAGTCACGTAGTATTGTCCAATGGAAAGTACTGAGTCTACTATCCCAGTTCATTTGCTGTTGGCAATTCGACCTATAGATGTCTACACCACAATTATTTTCTTTTTATACTAGTTACATTAAATGATGCACACCTTACTCAATGAAATGAGGACATGAGCACTCCATGGTGTGGTTGAGGAGGCTTTTATTGTAGATATGAGGGAGGGTACAGCCAGAGGCAAAGAATCCAGAGCAGTAAACATGACCATCAGACTGAAACCAGCAAAGGAATGAAGCTGGGAGAAGGGAAACCCAGGAGCTGGAGAAGCCGCAGAGACAGACTTGCACCAGGATTAACTATCCAGGCTTCCGAAACTAACGTCTCTCAACAAGCTCTACTGTAACTGCCTCTTGGCTGAAATTAGGACATCCTTTTCTCTTTCATTTTGGTATCTGCATAGGATTTTCAGTTTTTTATTGAATAAAAGATAAACATTACTTGCTCCTGATAGTTGCTACATCTGTCTCTTGAAAAAAACCTGCCTGTTTGGGTTGCAGACATTGGTGAAGACGGAAACACCCCCCACTGTCCCACTGGCCCAGAGACATCTGTTCACCCTCTTGTTAAACATCTCCCTAAGGAGCGCACTTACACAGTATTTTATGCTCTTGGGTAATGCTTTCCCAGTGCTTTTTGGTGTGTGTGTTTAAAAGCATCGCAAGCCAGGTGTGATGGTGCACACAGGAGGAAGAGGCAAGCAGATCTATGTAAGTTCAAGGCTAGCCTAGTCAACAAAGTGAGTTTCAGGACAGCTAGGGCTACACAGAAACCCTCTCCTTAAAATAAATATCAAAAAACACCAGGAAGGGGAAGGGGAATATATATATATATTCAAAATATATATATAAATATATAAATAATATATAATATATATTTTATATATAATATATATTCAAAAAATTATATAATTTTTTGAGACAGTATCTCTATATATAGTCTTAGCTGTACTGGAACTTGCTATGTAGACTCACAGAGATTCACCTGTCTCTGTCCCTTAAGTGCTACGATTAAGGATGTGAGCCACCACACTGAGCTTCTTCGGGTTCTTTTTAGAGTCTAAATTGCTGGTACGTTGGTGCACACCACTCCTTTTCAGGAGGTAGAAGAAGGATCCTTGCAAGCTCCAGGCCAGCTCCAGGTTTATATACACCCTATACAAAAAAAAAAAAAAAAAAGAGGCTAGAGATCGTCCGGTGCCTATGCTGCCTGTCAGTCTCCTTGCACGACCAAAGGAAGGTGGGCGGTAGAGCCTTTTGCTCCTGCCTAGCCTAAGCAATTCTAAATGTTCAGTAACCTTGAACCAGTGACTTCCTTGGTCCGGGAGCCAGCTTCCCAAGCTCCGTAGGAAGTTGTACCACCTTCTGGCAGTAAGGGAATTAAAACGGCTTAATTCTGGCCTGTCTGTATCCTAGCAACTTTTTTGTTACTACATCCAGGCAAGGACCTAGATTTCTAGGCTGCTGCCATTATATCTTTGACGATTTCAGTTGTTATAATACAGTGCTCTGATGAACTTTATACAGAATTTTCCAGCAGTCATGTGAAATATTTTCTCAGGCCGGCTTCCCACTGGGCCAAAGGTTTTACTTTTAAGCCATGTCCTAAGCACAGGAGATAGGAGGCAGTGCTATTTACGGTTGCCCTTAGTAAAGATGGCGAACTAGGCGGGGCCTCGCTACTAAAGGGCGATGGCTGCGGCGGCTTCTATGCCCTTGACCAACATGGCGGAGTTTGTCCCCGCCCCCTTTGTTTTCTCCGGTAGCCCTTCGCGCAGCCCTCCAGTGTCGATCGAGATGGCTGCAGCGATGACAGTTTCCAGCAAACTCCGCGGCCTGCTGATGCAGCGTGAGTTACCCGGAATCTGTGGGGAGCCGTTGCTGTGTAGTCTTGTTATAGAGGCAGGAGCCGCTGTGTAGTTTAATGAATCATTATAGTTTTTAGGCCCTGTCCCCAAGCCTGGGTCATTCCCACAAACAAGAGTCTAAGTAAAGTAGTCTCAGACAGAATCCACTCCTAAGTTCACCTGAGTCTTAAAAGCTCTGTCTGGTCAGGCCCGGGTCTCTGAGGAACTTGGGTTGGAGTCACTTAGGTGTGCGCTGTTAAAGTGGCCCCATCTGGAATATCAAAGGCCCTTCCTTTCTCTCCCCAGAGCTGAGAGGCACCTCTCAGCTGTACTTCAACATCAGCCCTCGCTCTCTGAGCTCTTCTGCACAAGAAGCCTTCAAAAGCGCCCCCGAGGAATTATCAGGCCACAACTATGAGTCTATTCAGGTGACATCGGCCCAGAAGCATGTTCTCCACGTCCAGCTTAACCGGCCAGAGAAGAGGAACGCCATGAACCAGGCCTTCTGGAGGTCTGTGGAAGCCTGCCTGAGAGAGGAGGCAGGGGTGGGCAGGGACAGGGGCTCCCCTCTCCACACACAGCCCTTCCCTTCTTGCTCCTCTGCAGGGAATTGGCAGAATGCTTCCAGAAGATAGCAGAGGACTCCGACTGTCGGGCTGTTGTAATCTCTGGTGCAGGAAAAATGTTCTCTTCTGGTATGCCTTGCCTCTCTCTCTCTCCCTGTTGGCATCCCTCCTCCTGGGGGTAAAGCAGCCACGCCGCCTTTTTCTTTGCTTGCTTTTTGCATTTTTTCCCTCCCCCTAAGTAGCTCTGGCTGGCCTGGAACTTTCTGTTTAGACTAGGTTGGTCTAGAACTTGAAGTACTTCTGCCTCGGCTTCCTAAACGCTGAGTGCTGGGTTTGTAAAGGAACATAACACCATGCCTAAGCAGTGCATTGGCCTCCTCCTTGGCGTCTGCAATGTTTACTTAAAAAAAAAAAAAAAAAAGCACTGGAGAGAAGGCTCAGAGGTTAAGAGACTGGCTGCTCTTCCAGAGGTCCTGAGTTCAATTCCCAGCACCCACATGGTGGTTCACAGCCATCTACAGTGGGATCTGATGCCTTCTTCTGGCCTGCAGGTGTCCACGCAGTGCACTCATACTATATATATATATATATATATATATACAGGGGCAAGTGGATCTCTGAGTCTGAGGCCAGCCTGGTCTACAGAACCAGTTCCAGGACAGCCGGGACCACACAGAGGAATTACTGGTGTGTGTGGCATATGTATATGTGTGCACATATGTGCTCACAAATAAGATGACAAATTTTGGGAGCTGATTCTTTCCTTCCCCAGGATGGAACTCAGCTGGCCGCCGGTCAGGCTTGGCTACAAGCACCTTTACTCACTGAGCCATCTTGGGCCCTGCAGTGTTTCGCAATTAGGGCTTTGATTTTTTGTAAGATTTATTATTTTAAATTATGTGTGTGTATCTATGTGCCCATCTCTCTCTATGTGAGTGCCATTGTCCACAGAAGCCAGAGCTGTCAGGTGCCCTGGGGCTGGAGTTACAGATGGTTTGGATCAGTTTGATGTGGTTGCTGGGAACCAAACCCAGTCTGCTGCCAGGGTAGCTAGTGTGGACTCTTAACTGTTGAGTCATCTGAACAGCCCTACATGGTTGTTTTTTGTTTGTTTGTTTGTTTGTTTGTTTCATTTGTTGGGGTTTTTAAGAAACGGTTCCTCTGTAACCTTGACTGTCCTGGAACTCGCTCTATAGACCAGGCTGGCCTCGAACTCATAGAGATCCACCTGCCTCTGCCTCCTGAGCGAGTCTGGGATTAATGGTGTGTGTCACCACCGCCAGGTGAGACCAGCTATTTTATATATATATATATATATATATATATATATATATATATATATATATATATTTATATTTATATTCTTTGAGAACTTCATACGTGCATTCTATGAATTTTGGTTATGTTCATCCCCAACCCTTCCACCTAGCTCCTCCGAGATCCACCCCACAGCCTCCCAACCTCATCTTCTGTCTTAGTCAGTATTCTGTTGCTGCGAAGAGACACCAAGACTAAGGAAACTCTTTTTTTTTAAGTACTTTATTTATTTTTATCTTCTGTGCATTGGTGTTGGGCCTGCATGCATGTCTCTGTGAGGGTGTCAGATCTTGGACTTACAGACAGTTGTGAGCTGGTATATGGGTGCTGGGATTTGAACCTGGGTCCTCTGGAAGAGCAGTCAGTGCTCTTAACCACTGAGCCATCTCTCCAGCTCCCCGGCTATTTTTTTTAAAGTGTACTTTAAAACATTCACATGTGGATGTACCTGGGGGCTGGCATAAAGCTCAGAATTCCCTCCCCACAAATTCAAATACAAAACTGAGTGCAACAGAGCCTGTCAGAATCCTGAAGCTGGACTCCCGTAGTAGACCTGAGACCTTGAACAAGGCCCTGTACCTCTCAGAGTCTACAGTGGTGTCAGCCAAGTGTGTTAGTTAGTCACGGGCTTTGCACGACTGAGCACACAGTACTGACTTCTGTCCGGCCCACACATGAAGGCATTCCACTGCCCTTTCTCCTCTTTGGATCCTCCTCCATTTACTACCATGGCTTTTGGCTGATGTCTCTCTTCTGATGAGAAACACCCTGCGATTTTTTAACTTCAGGTATTTTTTTTCTTAGTCCCTAAACTTCTGTTTAGTTCTTTGTGAGCGCTCTCTCACCGCGTAAGCCAGGCTAGCCTTGAATCTCTGATCCTCCTGCTCTAACCTGCTGTGCCGCTTACTCTTGTGTTTACTCTTTTTGTTTTGTTTATAGTTGTGCGCGTGTGTGCACCAGTGTGAAGGCATTAGCTCGAGGTTGATGCCCGGTGTCTTTCTTGATTGTTCTCGACCTCCTGCATTGAGGCTTGTCTCTCACCGAGTCTGGAGTTTAGCACTAGACTAGTCTGACTAGCCAGCTTGCTCCAGGGGTCTCCTTACTCTTGAGCCCAAGCTGCTGGGATTACAGGTGGCCGCTGTGCCCACGCCGTTTTTCAGTTCTTACATGGGTTCTGTGGATGCGACCCCCTTGCTCATGCTTTCGTAGCTAGCACCTTACCCAGTGAGCTATCACTCCTGCTTTTCTTTGGGAGATAGGATTTCATTAGAGGCTCAAATGACCTTAACCGTGAGACTGCGCCAGCTTCACTTTCGTGACGTACAGGGATTACGGGCTTGTGTAGTCATGCCTGGATGACACTTTCTAGTCACTTGTCACCACATGAGAACAAGGATTACGGGTTTAGCTGCATTATCTGCTAACTACTGCACACCCAGCCCTGTTCCGAGCACATGGATGCATTGGTGGGGAAAAAAATGATAAAAGCAAATGAACAAACACCGCAACTCGTGGGGTGGATGGTCGGGTGTTAAGAGCAATGCTGTTCTTGCAGAGTGGTGGGGTTTGGTTCCCCGTGCCCAGTTGGGGGCTCACAACCTTCCTAACTCCAGCTCCAGGAGATCTGATACCCCCTACTCAGGACTCTACTGGCATCAGGCATATTCATGATGCACAGACAGACATGCTGGCAAAACACTCATACACATAAAATAAAATATCAGGGCATGGATAGTGACGCGCGCCTTTAACCCCAGCACTCAGAAGGCGGAGGGGGATCTCTGAATTCCAGGCCAGCCTGGTCTACAGAGTGAGACCCTGTCCTACCAACAGCGATAACAAAACTCCAGTCCATAGACCTCACGTTCTAGAAAGATAACTGAGTATACTGATCAGACAGATGTGTAGGAGAAAGGTGGAGTCAGAGATGGAGAGGGTGTGTGAAGGCCTCCCTCAGAGGGTGATCTTTGGGCTGTGTGGCCTTGAAGAGGTCTGTAGCCAGTCTTGGGATCGGTGAAGGGACAGTTCTTGGCAAAGGGAACAAAAAGCATAGAGGCCCTGGATGGGACTGTTGGGGCCAGTGTGTCCCAAGCAACAGGCAGAAGTAAGGTTTGTCCAGCACTGGGGAGGTCACAGGAAGGATTGTGTATTTTATTACATTTTTTGAAGATTTATTTCTATTTTACATGTGAGTCTTTTGCTTGCGTGCACTACACACATGCCTAGCGTCCTGGAACTGGAGTGATATGTTACTGATGGGCCTGGCAGTGGTGGCACACGCCTTTAATCCCAGCACTCAGGAGGCAGAGGCAGGGGATCTCTGTGAGTTCAAGGCCAGCCTGGTCTACAAGAGCTAGTTCCAGGACAGCCAGAGCTGTTACACAGAAACCCTGTCTCAAACCACCCTCCCCCACAAAAAAGAAAGAAATTAGAGATGGTTGTGAGCTGCTACATCAATGGAGTAACTGGACCCCTCCTCACTCCTGTGCCTACTCCCAAAAGGGGCAACGAGTACACTTTTTCTTTTTATTTATTTAATAAAATTTTATTTTCCCAAACGTACAGCTGGTTGAGCCAGTTCCTGCGTCTTCACCAGCAGCTGGGGCACCTCAATTCGACCCTTTGTGTTTCTGGTGGAAATACTTGGCTCTGCTCGGAAACCAGTTTGAGAAGTCCTTTCCTAAGTAGGTCCTGGAGGACTGCCCTGGCCACGGAAGCGGGAATCTGGACTCTCCTGTAGACAGGACTCGATTGTTGAACTTGTTCTGAACTTTGCCTTTGGACTACTTTTTTTTTTTTAATTTCATTTCTTTATTATGTATACACTGTTCTGCCTGCAGGCCAGAAGAGGGCGCCAGATCTCATAATTGATGGCTGTGAGCCACCATGTGGTTGCTGGGAATTGAATTCAGGACCTCTGGAAGAACAGTCAGTGCTCTTAACCTCTGAGCCAACTCTCCAGCCCATCTTTCTTCTTCTTGTCCTCCTTGGGTGGCATAATGAAGCTTGGAGGATGGCAGTGATCATGGTGCCATTGCTAAGGTGCCAGCAAAAAGAAGAAGAAGAAGAAGAAGAAGAAGAAGAAGAAGAAGAAGAAGAAGAAGAAGAAGAAGAAGAAGAAGAAGAAGAAGAAGAGGAGAAAAAACGCAACAAGCTCTCTTAGCCCCTGAGACATCTCTGCAACTCTTATTTATTTAGTGGTTTTGAGACCTTTTGCACTTTGTAGCCCTGGCTGTCCTAGAACTCAGTATGTAGACCAGGCTGGCCTTGAACTGAAAAAAATAATCCTTTTACCTCTGCTTCCCAAGTGCTGGGCTACAGACATGAGATTTTAGGACTCTGTCTTTATTTGGATTGGTTTTTATTAAAAAAAAAAAAACAAAAACAAAAACACCGAGGATGAACCCGAGACTTCTGTGTTCTAGGCACCGCTGAGCCACACTCTCAGGTCTTCACTTGTGAATTCTAAGCAAATGCTTTAGTCCAGGGCCACGCCCCCGCCCCCACCTCTCTTGAATGCTAGGCAGATGCTTGCCCGCAGTCACAAACCAACTAGGACTTCATATTTAGTCTTCATGGGTTGGGAGACAAGGGCTCCAGGCTCCCCCTAGTGGTGCGTGGGAATAGTTTACCATTCACGGAGACCGTCTTTCTTGGGAATGCCAATTGTATTCCCAGCCCTGGGGAAGCTGAGGCTGGAGACTCTAGATTAAGGTCAGCCTGAACTGCATAGAGAAACCTTGTCTTACGCAAAGCAAAACAACAGATATTTGGTGCCCCACGGGAAATCCCAGATGCCCCCAGACCTTCAGGAGCTTCTTTCTCTGCTGTGGGAATGTTTGTGTTTAGACCCACAGCTCCCGGGTTCTGAGGCCTGGCTGGGGAAGTAAGCTCGGTAACCCCCTCATGCCGTCTCACCAGGTATTGACATTATGGACATGGCGAAACTCCTGCAGCCGCCAGGAGATGATACAGCCCGCATGGCGTGGTACCTCCGTGACCTCATCAGCAGATTCCAGAAGACCTTCACTGTCATTGAGAAGGTGACTCAGGGCTGGGTGGCAGCCCTTCTGCCTACTCTTCCTCCGCCAGCTTTGACCCCAACCCTCCTTTTCCATTTTAGTGCCCCAAACCCGTGATTGCTGCTATCCACGGAGGCTGCATTGGTGGAGGTGAGTGTGTAGCCACTGGCCACCACTAGGGGGCCTGCCTTGGTGAGGCTGCTAACTGTCCGTCCGTCCGCGTCTCCCACCCCCAGTAACCTCAGCTCAGCTGTTGCTAATTTCACTCAGTCCCCAGCTGTGACCCCGTGTTTTGGGAGGAGGAATTGGTTCCTGTCATTATCCATTCATTGTCCCTGGCCTTTTCCTTCTAGGTGTGGACCTCATCACTGCCTGTGACATTCGCTACTGTACCCAGGATGCGTTCTTCCAGGTCAAGGTAAGGCACTTCCTGGGCTCTTGCTTTCTGGAACCCTTGCAGTGCTAGGCAGCCACAGAGTCGGGGGGAGAGGGGCGGTGGGTGGGAAGAACAGGAACAGTGCAGGCCGAGGCAGCTGGTCTTGAGGGTTTCCCGGAAGAAGGTGTAAGAACCAGACCTTAGGAAGTAAGGTTCCGGCAAAGAAGAGGCACACCGGTAGCAGCCTGGACCATAGAGGGAGTGGAGGGCTGTCAGGGTTTCTTTTACTGTTGCTGTGATGAAATATTTGGACAAGAAACTTAACAGAGTAAGGGTTTGTTTTAGCCCACAGTTGAGGTTCCAGTCCATCGTGGTGGGTAAGTCAAGGCAGCGAGAGCTTGAAGAAATGTCACATCTCCAGTGCAGTCAGAGGAGTGGTACCCATCCGCCTACACGCCAGGGTCCCACCCACAATTGACTGCATCGATTAATGAGGTCGAGATAGTAGGGTGCAAGCCTTTAATCCCAGCACCAGGAGGCAGAGGCAGATCTAAGCCAGCTTGGTCTGTAGAGTGAGTTCAGGACAGCCAGGGTTGCACGGAGGAACCCTATCTTAAAAAACAAAACAAAACAACAAAAAATGTTAGTACCGCAGAGGCTGATCTCTAGATTCTGTCAGGTTGGCAGTAAACACTGGCCACCACATGAACCAACCTGAGCTTTACTGTGAGACCCTGGCAGCAAGGTGGGTGGGTGCCGTGGGTGTATGGAGCTCAGTGGTAGAGGGCATGAATGGAAGAAAAGCTCTGAGTTGGCACTGCCCAGCACTCAAAGGGGATGCAGGCTCAGCTGGAGAGGATGGCATCGTGGGTACTCCCATCAGTGAGTTAGCTGGGACTGCTGCCATCTAAGGGAAGGGGTGGAGTGGAGCCCAGGTTTCTGGAAAGGGCCTTGGGAGTCAGCTGGGGGGCCAGGTAGCAGCAGCATCTTGAGGGTGGCTGAGCCAGGGTGGTGAAACCCCTGCAGGCGATGGATGATGCACTGAGCTCGCATGGGAAACAATAGTGCACACAGAGCAGACACTGACAGTGTTTCCCTCTAGGAGGTGGATATCGGCCTGGCTGCTGATGTGGGGACACTGCAGCGGCTTCCCAGGGTCATTGGGAACCAGAGGTGAGGGGTGATGATGACCTGGGTTCAGGGGTCAGACCCAGGATGACAGTGACTCCTAACCTCCTTTCCCCTTATGTAGCCTAGTCAATGAGCTGACCTTCACCGCCCGAAAGATGATGGCTGACGAGGCCCTGGACAGTGGGCTGGTCAGGTAGGACCCTGACTGACCGATGGAAGGGAGGGGCACGGGGCCATCCAGGCCAGGATGGGGCTCCTGTACCCTCATCCTAGAGTCCAAATGGCCTTTCTCAGAGCGGCTATTTCTTCCCCTGAGCATCATCCTGTGGCTGAACCCTTCGTCTGCGGTTTCCCGTTTTCTTTGTGAGGCCACCTGGCGAACCACAGGGGAGAGGGAGGCCGTCCCTCTTATCGATCTCTTCCCTGGCAGCCGTGTGTTCCCAGATAAGGATGTCATGTTGAATGCAGCCTTTGCCCTGGCGTCTGAGATCTCTAGCAAGAGCCCTGTGGCTGTGCAGGGATCCAAAATCAACCTAATCTACTCCCGAGACCATTCAGTGGATGAGAGCCTCAACTACATGGTAAGGCCTGCCCGCCTACGCCCGCCTCCACCAATCGTGGCCCTCCTGGTCCAGGGAGCCCAAGTTGGCTCCGGGGAGCTGCGTGCGCACACCTCCACTGACCGGCGCCCTGCCGCTCTTTCCCATACCCTGGGTCCAGGCCACCTGGAACATGAGCATGCTGCAGACCCAGGACATCATCAAGTCAGTCCAGGCCGCCATGGAGAAGAAGGACATAAAAAGTGTCACCTTCTCCAAGCTCTGAGCGCCTTCTGGTCCCGAGAGAGGAAGGCTCCATGGAGGGTCAGGACCGGTCCCTCACTGCCTTCTCCCACGTGGTCTCCCACTGTACAGCCTTATGGCTTAGTTCTTCAGCTCCGGAGCCTTATCTTCACTGTGAACAATAAAGCGTGAACACAGCCTGGTGTCTTTACTGCCCTGGGTGGGGGCTCAGAGGCCTGGCTCCAAGGAGGGCAATCGGGAAGGCTGGGAGGCAAATCTGCCTGGGCCAAGAGGAAGTGTGCCAGGAACTGAGGCCCCAGAAGGCTGAAAGGCCACCCTGTGCCTGACCCCGAGTGAGGTGTGGCACAGCACAGCACAGTAGGCTTAAGTGCCTGGCACTGGCTGAGTTAATTGCCACCGACACTGAGCCAATTGCCTCATTTCTTCTTCTTCTTCTTCTCTGCAAGAGCAGCCAGTGCTCTTAACCACCGAGTATCTCTCCAGCCCCTTTTTAAAAATGTGCATTTGGAGCCTGGAGAGATGGCTCAGTGGTTAAGAACACTTGACTGCTTTTCTAGAGGTCATGAGCTCAATTCCCAGCAACCACATGGTGGCTCACAACCATCTGTAATGAGATCAGTTTCCTTCTTCTGGTGGGCATGAAGACAGCAACTCATATACATAAAATACACGAATAAATAATATTTTTTAAAAATGTTGATTTTGTTATTTGTGTGTGTGTGTTTGTAAGGAAGTTGGTTCCCTGTTTCCACCGTATGGGTCTATGAATTGAACATGGGGCAAGTGCTCACCTGCTGAGCCACCTGGCAGGATGGATATAATATATATATATATATATATATATATATATATATATATATATATATATATATTTGTTTTGAGACAGGGTTTCTCTATAGCTTTTGGAGTCTGTCCTGGAACTCACTCTGTAGACCAGGCTGGTCTCGACCTCACAGAGATCCACCTGCCTCTGTCTCTGAGTGCTGGGATTAAAGGCGTGCGCCACCACCACCCGGCTTTTTTATTTTATTTTTTGGCACGGTGTCACATGGACAAGTCGGGCCTGGAATTCACTGTGTGGCTGAGAATGACCTTGCAATCCAATTTACAGGTGTGCATCAGCACATCTGTCCCGTTTTGGATTGTTTTAACTTTGGGTTTTCTTATCCGTGAGTAATCTCAGCCTTCTAGATTTATGTTTGGAATGAGTGTAAGGCCAAACATTTACTTAGTGTCTCTGTATGCGGTCATGTGATAGGCATTTATTAACTTGGGGAGCCCCTGCTCCTTCCTCCTGTGCTGCTGGCGCTGGAACCCAGGGCCCCACACATGCCAAGCAGGTGTTCACCTCTGAGCCCCAGCCCCAGCCCTCCCTTTACTCTTTATTTCTATTTTAATTTTACTTTGGGTTTTGTCTGAATGTCTACACATGTGCCCCAACCTTTGGTGGTATTCCTCAGGACTCCTCAACCTTTTTAAATTCTTGGTGGTGGGCCCCCCTCCAAAGACAGGGTGTAGCCTTGGTTGTCCTGGAACACTCCGTAGACCAGGCTGGCCTCAAACTCAAAGATCCACCTGCCTCTGCCTCCTAAGTCCCGGGATTAAAGACACGTGCTACCATGCCCAGTCATACCCAGATCTTTTTTTTTTTTAAGGTAGAGTCTCTAGAGACCAGGCTGCTCCTGAGCTTGCATACTTGCCCATTCTCCTGCCTCTGCTTCCCAAGTGCTAGGATTATAGACACCACACTTGGCTTTGCTGCCGGATTTCATTTGTTTGGGATAGGATCTCCTGTAACCCAGACTGGCCTTAAGTTCCCTGTGTGGTGGAGGATGACCTTGACCCCCTGGAACTTTCTGGTCCTGGCTGCTGGGATCCTGGCACTCTTCCTGTAGTACTGGATATGAGCCTCGGGGTTTCCTAAGGCCAGGCAAGCATTCTACCAACTAAGCTAACCTCAAACTTGCAGCAATTCTCCTGCCTCCACCTCCCACATGCTGGGGCTATAGCCCGAGTCCCCAGTACATCCACAGTCTGCTATTCATGCCCAGGGCTTCTTGGTGGACACTATCGTGTCCTCCAGTTTACAGATGGGCAAGCCCAGAGTGAGGTGCTGGCTCCAGATAGCCGGGAAGGGGTAAGGGTAGAACTGAACCTCAGAACCTGTGGCCCCAGCTGTGTGTGCTCTAAGCCCCTGTCTTAGAGTATGTGGGGTCAGGAGGTGCAAGGCATTCCCCTGGCTTGCTTCTACTGGCCACCTGTCCTCATATTGCCGTGGCCCAGCCCCTGACCTGCCCACCTGATCGTCCCCTCCCTCTGCCAACAGTTCTCAAGGCAAGGTTTTATTGTCCTGATAAAGCCCTGTAAGGCCGAAGTCCAGGAATACTTCCTCCTCATGGGGACCTCTGAGGGTTAGCATCCCTGCCAGGATGGGAGGCTAGGGTGTGTCCTAGAGATCCCCACCGGAGAGACTTCATGACCTCTCCCCTGAGAGAGGGAGCCACTCCCTCTAGTATAAGGGCCACCTGCGACCTGCCACCATTCCACTGCCCCTCAATTCTCTCGGAACAAGCTATCAGCTCAGACTCTCAAGATGGCCTTTGTCCCAGCGCCGGGATACCAGCCCACCTACAATCCGGTGAGGTGCCCACCTGAGCCCACACCTTGTCTTCCCCAAACCCCGTTTTCCTTTTCCCCCCTTTGCTGTGCCGAGGAAGTGTTCTACTGAACCATGTTCCCAGCCTCTCAGCCCTAATTTCATCTCCCGTGCTTAAGGGACTGGGGTGTTTGGGGTGATGGGGAAGGGCTGTGACAGGCAGGCAGCCTCTGAGGTTCTTCAACTGATCCCTTCTACAGACCCTGCCCTACAAGAGGCCCATTCCAGGTGGCCTCAGTGTTGGAATGTCTATTTATATCCAAGGAGTAGCCAAGGAGAAGATGAAACGGTGAGACAGCCCCCCACCCCATCCCTGCCCACCCCAGGGAGGGGCTTTCTCCTGTCCCTAACTCTGGTGCCAGGCACAGTTTGGAGCATGCTGGGAGTCTGGTGCTCACAGGGTCCCTCTGGCTGTTTATGGGGTACAAAGGGCTTATGGGGACAGAAATAAGCAAGGAGGCCCCAATTAAGAGGTAGAGGAAGGAAGGAAACGATGGGGGCCCAGTAGAAGAAGGGACTGAGTGGGCCCTATTAAGATTGGTCAAGAGAGGTGGCCCCATGACTGGGATAATACCCTGAAGTGACAGATTTGAGAAAGTGAATTCAGATTACAAGCCCAGAGCCTAATCCCCACCAGGGGATGGGGGCACTCAGCCATTGTGTGACTCAGAAAGCTACTGAGCTACTGGGCATCTCTGTACTTAAGCTTTCCATCTGTAAAATGGGCTGATTGCTAGGTTTCAAGGTACAAAAGAGCAATTTCACTAAGGCTTGACTTTTGCCATGCTTCAATGTGGAAATTATTATTGAACTAAGTTCCCCGTGTTGTTTCCTTATCATTTTTAGTGTGTGTGTGTGCGCACGTGTGTGTGCAAAGTGTAATGTACATGTGCATGTGCATGCATGCATGTGCGTGTATCGGCCAGAGGTTAACCTGAAGTGTCTTTTTCAGGCACCATCCACCTTCGTGTATGTGTGTGTATCCACATGTGTGTGTGCAGGTGCATGTATGTGCATGTGGAGGCCGGAGTCAACTCCAGGTGCCACCTCAGTCACATCTTGTGCTTTGTTTGTTTTGTTTTGTTTTGTGTCTGAGACAGTGCCTCACTAAGTAGCCTTGGCTAGCCTGAAACTTGCTATGTAGACCAGGCTGGCCTCTTGCATAGATTTGTCCACCTCTGCCTCCCTGGGATCAACCTTGTTTTTTGAGACAGACTCTCTCACTGGGCCCTAGAGCTTGTTAGTGAGGCTGGTCAGTGAGCGTGAGGCCCGGCTTTTCCCAGGTTCTTCATGCTTGTACAGCAAGCACTGGCTAAGACGATTCTCCAGCCCCCCAGTTCTTCCTTTATTTGGCGTTCCTTCCTTATTAAATAGCCACGTGTGCTGGGAGCAGAGTCCCGATGAAGACAAAGGTCCTTGCCCTCAGGTGGCGCACACCAGTGATCCCAGCACACTGGAGGCTGAGGCAGGAAGACCACAATTTAGACATCAGCCTGGGCTACAGAGTGAGCCCTGACTTTCATCATCCCACCAGCCCCCCAAAAGGAAAAAAAATATGAAAGAGTCTGACTCACCCTTATCTCTGAGGCCACTCTGGGGAGATAAGAAAGAGAAGCAGAGAGGAGAGGTGGCCCCGAGACGCAGGATCTTTTCCTGCCTGTAATCTGGGTCAGCAGTGCCAGGGCCCAGCCAGGGTGGCCCCAGAACTTCTTACAGAAAGCCCCTTGCACGGGCGGGCAGACACTGAACCAGCCCTTTCTATGCCACCAGGTTCCATGTGAACTTCTCTGTGGGGCAGGATGAGGGGGCAGACATTGCTTTTCACTTCAACCCCCGCTTTGACGGCTGGGACAAGGTGGTCTTCAACACGAAGCAGAGCGGACAGTGGGGCTCAGAGGAGAAGAAGAAGAGCATGCCTTTCCAGAGGGGCAGCCACTTCGAGCTGGTGTTCATGGTCATGCCTGAGCACTTTAAGGTCTGGCCCCTTCCTGCAGCCCTCCCACTCTGCAGCCCTCCCTCTCTGCAGCCCCCTCCTTGCAGCCCTCACTCCCTGCAGCCCCCTCCCTGCAGCTCTCCCTCCTTGCAGCCCTCCCTCTCTGCAGCCCCCTCCTTGCAGCTCTCCCTCCTTGCAGCCCTCCCTCCCTGCAGCCCTCCCTCCCCGCAGTCCTCCCTCCCTGCAGTCCTCCCTCCCTGCAGTCCTCCCTCCCTGCAGCCCCCTCCTTGCAGCCCTCCCTCCCTGCAGCCCCCTCCCTGCAGCTCTCCCTCCCTGCAGCCCTCCCTCTCTGCAGCCCCCTCCTTGCAGCTCTCCCTCCTTGCAGCCCTCCCTCCCTGCAGCTCTCCCTCCCTGCAGTCCTCCCTCCCTGCAGTCCTCCCTCCCTGCAGCCCCTTCCCTGCAGTCCTCCCTCCCTGCAGCCCCCTCCTTGCAGCTCTCCCTCCCTGCAGCCCTCCCTCCCTGTAGCCCTCCCTCTCTGCAGCCCTCCCTCTCTGCAGCCCTCCCTCCCTGCAGCCCCCTCCTTGCAGCCCTCCCTCCCTGCAGCCCCCTCCCTGCAGCTCTCCCTCCCTGCAGCCCTCCCTCCCTGCAACCCCCTCCTTGCAGCTCTCCCTCCTTGCAGCCCTCCCTCTCTGCAGCCCTCCCTCTCTGCAGCCCTCCCTCTCTGCAGTCCTCCCTCCCTGCAGTCCTCCCTCCCTGCAGCCCCCTCCCTGCAGTCCTCCCTCCCTGCAGCCCCCTCCTTGCAGCTCTCCCTCCCTGCAGCCCTCCCTCCCTGCAGCCCTCTCTCCCTGCAGCCCTCCCTCTCTGCAGCCCTCCCTCTCTGCAGCCCTCCCTCCCTGCAGCCCCCTCCTTGCAGCCCTCCCTCCCTGCAGCCCCCTCCCTGCAGCTCTCCCTCCTTGCAGCCCTCCCTCTCTGCAGCCCCCTCCTTGCAGCTCTCCCTCCTTGCAGCCCTCCCTCCCTGCAGCCCTCCCTCCCTGCAGCCCCCTCCCTGCAGCCCCCTCTGTGCAGCCCTCCCTCCCTGCAGCCCCCTCCCTGCGTCCCTCCCCACTCCCTGCAGTCCTTTCACTCTGTCCTCCCTGCTGATAGAATGAGAGCATCCTCGTGCCTGCTCTGCAAGTGTAAAAATGCTTCCTCCATAACTAAGCCACGCCCCCAGCTTTCTTTTACTTTTAGGTTTTTTGTTTTTTTTGGTCTGTTTTTGTTTCATTTGTTTGGTTTTTTGAATCAGGGTCTCTCTCTATAGGTCTGGCTCTCCTGGAACTTGCTATATGGAATAGGCCAGCCTTGAACACACAGAGATCCATCCTCTCTGACTCATGAGTGCTGGGATTAAAGACTTAAATCACCATGCCGAGCTCTCCTAATTTTTGACATGGGTTTTAAGAGCTAATTCAAGTTGTCAGACTCAATTCCGAGAGCTTTTAGCCACCTTGCCAATCCTCCAATTTTTTTTTTTTTTTTTTTTTTTTGGTTTTTCGAGACAGGGTTTCCCTGTAGTTTCTAGAGCCTGTCCTGGAGCTAGCTCTTGTAGACCAGCCTGGCCTCGAACTCAGAGATCTGCCTGCCTCTGCCTCCCGAGTGCTGGGATTAAAGGTGTGCGCCACCACCGCCCGGCCTCCTCCAATTCTTTTTAAGTTTTTTGTTTGTTTGTATGTTTTTCCTCAAGATAGAGTTTCTCTGTATATCCTTTGCTGTCCTGGAGCTAGGTCTGTAGAAGAGGCTTGCCTCGAACTCACAGAAAAGGCATATGCCACCATCAGTTTTAATTTAAAATTTCATGCCTTTAATCCCAGTACTAGGGAGGCAATGGCAGGCAAATTTTTGTGAGTTCGAGGCCAGCCTCTTCTACAAAGTTAGTCTCAGGACAGCCAGGACTGTTACATAGAGAAACCCTGTCTCTTGGGAGAGGGGAGAAGACCCCTTGAGGCTGGGAAATAGTTCAGTCAGTAAAGTCCTGTCTGTGCAAGCTGGAGGACCCGACTTCCATCCCCACCACCCACATAATGAGCTGGGAGTGGTGACCATACTTGTAATCCAGCTTCAGGAAGGCAGAGAAGGAGGATCCTGGGGGCTTGCTGGCCAGCCAGCCTAGGCTACTTGACAACTGCCAGGTTCGGTGAGAGACCCTGTTTCAAAAAACAAAAAAACAAAAAACAGGCACATGGCTCTGAGATACAACACTCACAGCGGACCTCTGGCCTCCATATAAACTTGCACACACGTGTACCTGCACATACGTGAACACATGCACATGCATACACACTAAGTAAATAAATACAATCCCATTTCTACCTTCCTATAGTCCCTTGTGTTAGGGTGCTGATATCTGATGCCCCTCTGCCCTCCAGGTCGTGGTAAATGGAAATCCCTTCTATGAATATGGGCACCGACTGCCACTACAGATGGTCACCCATCTGGATGTGGATGGAGACTTGGAACTTCAGTCCATCAACTTCCTTGGAGGCCAGCAATCCGCCCCAGCCCAGTATCCGGTATGAGATGTCTTTTTGTTTGCCTTCTTGCCCATTCTCACACTGTCTGTGTTCCCGGCTCTGGTCCCTCTGATGAGTGGGCCTAGGGACCCTGTGGTAATCAGGACAGTCCACCAGGAAGATAGACACATGACCAGGCAGGCATGGCTCCCATGGTCAAGACCGTGGGGAGGGGATGCAGATAGAGAGAAGGTCAGGATCCAGATAAGGAGGCTCAGGCAGAGAGAGGGTCGGTCTCAGGGCGGGGTTATAGCAAGGTGCTCTGAGCATCCAAAGGAAGAATGTGCCTTAGTCAAGAAAGGCTTCCAGGGGGAAGAAGAGGTGTGTAAACTGGGTCAGAAAGTGAGATGAGAAAAGACTAGCAGATAAAGAGTTTAGGACTAGCAAACAGACCCAGGACAGGTTGCCTAACATGTTAGTCACCCGGGAAACACAAAGCCACACTGAGTTGCCACCACATACCTGTCAGGGCTGTAATGGAACAAAGTGTGTAACACAAAACCATGTGTCCTGTTTGTAGGCATGTGGATCAGCTAGCACAGCTACCATATGGCTGTTCAGAGTGTAATTTGGTGCAATCACCTTGGAAATTGGCCAACAGAGCTAGATCTAAATGCCAAGCAAATATGGGTCCCAGTGTTCTAGAAGCTCCACACCCAAGTGCACAGCCTATGAGGAGCCTCCAAGACACACCCACTGTGATAAGCAGCACGCCATAGCCAAAAGTCTCAGGTCGAAGTTTGCTTAATGGTAGAGCCCCTGCCTAGAATCCCCCAGTGAGGGGCTGGGATGTGACTCAGTGGTAGAGCCCCTGCCTAGAATCCCCCAGTGAGGGGCTGGGGCGTGGCTCAGTGGTAGAGCCCCTGCCTAGAATCCCCCAGTGAGGGGCTGGCTCAGCTAGAGTAAGATAGTGTAAGGTGTGGGATGATTTCCTGAGTTCCTTTCTCAACACCAACCAACAAACCAACAAAAGCCTGAAAGTCAGAACTACCAGCCTGGGAGCTGGAGGGATGGCAGTGAAGAGCACCTACAGCATCGGGCTGAAGGTGGTACAAACCTTTAATCTTAGCACTTGAGAGCCAGAGGCTGGCGGGTCTCTGTGAGTTCAAGGCCAGCCTAGTCTATGTAGTGAGTTCCAGGGCTATTTGGTGAAACTATCTTAAAAAAAAAAAAAAAAAGAAGGGCCCGGTGGTAGTGGCGCACACCTTTAATCCCAGCACTCAGGAGGCAGAGGCAGGTGGATCTCTGTGAGTCTGAGGCCAGCCTGGTCTACAAGAGCTAGTTCCAGGACAGGGAAACCCTGTCTCAAAAAACTAAAATCAACCCCCCCCCACACACCAAACCAAACAAAACAAAACAAAAACAGAAGGACCTGGTGTTCCCAGCACTCAAGTGGTGGCTCCCAGCCATCTGCAACTCCAGTTCCAGGAGATCTGGACCCTCTGCTGACCTACACAGGCTCTGGACACACATGGTGCACAGACATGCACTTAGACACATACACATAACTTTAATACATAAAATTTTTAAAAATAAAAATAGAACTGATCAGCCTGTTCTTCAACAAGTCAGTGAATCAAAGCGATGAGTTCATCACCCAGAGAGAGAAAGAACAAGTTACACAATCATCAGGGGGATGCGGACCTCAAATATGGAGTCTAGCCAACATGGTGACTCCTGCCTGTAATCCCAGCATCAGGAGGTAGAGGCAGGTTGTTCACTGTGGGTTGGAGACCAGCCTGAGCCACACAGCAGAGGCCTGATGTTTGTGCTTGTGTGTGTGTGGGTGGGTGGGTGGACAGATTGATTGATTATTTTGAAGAGCTTTCAGAATAGGAGTTAATTGAAAAGACGAGAGAACAGAGAGAGCAAGAATAAGGATGATGAACTGGGCGGTGGTGGCGCACGCCTTTAATCCCAGCACTCAGGAGGCAGGGCCAGGTGGATCTCTGAGTTCAAAGCCAGCCTGGTCTACAGAGCGAGTTCCAGGAAAGCCAGGGCTCCACAGAGAAACTCTGTCTTGAAAACAAAACAAACAAAAACAAGGAAAAGAGGATGATGAGGGTGGGAAGGTGATCTGGGTGGCTAAACCTTTTGTGCAGTGCTGAGGCTCCCGAGAGATGGAGCCTCACACTGGAAGAAATGTGAACAAGCACAGCAGAGAGCCAGGCAGACAGGAGCTCAGGCTGACCCCCGGGACTCCCCTCTTTCACCCCTGCAGGCTCGGGGTGTGAAGCAGGAGCCAGTGGGGGCTGGAGAGAGGATGACAGACCATTGGTCATCACAGGCCTGGAAAGGAGCACCGAGGGTCCCATTTGCCTCCAGAACTCCGCGTTCCTGATTGATCCTAGGCTAGGGGCCTGCAGGGGTGAGGGCACTGGGGCAGGAGGGACTAATACAGGTTGAGCAAGGGGGAGCAAAGAATAGAGTTGACCAGGTGCTGTCCTAGAGCCTCTGAGGCACTGGTCCCTAGATACAGCAGGGTCTATCCTTGAGGCCAAGGGACCGCCCCCAAGTGTACTCCTCAACACTTTCCAGGCTAGAGTTAGGGATCCTAACCATGACCTCCTTTCCTCTTGTGCCCACAGAGACCTATGGGTGCGCCAGCTTACCCTGTAAGTACCTGGTGAGGGGTGGACAGTCTCCTCCAGAACTGGAGGATTACTTACAGAGGAGATTTGGGAGCAGTCAAAGGACCCCACATCCCTTCACCTCTCTTGCCTTTTGTCTGTCCACTCTGTAGGGACCTGGGTACAACCCTCCACAGATGAACAGCCTGCCTGTAAGTGGGAGGTGCATGGGGGGCACATGGAGGGATGGAGATGATTTGGGGTGGGGAGAGAGATGGAGACATGTTGGAGAAGACAGCTGTCAAATATTGTAAAGTGAGATTTCTTTCTTCTTTTGTAGGTCATGGCGGGACCCCCAACCTTCAATCCGGTATGGTGTTCCAGGAGCTAGCCACCCTCTGGGGAGCAAGCTGAAGAGAAGCAGGGAATATGGGAAGTCCAGACAGGGCGGACTACTTGTGGGCTGAGGGCTTGGGGGGTAAGAGGTGAGAGTAGAGGCAGTTGGCAGTCAGGGTTCAGAAGACATGGCTGGGGACAAAATCCACAGGCAAAACGCTGCCTCTCTGTGGAAATGTGGTCTCGTTCTCGGCTTCTCTAGTCATTGACTGGATGGGAACCCATGCTCTTTTCCTACAGCCTGTGCCATATGTGGGGACCCTACAAGGGGGGCTTACAGCCAGAAGAACCATCGTAGTCAAGGGCTATATCCTTCCCACAGCCAGGAAGTAAGCGCCCAGGTCGGGTGGGATCTCCCCTCCTTCCTCAGACCCAGAGATCAAGACCCCAGCCCTCTTCCCTCAAACCTCCTCCCTTGGAGACTCAGCTGCCAGTCCCTATTTGACACCTTATCTGTCCTCAGTTTTATCATCAACTTCAAGGTGGGGTCCTCCGGGGACATAGCTCTCCACATCAACCCCCGCATGGGTGAGGCCGTGGTTCGCAACAGCTTTATGAACGGCTCCTGGGGCTCCGAGGAGAGGAAAGTTGCTTACAACCCGTTTGTCCCTGGACAGTTCTTTGACGTGAGTCTGGGCGTCCCCTCCCCCTCCCCCCAGACCTGGGTCCTGCTGGGCCTGCCTTACCTCTCCCCTCCCCCAGACCCAGGTCCTGCTGGGCCTGCCTTACCTCTCCCCTCCCCCACAGCTCTCAATCCGCTGCGGCACCGATCGATTCAAGGTGTTTGCCAATGGCCAGCACCTTTTCGACTACTCGCATCGGTTCCAAGCATTCCATAGGATAGACACGCTGGAGATCAAAGGTGACATCACCTTGTCCTACGTCCAGATCTGAGCTCCACCTGGGAAAGAGGAAAGAAGCCCCCTAGTTCCATCTCAGCCCCTAATAAAATGTCTAAGGGATCTCTGTGAGTGTGTGATTCATTCACCTGCCCCATGGTTGCGTTGACCCGGGCTTCCATCCTGCCCTCCTCCTCCACGCACCTACCCATCTCCCCTCCCACTACAACAGAGGTCTGCCCCAAGCAGATACCCCCTGGCTTTGTGTGTATCAATCCATTCACTCTGGATTCCAAGCTTAGGAACTACTGTCTTAATTCATAACAGATGAACAAACAGGCAGTGTGTGTGTGTGTGCGCGCGCGCGCGCGCGCACACGCATGTGTGGTGGGCAAACATAAAGCTAAGTGTGGTGGTACACGCTTCTAATCCCCATTTAGGAAGTGAAGGAAAGAAGTTCAGAAGTTCATGGTCATCCTTAGTTATAAGTATGTTAGGAGCTAGCCTGTGCTACATGAGACCCTATCACAGAAATGAAGGGAGGGGAAGGAAAAGAGAAAGGAAGGAAGGGAGAAACTGAAGGAAAATAGGCAAATTGCCAAGCTAGGTATATTCACACTTGCCTGTAGCTCCAGCACTTGGAAGACAGAAGCAGGGGTGGGGCTTCAAGGCTAGCCTGTGCTACATAGTATAGGACTATATAATGAGACCCTGTCTCCAAAAACATTTTGCTTCAATCCCAGCACTTAGGAGGCTAAGACAGTAGGAGTACATGGTCACACTGGGGCTAGCCTGAGCTAAGAGTAAGAACCTAGCTCAGAATAGAGAGAGGAAGAGAAAAGGAGGGTGGGAAGGAAGAAGGGAGGAGAGGAGGGGAAGGGGGAAGAAAAGAAGGGAGAGCGGGAAGGAGAAAGAGGTTACATGGCCTATAAACTTCAGAACTAGGAATGTGGTCTGGCTTCCCATCTACCCACTTACCCACCTGTGATGCTCAGATCTTACAATTTTGGGGGGATTCACACTTTGTAGCCCCAACATGAAACTCACTACATGTATCAGACTGGCCTCAAACTCAAAAAGGTCTACCTCTGTAGATGGAGCGGCAGGGCTGCCTCCCACCACCCGGCTAGCTTTACACCCGAAATAATTACACGGAAACTGTATTCGTTTAAACACTGCCTGGCCCATTAGTTTCAGCCTCTTATTGTCTAATTCTCACATCTTGCTTTAACCCATATTTAGTAATCTGTGTAGCACTACGAGGTGGTTGCTTACCAGGAGAGATCTTAACCTGCGTCCATCTCAGAGAGGAGAAGCATGGCGACTCCTATGGTGACTGCCTGAAGCATCTCCCCAACTCTGCTTCCTTTCTCCCACAATTCTGTTCTGTCTACTCCGCCTACCTAATTTTCTGTCCTCTTAAAGGGCCAAGGCAGTTTCTTTATTAATCAATGAAAGTAACACATAGACACTCCTCCATCATACCTCCCTCCTGTGTAATGCTGTGTAAATGCTGGTACCACCCCAGGTAACGTGTGATGGTTTCATTGTGCACCTGTCCGTCTACAATAACCTGCAAAGGGAGTCTCTGTAGGGTTTGTCTCAGTCAGGAGGCCTGTGGGATTATCTTGACTATGTTAATTGCGGTAGCCCACTGTAGGCAGCACCATTCCCTAGGCAGGGATCCTGGACCGCTTGTGTGGAGAGGGAATGAGCACAAGCTTTCAATGTTGCTCTGCTCTTGACTATGGATGTGACCAGCTGACTCGAGATGGAGTTCCTGTCTCCCTTTCACAACCTGGGCCTGTGAGCTGAGAACTCTTCCCCTCCTGAGTTGTTTTTGTCAGGGTATTTTATCATAGCAGCAGAGACAAAAGTAGGACACCGTCTGAACGTCTATCATTCTCTCTTCATTCATGAGGCAACCATAAGTCCATCCACCCATACATCCAGTCACCCACCCACAGATCCATCCACCCACTCACTCACCCATCTACCTACCCATCCATTCACCCACTCACCCACCCATGCACCCACCCATCCATATATCCACCCACTCACTCATCCATCCATCCACTCACCCCACCACCCACCCACTGATCCATCTACCCGCCCACCCACCCATCTACCCAGTCACCCACCTGTCCACCCACCTACCCACCCATCCATCCACAATCCATCCATCCATCCAGATACATACCTACCTACTCACCTCTCTAACTTTCTAAATGGCCAAGCTTTCATTCCCCACCTGTCCACCTAGCTGCATCTCCCAGCTGCTTTCTTATCCCATCTATTCACTCCTCCGATCCTGCATTCGCCGCCCAGCTGTCATTCTTCCCATGCACCAACACCTAACATCATAAATAAATTACACACACACACACATACTCACAAAGGAAAAACATCTAACATCTATCCACTCAACCCTCTTTATAGCCAACATTCATCCACCCGCCACTCCTTCTTCCCTTCTTCCTCCTCCTCCTCATTTGAGACAGGGTCATCTATGTAGCCCAGGCCTAGAACTTGCTAAGCAGCCGAGACATACTTAGGGGTTTCAACAATCCTCCTCATCTCACGTGCTGGGTTTACAGGCACACTCACCTGGTATAGATGTGTGTGTATGAGTGTGTGTGTGTGCATGTGTCTGTGTACATGTGCATGTGTCTATGAGTATGTATGTGTGGTGTGTGTGTGTGTATGTGTCTTAGTTAGGGTTTACTCTTACTGTGAAGAGACACCATGACCATGGCAACTCTTATAAAGGAAACATTTAATTGTGGTGGCTTGCTTACAGTTCAGAGGTTCAGTCCATTATCATTATGGCTGAACTAGAATGTTTTGTAAGTTTATAAAAAGACTCTATAGGGCTGTGAGACAACAATTAAGAGGTTTAATCCTGCAGGATTGGGAGGGAACTTCTAGGAGCCCTAAGGTTGCTGGGTAAAAATTCCAGTACTGGAGGTGAACTGCCTCCCTATGAGTTGCTGGCCAAGGAGGCTGTCTCCATCACTCTTCTCTTGCTGTAAAGAGACACCATGACAAGGCGACTACTATGAGAGAAAGCATTTCACTGGAAGCTTGCTTACAGTTTCATCTGTTCTCAGCACGGTGGTGTGAGGTATCCTACAGAGATTCGTAACTGTTCAGTATCCTGAGACTGACTGTTGCTGTGACGTAATAGCCCAAGACTTAGACATAAATGGAGGGAAAAAAATCAGACAACCGCATGACTCCATCCAAGGCCCAGAGGGAAAAGAGTTGGCAGAGAAAGGGGGGAATGTTACATGTCCATTTTCTTGGAATTGAAACATTTCATTCTGGAGGGAGGCTCCTTAAGATTCAGGAAATTCAAAACTGACAAGGCTCAAGAGTTAACAACTTCCAAGTCTCAGGGAGTTTCTTTTCTTTTTTTTTTTTTTTTTTTTTTTTTGGGTTTTTCGAGACAGGGTTTCTCTGTGGCTTTGGAGCCTGTCCTGGAACTAGCTCTTGTAGACCAGGCTGGTCTCGAACTCACAGAGATCCGCCTGCCTCTGCCTCCCGAGTGCTGGGATTAAAGGCGTGCGCCACCACCGCCCGGCTTGGGAGTTTCTAAAACTTACAGGACTCACAGGGTCCCTCTCAAAGTAATATAAGCAGTAACAGTTGCTGGGGAGAGTAGTCTGCATAATTCATTAATGACGGAGTGTGCTTTTTGGTGATGGAGCTGCCTTTGAGTAATCTCTGATACAATAAGTAATTCTTCATCCATATTCCTCTGTAAGTTACCCCCCAAAACTTATTCATTTACTAAGTTGGACTTTTGCGGAATTGTTTCTTTGGTCTGTTGTCAGTGTACTTTCTGGAATGAATAGAAAATTTCCCACTATTTCCCCAGGAAAAATTACATAATACAAGGGTCCTTTCATTTCCAGAGTGTGGTGTGACCCAGGTATCCTGGTATGATGGCCCTGGTGGCCTAGAGGATCTCTAGTCTCAAGATGACCTGGGACAATACCAGGAAACTCAGTCTTTCCAGGGTATGCACACTCCCACACAGTATCAGGAAGCTCTAGACAACAAGACTGACTCCAGAGCTCCAGCAGATTTCCAGATGCCTGGAGGCGTGGGTATGGAGTTCTGAGGATTGACCAGAGAGTCGAAGGTTGCCTTAGAACCCCAGATTCCCAGAGAAATTTGGGGACTCCTCATGAAGTCAGAGGGAATATCAGTGAATACAACAAAATTCAGTTGGAAATAGGGAGCCCAAGACATCACTTATCAGAGGTAACCCCAGGGACATCATGTCTGGTTATAAAAATGGGGATCTGATGATTCCACAGACACTGTATCCTCTCCTCTGGGATCTGGAACGTTACCTGCCAGGCTGGTTAGGGATAGTACCTTAATTCTCATCCTGTTGATCACACAGATAGCTTTGAACCGAGGTCTTACGGGGGATGGTCTGTAAGATTTGAGTGGGGCAGGGCATGAGAAGCAGGGAGACAAAGAATGAGACATGTATCAGTCCCAGCTAGGAACTCCAGGGACAGGACAGCATAAAGAAAAGAGAGACACAGAGAAGAAGAGACACGTTACAAAACAGAGAAGCTGGCAGGGAGACAGCCATGAGGACCAGCTAGCGACACCAGAGAGATGGGCATTGCCCAGCTCTTCTGATGTCCGCTTTCTACTTTGATGGGAGACCTCGGCCAAGCCCAGCCTCCTCATGTGGTCCTACCCTGATCTAGACCACTCAGCTCAGCCCAAGAGCACAGACAGACAGCAACAGCATGACAGGGGGCTGGTGAGGGGACCTTAAGTAAAGACAGGTGGGGCCAAGTTTGGTGACTCAGCCCAAACCTTCCAACCACCACCCACACCTGGCACAGACCCTGACCCTGAGGCAAAGCTATCAAGGCTGGACAAGTCCCCTCCTGCCCTACCTCACACTCAGTGGGGCGCGGCTGCCCTCTCTTCTCCCAGGTTTGTAGAACAGGGACAATCTTTGATATCAAAACTGGAGAGGCTTGCCCTGCCCTCCCCTCCAGGACACCCTGATTCCTGCTTTGCAGATGACTCTGTTGGGTTTCCTAGAGACTAGCTGGATCCAGCCCAGCCCAGCAAGCTACAACTTCTACCTTCTCATCTCAGGCATTCAGCCCAGAGGCCCAGGCTGCTTCCCTTCACCGGAGCAGATCCACCTCTGTCATTGGTCCCAGCCATAAGAACTCAGGGCTAAAACTGGGGCTCCTCGGACTGCATTGTGCCTGCGTGTCCAGGGCTGGGTCTGAAGTGCCCAGTGATAGAGGGTGAAATGAAGGAGGCACACTTGACAGTGGCCCTGCTGAGGCCTCTGCATGTCCAGACAGCATCCCTGAAGCCACCAGGACACAAAGAGAGCTAAGCACCTCCCTCCCGAGGGCTCTACCCTGACCTTCTCCATCCCTAACTCAGAGTCCAGGCACAGGTGTTTTGC
The DNA here is from genome assembly GCF_903992535.2 of Arvicola amphibius. NCBI lineage: Eukaryota > Metazoa > Chordata > Mammalia > Rodentia > Cricetidae > Arvicola > Arvicola amphibius. The sequence continues at coordinate 78,243,606 of NC_052054.1, forward strand.
TTTGATCCTTTAAGTCTCTAGCTCCTCCCTGAATTCCCATCTTCCCACCCAGTTTGCAGATGGGTAAGATGGGATATGGGTTGGGGTGTTCCAGTCCCCAACTACCTACCACCCGGATAAGAAGTTAGAGGAAATTGGAACCCAACCCATGAATTTTTAGGTCCAATTCTTCACTTGGAGAAGAATCTTTCTTTCTTTCTTTTTTCTCCAAGTCAGAGTTTCTCCGTGTATCCCTGGGTGTCCTGGGACTCACTCTGTTGACCATGATGGCCTCAGACTCAGAGATCCATCTGCTTCTGCCTTATGAGTGCTGAGATTATAGGTGTGGGTGTGTCACCACCTCTAGCTGAGAAGAACGTCAATGGAGGAGAATCAGTCACTGTGTTAAAGGAAGTCCCTGGGAGGCAGACAGAGGCAGAGTGAGCAGCCCAGAAGTCATCTTGAAAGGTATTGTCCCTCACACTGTCCTGACCACCAGATTGCAGAGCCCAGGGGTGAGATGCATTTGGGAGTGGAATAGTGAGGTGAAGACTCCAAACTTAGAATCAACTCCCTGCACTCGTCCCCTGTCCTAGTGCTCCCGAGACTCCGACCACATACTCCCAAGGACCCTCATGGAGGCCCAGTGACAGAACCTCGCGGGGCTTGCAGTGCTGTGGGGACGTTTCCTGACAGTTCATGGTAAACTCCCCTGGAGAACTGCAAATGCAACTCAATAGTAAAGTACTTGCCACTCACGGGCAGACTCTGGGTTACATCTTCAGAAGGGAAGAAAAGGGAGAGTATTTAAGTGCAGGGTGCATGCATGTGGCTGCAGCATCTGGGGGGTGGAGGCAGGAGGACTGGGAGTTCAGTGCCAGAATGTGAGTTCAAGGCCACCTGAAGATCCGTTCTAAAACCTTCTACCCCCTCAAAAAGCCCAAGAAAAAAAGAGGGAGAGAGAGAGAGGTTCTATTTTTTATTTTGTGTGAGACAGGGCCTCACTATGTAGCCCTGAATGGCCTGGACTATGTAGAGCGGACTGGCCTAGAGCTCAGAGAGTTCCTCCTGTCTCTGTCCCGTGAAGGCTGTTTTTTCTCTACTTGTCTCTTGAGCCTGCTAATCCCTCCTGGTGTTGACTTTGTTGGTGATTACTCTGAGACCATTTTAATTAATTAATTAATTAAGACCATTTGAATAAATTCATCTCCAATAAGATGCAACTTTTTTTTGTCTCATTCTCCCCCTTGACCCTTAAAAAGGAACATGTAATTCATTTGAGAAAGGATCTTGCTATGCAGCCCAGGCTGGCTTCCAGTTCATGGCAATCCTCCTTCCCCAGTTTTCCATGTGCTGAGATTATAGACATTTGCTACCAGACCTAGCTGATGTAGAGACATTTCTACTGCCAGGGCTTCCATTGCTGGCGTGGGTGTCGCTGTTCTGTTTTGCGTGAATCCGTGGAAGCATTAGGGTCACTCTAGGATGAATTTGGGCTTAGCAAAGCAGCAAGGTGAATCAGCTTCGGGTGAGCTGACTGTCCATTGCTTCACAAGAACCTTCTCCTTTTTTTTTTTTTATTGTTACACAATGTACTCCTCTTAGCAAGCCAGTTTCCACATACCAAAACCTCTTACCTGGAGTTGTTTGAAGGAACCATTTGCCCAAGCAATCCTCAGCCGTGAAACTTCTTCATTTTCCAAGTCCTCTCCTACCTAAGTTTTGCAAAGGCTCTGGAATCCTTCAGAAAGAACTCGGGTGGGAATCAAGCACTTCAAGCAAAAGGGAACAATCGTGAAAGGCAGTTCCAAGCCCAGGTGCTAACACTCCGGAATTCGAGCCAGATACGGCAGTCTGCAGGATTCCCTGCTGCACCTCCCACTTCTGTTTAAGCTGTAATTCCGTTGACCATTGTTCAGCCTTCCAGTCGATACGGCCTTTTCTCTATCGTTTTGTTTCACAGTCTTATGCAAACAAGCCAAACTGTATTTTAAAGCCAATAAAGTGATTGCTGCTAGAACAAGGATAGCAATCGCTGGAACAAGAAATCTACTCAAGTGCTGGGCAGGGTTGAACGAGGCTAAGGCACCTGCAAGGCTTTCTATGACAGCCATTCCTGTTGTATCAGGTAACCTTTTTGAGAGAGTTTCCTTAATTTCTTACTGTAAATTACAAATCATTTGAGAAGAATTAGGGTGACTCATCAAATGCATCTTAACTTTCCCTGTCATACTTGTGATTATTGAGCCTTAAATACAATCGGATGCAACTTTCCCATAGCAGTCTGATTTTTCTCTGTTCCCTCCATATTCCTAACTGACATCCCCACAGTATAACAGCTTGTCTCAAACCAGCTAATCTCATTGACTGTCTCACTATCTGTTTTATTTTGTCGAGTCCTAAGTTCTGCAGAACGCTCTGCCAGTCCCTAATGAACTCAGCAGTCTGAATTCCTTATGAAGCCCTGGTCTCGTCGCTGTGGCAATAGGAATCAACGCCACAGTTCCCATAACTCCAGTAGTAATCAGTCCAAGCATTCAATGGGTTCTTCTTAATTTTCCCTCAGCGAGCTTCTGCACCAGGGTCATCACAGAAGAGTCTTGCCATGGCCTCGACAACCTCACTGGTATCCGGATTGCTGGCCTTGTTCTAAGAATGAATAAACTTTCAGAAGTTACATTTAAAGACATGCTAGACTGAACACAGGAGTGGAGGGCACAGTGTTGTAATCACGCGATGCTGTAATCACGCGATGCTGTAATCACGCGATGCCCTAGTACAGGCCGTCTTAGTTGCAACTCCGGAAGTGGTACACGCGCCACAAAGGACGGCTCTGATCCAGTCTAAAAGACAAATGTCTAAGTTTCCTTCCCGTGCTTTAAGAGGGCAAAAGGCACTTGCCAATTTCCACAAGTTAGTCTGAACCGAATTGCCAAATTGCAGGAGAGGACTTGCCATTCCAGCTCCATGCCGCCGGATAGGTTCATTAACAGAAGCGCTAATTTCTGCAGTTCCATTCAGCTACATCTGTGCCATCTTAATTCCTCGAGGTGAGCTAAAAGGGCTCCAATCAGTGATGTCTCCGTGGAGATATTAACTAGCACTCGAGATTTCTTTTTACATTGTTGCCCATTTACTGGGCCAGATTCCTGGTTGGTAACTCACATCTCACAGAGTGGTGGATTATGGAACTAGCGGCATTAATCTCCTGTCCTCTAAAACCAGATGCTTGAGGCATATGAAACTTGTTATGGAAATTCTGGGTAGTATTGACTACAGATAGCCACACTTGAAAAGTTATGTTCAGACCTTGAATTTCATTACCCATACAAATAGGAATTTCTTGCACTCCCACGGTTTAATTTATGATTTCCTTACCCTTCTCCATAGGTTTCACAAATCATTGGTGGTCATAAAAACCAGGTGGCCAAGAAGATTCATTAACTATCACAAGGATAGCCATATCTACCCAGCTTACTCCTGTGTTAACTGGAGGATTAGAGATACAGGGCTGATATGTACAGTTGGCCCCTGTTACCCGGCTACCTGTACAGTTACCACAGACAGCTAGGAACAGGGTTGTAGCATCCTGGGTTGTTTCTGAGCCTGTGGAACATCGTCTCCCTTTGTCACACAAACTCTTACGCTGTCCACAGGTGGGAGGATCAGCTGTCTCATTCAAAGGCCTTTCTTTCTCAGAGTCACGTCTCCCATATCAGCAGCCCAGACATCCAAGAGACTCCTCTTCTCACGTCAAAGTTTTGCTAATTTTGATGGTATCCACAGCCTTTTGTCTTCTGCAGAAACATAAGCATACCTTCGGCTCCATCTTCCATTTTTTAAAATTTTTTTTTAAAGTAGAGTCTTGCTTAAGGTTTTTTTTAATATTTTATTTATTTATTTTATATATACAATATTCTGTGTGTATCCCTGCAGGCCAGAAGAGGGCACCAGACCCCATTACAGATGGTTGTGAGCCACCATGTGGTTGCTGGGAATTGAACTCAGGACCTTTGGAAGAGCAGGCAATGCTCTTAACCTCTGAGCCATCTCTCCAGCCCCCCCCCCCCCCGGTTTCCATTTTGATGTTAAAACATCTTTATAAGAGCTGGGCGGTGGTGGTGCAGCCTTTAATCCCAGCACTCGGGAGGCAGAGGCAGGAGGATCTCTGTGAGTTCAAGGCCAGCCTGGTCTACAAGAGCTAGTTCCAAGACAGCCAGGGGTACATAGAGAAACCCTGTCTCAAAAAAAAATTACCATCTTTAATTTTTTCTTTTCTTTCTTTTTTTCGGGTGTTTTTTTCTTTCCTCCGAGACAGGGTTTCTCTGTAGCTTTGGAGCCTGTCCTGGAACTAGCTCTTATAGACCAGGCTGGCCTTAAACTCACTGAGATCTGCCTGCCTCTTCCTCCTGAGTGTTGGGATTAATGGCATGCACCACCACAGCCCGGATAAAGATGGTAATCTATCCCTGGGAGTCCACATACCCCCTTCTGTTTGACAAGCATCTCTTCCAGAGTGCGTTTGGATCTTTCAACAGTTGCTGGGCCTGGAGGATTATACGGTAACCCTGTAATGTGTTTTATGTTATAGCTTGCAAAAAAAAAAAAGCTTCATTTTATTAGAAACATATGCAGGGGCATTATCAGTTTAATTTATTCAGTATGCCCATTACAGCCATTGTTTCCAGTAAATGTGTAAATATAGAATCAGTCTTTTCAGGACTTAAGGCAGATGTCCATTGAAATCCACAGTTTACATCAATGTTAAGATGAATATATTTTAATTTTTCAAGTTCTGTTAAATGAAATACATCCACTTACCAAATTCATTTTTTTGTGTGTATGATTATACAATGAACAAACAGGACAGGTTTTTTTTTTGGTAATTTCTTTAGCTTGTTAGTCATGTAATGGAAATTTTTTTTCTTTAAACTTTACTATTGGCATGATGTTTTTTAATGAAATTATGAAGCTTCTAACACATTTTCTATCAGTAATTGATCAATTTCATCATTTCCCTTTGCTAATGGCCCAGGCAATCCAGTATGAGACCCAATATGAGGGATATGTAGAGGGTAATTTCTATCCTGATTGCCTGTTACTGATGCGTGAATAGCAACGTTAATTCTGAATCATCAGGATAAGTTCAGAAATTAATACATGCAGTACAACTCCTTCAGCATAGTGAGATCAGTAATTATATTAAGAGATTAATTGAAGTCTAATCAAACCATTAGAATGGCATAGAACTCTGACTTCTGAGCTGAAGCAGATGGACTTTGAGTTTCTTTACTGATGTTTTCTGCTCTCTAACCAACCATTCCTGATTTATTTGTGTTGGTATAAAGTGTAAGAGCCCCAGAAACAGGTGCTTTTCTCACTATGTGGGGAAGAATCCATTCGGTTCTATTTATTCATTTTTGGTTTTTCGAGACAGGGTTTCTCTGTAGCTTTGGAGCCTGTCCTAAAACTCACTCTGTAGACCAGGCTGGCCTCAAACTCAAAGAGATCCACCTGCCTCTGCCTCCTGAGTGCTGGGATTAAAGGCATGTGCCACCACCGCCCGGCTAAATTGTTTTTATAAGCTGAAGCCATTTCCTTTTGGGATAGTTGTTAATTTTTCCTAAGAAATTGTAACAAACTCTTGCCACTCATTATTAGTCACCCACATTGCATAATTTTAACATTAGTGTAGGGTAGTACAATCTCAGCAGGATCCGTTCCTGACAATTGACAAAATCTTATTCTTCCCTTTAGAATTAATTCAGAAACCTATGTAGGTTTTTTACTTTTAAGTCTGTGAACTAGGAATATCTATTCTAAAATATTGTCATACCTTTGTATAATGTAATATTTTGATTTCATTCTGAAAGCTTGCTTTGAGTCAAAGGGCAGAGCTAGCCACTGGCTGACCAAAATTAACCGTAGAGGTTTGGAGGACTGAGGACAGACAGGAGACAGAAAAAAGTCAGGGCTGAGAGAGGGTCTCAGCCCTTTGAGAAGACGGAACTAAAGAGATAGGAGGTCACTGGTGGCTGTTTCCCTGCTTCTCTGATTTTTCAGGTTCTTACCCTGATATTGGTAAAGAATAATTAGATAAACACTTCCAAGTCCAGTAGGGGAATAAGTAGAAGGTAAATTTACTAAACTTCATTCAGTTGTGAGATCTGATTGATCTACATAGGCATCTTGCGGTTTCCGGTCTACTTGAGCCAATTCCCTTTCTGCTTCGGCTGCTAATATAGCCTTGCACTGTTGAAATCTGAGTCCCCTTTCAAGATTTGAAGCAAATTACTTAATTCTTGAGTAGGCAATCCAATGGTAGGCTGCAACCAGTTAATATTGTGATCTAGCTGCCCTCACTCCCCCTGACCCGCAGGGGAACTTCCTTGTGGTCTGTAATTGACAAGGATGTTTGTGTTCTTTCTGGATGGTGGGTCTCTACAGAAGCAGTAGAGGTATAAAAGGTTGCTGGACAAAATAAAGGTTGCTTTTCTTCCACCTGAAAAGAAGCCTCGGTGTCTCAATCCCGGCACGCCCCGCCAGTCTTGGCTAGCCAGGCTGCGCTGACCGCAGCAAGTATCACTGAAAATTTTTTGAAAACCATTTAGAATGTGAAATTGATCTCTTGTAATTTGTACCCTTTGTGGATGGATTCTCTAATTAATTTAAATACTAAGTAATTAACGAGACCAGCCTGGTCTACAAGAGCTAGTTCCAGGACAGGCTCCAAAGCCACAGAGAAACCCTGTCTCGAAAAATCAAAAAAAAAAAAAAATACTAAGTAATTAAGAAAATCTCCTCTTTGTATTTTTTAGGAGCAATCTGTAATTCCTAACAGGGTAAAAGTGGTTTTCTGTACTACATTAAACATTCTTTCCAAGGTATCTGTATCAGAAGCAGCCAATAGAATCTCATCTATAACAGTAAAGAATGGACTGAGGACATCATTGAACAATGGAAAGAACCACTTCCGGTGGTGGATGCACAAAATACTGACATCGAGTTGGACCGTTCTATAGTCCACGAGGAAGGATTTTCCATTGGTATCATCTACAGGCTGGGCATTGTTATAAGTAGGCACTGTAAAAGCAAATTCTTCTCTATCTTGTTCTTGTAAAGGGATAGCGCAGGAACAGCCTTGTAAATCAATAACTATAATAGCCAGTCTTTAGGTAATAAAGAAGATAAAGGAGCTTCAGGCTGTAAATACCCCGTAGGTTGATTACTTTGTATACGACTCTCAAATCAGTTAACATTCTTCATTTTCCAGATTTCATTTTTATTACAAACACAGGAGAATTGCAAGGCCAGGCAGTTTCTCCATGTGCTCAGCATCTAACTGTTCCTTTCCTAGTTGCTCAAGCGCCTGCAGTTTTTCTTCAGGTAAGGCCACTGCTCCACCCGTACAGCCAGGCTTATTAGTTATTTTAAAGGCAGAGGCGCTGGGCTTTGGGCAGTGGCCCCTACTCCAAATATGCATAGCCAGTCCCTGCCTTGTCCTGCTTCTGGACAATTTGTATAGCCCGTGCTTTTCCTTGATAATTCCCTCCAGCACCTTTACAGGGATGTATTCCATTTTCCTAATCATCTTATGCGCTGTTTCTGAAATTACAGGAATGTTAACTAGAGCTCCCCACTGCTGTAACAAATCTCATGACTGTATCAGCCACCTTAGGCTTTAATATTTCCACGTGTCCTTCAGCTCCTGTACATTTAACCCATTCTATACTTTATTTCACCTGAAATAATGTCCTAATACCTAAAAACTGAGTGGCAGGCGGCGTTTTGTAAAGGTCAGTTGGGATTCCAAGATTCTTTTTTTTTTTAAATATTTATTTATTTGTTTATTATGTATACAGTATTCTTCCTGCAGGCCTCATTACAGACGGTTGTGAGCCACCATGTGGTTGCTGGGAATTGAACTCAGGACCTTTGGAAGAGCAGGCAATGCTCTTAACCGCTGAGCCACCTCTCCAGCCCCGATTCCAAGATTCCTGAGAAATTATAGCTCCAGTGCCCGTCAAACCTTTCAACCTCAATGTCATTTACTTGTAATTATCTTTGGCCTCTCATGGTTAATAACAGTTTGCCAAAATACTTTTTTTTTCTCCTTCCTACATGTTGGAGCTGCTTTGCCTTTAAGATATGAGAGTAGTAACAACTGAGCAATTCTGTTGCCAGCATCTCTCTGTATAGTCCTTTTTTCATAAGGCATAAATTCAATTGCTCCTGTGTAATCTTGATCTATAATTCCTAGGTGTATAAAAATCCTGGAGAGCTGAGACGGTGGGGCTGATCTATTCGGACCTTACCAAGCCCAGCTGGACTGATACTGAAAAAGCATGGGATAAAACCGGACTCCCTGAACATGGCGGACAATGAGGGCTGCTGAGAAGCCAAGGACAATGGCACTGGATTTGGATCCTACTACGCATACTGGCTTTGGGGGGGGGGGCTGGCCTGTTTGGATGCTCACCTTCCTGGACCTGGATGGAGGGGGGAGGAACTTGGACTTCCCACAGGGCAGGGAACCCTTACTGCTCTCTGGTCAGGAGAGGGAGGGAGAATGGAGGGGGGAGGGGGGTAAATGGGAGGTGGAGAGGAGGCGGAAATTTTTAATAAAAAAAATTTCTGGAGATGTTAAACTACTTCTTCCCAAAATTATTCCTACTGTCCCTGAGGGAAGAGGACTTTACTCCCAGTGGCTATTTTATAACAAGGAATTTGTGGAGATAATGTAAGGCATTTGCCCATTGCCAATTCTAAAGCAGCTTCAAATCTCCAATATTGAGGCTGAGTTCTCCGTAAGGACATGCATGTTGACGTGCTAACTGGGGTTTCAAAGCTGTCCGTTACGACCATAAAACTCTGATTCTTCTTAGTCTATCCAATAAACCATCATCCAAATTTAAATAAACAGCAGAGTCAGTTAACGTGTTCACTGGTCGAGAAACATCTAATAAAAGCTGACTGATTACAGTGAGTTTGACTGTTGGGCTGTATGACCCGGAGTGGCTACAATCTTTTTGTGGAGCATGTGGAATTTGTGTGTAAACTGTTCTTTGTCCTTTTTAAGAACCATCTATAAAAGAATTAAAAATAAACTCTGGGCTGGGCAGTAGTGTTACACGCATTTAATGCACTTGGGAGGCAGAGGCAGGTGGGTCTCTGTGAGTCTGAAGCCAGCCTGGTCTACAAAGCAAGTTCCAGGACAGCCAGGGTTACACAGAGAAGCCCTGTCTCAAAAGTAAAAATATCTGTAGGATTTTAAGAGGTAACGTTAGGCAACACCCACGAAGTACTTTATGGAGTCTGGATTGAGAGTTCTTTTTATAGATCCTGGTGACTTGTTAATGTGGCCTGTCAATTACCATGTGGACCAATTTACTTGTATTTTATTTAGTGGAAATATAATTCTTCTGGGTTCTTTAGCAGTAAGACATTATTTCTATGCGCTTCCACCTTAGCAGCGGCATTATTTAACATGCTAACAACCTACTCTGTTTTAGGTGTTACATTTTTATAGAATTTAACCAAGAGTTTCCAGAAAGCAACTTAAAGAGCAGAGCCAAATCCTTAGTAATGATAAACAGACAAGAACATACTCAATGGTATAGTTAAGAATTGTGACTTTGGCTCTCTGTTCATTTACTGTGAAAGTTAGACAAGCCTGTAAGCAGTACTCAGACGATCACAAGAAGAGGACACCCTCCATACAATGAGTGACTAACCCCTCTGGAAAGCCAAAGTTGGCTTGGTACTTATCTCTGACTGCGACTGTCTTAGCAGACGTTGGGTTTGTTTTAATTTTTCTCTCATGAAAGGACCATTGATAATGAGTTCTCCCCTTCCCCCCGTAAGGAAAAATAAACATTTAAACCAAAATCAAACAAACAGACAAGAAGATGCTATGTTCTAAGCCGCTCTGCTAGCTCCTGCTGGCAGCGTTGGAGCCCCACCCGTCACTCTCTGGAGTTCGGGAGTCGCTGTTGCTCTGCACTGGGAGGCCCTTGGCTGAAAGAGATGCCAGGCAGACTGCAGCCGCAGAGTCTGAGTTCCAGCTATCATTAATTTTTTTCTTTTTTTTTATCGGAAAGAGCCTTTTTCTTCCCTCCACCAGGAAGAGGCTTCTTTCTTTCCTTTTTTTTTTAAATTATTTCTTGGGCCTTTTTATTTGTAGACTTTGATTTAACACTTTTCCTTATTCAACCTGAAAATCCTTTTTTTCTTTTTCTTTTTTTATTTTTTTTTAAACTTTATTTATTTTTATTTAATGTGAATTGGTGTGAAGGTATTGGATCCCCTGGAACTGGGGTTACAGACAGTTGTAAACGGCGCGTGGGTGCTGGGAATTGAACCCAGGTCCTCTGGAGGCACAGGCAGTGTCCTTAACCTCTGAGCCATCTCTCCAGATCCGAAAATCCTTTTTTCTTGATTAAACACTGCCCCCCTTTCTGATGGAGGAGTGTCTATGTGTTACTTTCATTGGTTAATAAAGAAACTGCCTTGGCCCCTTTAGTAGAACAGAAAATTAGGTAGGCGGAGTAAACAGAACAGAATTCTGGTAAAGAGAAGGCAGCCGCTTCAGGCAGTCGCCATAGTGAGTTGCCATGCCTCTCCTCTCCGAGATGGACGCAGGCTAAGATCTCTCTTGGTAAACGACCACCTCGTGGTGCTACATGGATTACTAAATATGGGTTAATTAGCCAATAAGAGGCTAAAACTAATGGGCCAGGCAGTGTTTAAATGAATACAGTTTCCATGTAATTATTTTGGGTGTAAAGCTAGCTGGGTGGCGGGTCGCAGCCCCGCCGCTCCATCTACACCTTTCTACTGGGAAGGGCCTTTTTCTTTGATTTATCAGAAACCATTCTATTTGTATCTTTAATATTTGCAATAATTTGGGGCTGGAGAGATGGCTCAGCGGTTAAGAGCACTGACTACTCTTCCAGAGGACCCCGGTTCAATTCCCAGTACCCACATGGCAGCTCACAACTGTCTGAAGATCCAGTTCCAGGGGATCTGACACCTTCATACCAATGCACATAAAATAAAGTTAGAAAAAACCATAAGAAATATTTAAAAAAATATTTGCAATAATTATGTAGTTAATGCTTTTCCTTTTGACAAGCATTTTAGCAACTGTACTTTTTGTTGCTCCTGAGATGGGGAGTTTAAATTCCCCATGACTCTGCAGAAGCCTGGAGTCCTCTTACCCGAGAGCCTGCTTTTTACCTCCAGTCCTGGGTGTCTTGATTGCTTCTTTCTCCCAGACCCACGACGTTGGGTGCCAGTGTTGGTGTTCTGTTTTACGTGGGTTCATGAGGAATTGGGTCACTTTAGGATGAATTTGGGCTTAGCAAGGCAGCGGGGTGAATTGGTGTTGAACTGACTGCCCATTGCTTCACAAAAGCCCTTTTATAGTTGTTAACGCTATTTACAACTTTTAGCAAGTCAGTTTCCGCATACCAAAACCTCTTATCTGGAGCTGTTTGAAGAAGCCATTTGCCTAAGCGATCCTCAGCCCTGAGACCTGGTGTGTCAAGTCTTCTCATAACTAGCTTAGTTTTGCAAAAGCTCTGAAGAACTTCCAGAAGAACTCTGATGAGAATCAAACACTTCAGCTGGGTAGTGGTGGTGCACACCTTTAATTCCAGCACTCGAGGCAGAGGCAGGTGGATCTCTGGGAGTTCAAGGCCAGCCTGGTCTACAGAGCTTTCCAAGACAACCAGGGCTACATCTTAAAATCCCCACTAACAGGAAAAGAAAGACTCAAACACTTCAAACAAAAGGTAGCAATCACAAAAGGTAGTCCAAAGCCTAAGACTCCAGATTTCAAGCTGCATACAATGCTCTGTGGGATCTCTCGCTATATTTGGGGAAACACCATCTCCATCCATACTTTCCCAGGGAGGGGTACATGTTCATGCCTGCATACACTGCCTCCCTTGCACCTTCTCAGTTCCTGAGGGGTATGATTCCAGTTTAGTGACATCTGATCAAGTTAATCTAGCTGCAAGGGAGTCCACAAACATGTTCCCCATACGTCTCCCAGGGGAAATCTACTTCATCTTTTCTGACATACTACATTTCTGTGATCCCCTTCTCTTATGAGTGAACTAGTGAAGTTGGTTTGAATTGAAGCCTCCTTTTATGGTAATATAAATGTCAAAGAAGGGGATGAGATATCTCAGGAGAATGATTGCTAAGTGAGCAAAGGACTTGCGTTCAATACCCAAAGAGCATTCGTCCAAAAGGCTCTAGGTATGGTAGCATACGTCTTCAATACCAGCACTTGAGAGGAGGAGGCAGATGAATTTTCTGAGTTTGAGGCAGGGAGTTCCTTCCATTCCAGGCAGGCAGATCTCTGAATCTGAGGCCATCCTGGTCTGTAAATGGTGTTTCAGGACAGCCAGGGTTACATAGAGAAATCCTGTCTAAAAAAAAGCTAGGCTAGACATGTGAAGGTGTGTGCTTGTAGTAACCCCAGCAGCCCTGGGGAAACAGGGACAGGACGGACCAGCCGACAGATATTTCTTAACCTGTGAACCATCTCAAAACCAAGGTTCCAGGGCTGGAGAGATGGCTCAGTGGTTAAGAGCACTGACTGTTCTTCAAGAGTTCCTGAGTTCAATTCCCAGCAACCACATGGTGGCTCACAACCATCTGTAATGAGGTCTGGTGCCCTCTTCTGGCCTGCAGGCATACACACAGACAGAATATTGTATACATAATAAATAAATAAATATTTAAAAAAAAAAAAACAACAACCAAGGTTCCCAAGTAAGTACACTCAAGGTCTCTGGTCTCCACATGCGTGTTTGAAGGAGTTTGTGCATGCACACTCAGACACACACAAAACAAAATATTTTAAAAAGGGAATGGAAGCCAGGCGGTGGTGTTGTAAACCTTTAATCCCAGCCCTCGGGAGGCAGAGGCAGGCTGATCCTGAGTCCAAGGCCATCTGGTCTACAAGAGCTAGTTACAGGACAGGTTCCAAAGCTATAGAGAAAACCTGTCTTGAAAAAAAAATGGAATTTATAACTGCACCATCCATCTTTACTCATAATACAGTATGACCATGATATTTCTTCTTTTCTTTTTCTTTCTTTCTTTCTTTCTTTCTTTCTTTCTTTCTTTCTTTCTTTTTGGTTTTTATCGAGACAGGGTTTCTCTGTAGCTTTGAGCCTGTCCTGAATCTCACTTGTAGACTGGGCTGGCCTTGAACTCACAGAGATCCACCTGTCTCTATCTCCTGAGTGCTGGGATTAAGGGCATGTGCTACCACCATGGACAACTATTAATATTTTATGTGAGAGTTCTGTAAATAATTTTACTTCTGGTTGGTTTGTTGGTTTGTCATGTAGCCTGGGCTGCCCTCAAACTTGTTATTTAGCCCAGGTTGGCCTTGAGCTCCTAATCCTGCTTCCACCAGCCAAGTACTGGGATTACAGATACACACCACTGGGAGAGATCTCATTATTTGTGAGACAAAGGTCTTTTTTTTTTTTTTTTGGTTTTTCGAGACGGTTTCTCTGTAGCTTTTGAGTCTGTCCTGGAACTAGCTCTTGCAGACTAGGCTGGTCTCGAATTTTTTAAATAGAGAAATAAGGCTTTACTTCCAAGTTTCTCAAACTAAGTTGACTGAGTTGGTTACTCTGAGAGGATTAGTCAAAGAGACCAAATCCCAAATGTTCATCTGATTCTTCGCACTCTTCCCTGGCTTCAGGGTTTCTGCCTTGACTGGGGCAGCAGCAGGAGCAGCAGCAATGGCAGCTGCAGCGGCAGCCGTTGAGGCAGCAGCCACAAATGCAGATGGACCAGCCAAGAAGGCCCGAACCTTTTCAGCAAGCCCGAAGGTGTACTCAGTCTCCACAGGCAAAGCCAGGACCTGCTTGTATCCGTTGATGATTGAGTGTGGCACCAAGGCAACAGTCGGGTAACCAATTCTCAGACAAACGCTGGCAACATTTGCGATACCCTCTCGGAAGTGAGAATGCAGAGTGGACTCCGTGGTGTCGGGCACCTCTGGGTTGTGAATGCTGCCACTGTCAAACACCTGCTGCATGATGGCCGGAAGGGGGGCGGGAGATGTTCACCGTGTTCAGCAGTGTGGCTTCGCCGGCTCCTTTGTCTCCACTTTTATCATCTGCCCATCACGTAGACTTTCATGGTACTCCGGAGATCTTAGCATGCCTAAAGCTTGGGAGAAAGAGGGCTTCTCCGGCCTCAGACTAGTGTTCTGGGCTGGCACAGTGACCTCACACAGGGCGATGGCACGCAGCTTGGCCAGCAGCATGTCCCTAATCTCAGTGAGGTCCTCCCTGGTGAACACCAAGCCCACATTCCTCTGGAATGAGGTAGCAGTTTCTCCAGAGCTGGGTTTTCCAGATGACCTGGATGGCCTTGTGCATCCTGGTGTTCTCGCCCATCAGCGAGCCTTCCCTCGCAGGGACGTGTGCATCTTGTGTGGACCTGCATCTCTCTCAGGGACGTGTGGATCTTGTGTGGACCTGCTTCCCTCGCAGGGACTTGTGAATCTGGTGTAGACCTGCATCTCTCTCAGGGACGTGTGGATCTCATGTGGACCCGCTTCCCTTGCAGGGATGTGTGGATCTTGTGTGGATCTGCTTCCCTCGCAGACATGTCTGGATCTCGTGTGGACCTGCATCTCTCGCAGGGGCGTGTGGATCTTGTGTGGACCTGCATCTCTCGCAGGGACATGTGGATCTGCTGTGGACCTGCTTGGAGGCCACATTGTCTGCCTCCACAGTGAAGCATTTGGGTAATCATCCAAAAGTTGAATGATCTCTCTCCTCCCTCCCCCAAGACAGGGTTTCTCTATGTAACAACACTGGCTGTCCTGGAACTCGCTTTGTAGACCAGGCTGGCCTCAAACTCACAGAGATCCACCTGCCTCTGCCTCTGCCTCTGCCTCTGCCTCTTGCGTGCTGGGGTAGGTGAACTTTTCTTTCCCACTGTTCAGCTCCCAAATTACACGAAGTCTTAATATTAATTACAAATCTTGGCTTGTTACTTGCTAACTTACTTTTCTTCCCCCACGAGTCAAGGTTTCTCTGTAGCTTTGGCGCCTGTCCTGGAACTAGCTCTAGTAGACCAGGCTGGCCTTGAACTCACAGAGATCCACCTGCCTCTGCCTCCCAAATGCTAGGATTAAAGGCGTGCGCCACCACCGCCTGGCTTAATTTACATTTTTAATTAACCCATATTTTTATCTATGCTTTGCCACGTGGCTTGGTACCTTTTCTTAGCATAGCTTGTTCATCTTGCTTCTCTCTACTCGCTACTCCAGACTCTGTCCTTCTTTCTCCCAGGGCGCCCCCTCGTCTGGCTCTCCCGCCCAATTATCTCTTCTTGGCCCGCTATTGGGCAGTCATCTTCTTTAGTAAACCAATCACAGTGACATATGTAAATGATTATGCCTCTGGATGATGTTGAGGAAATAGGTTGCCCTGTCTTCCCAGGACATCGCAGCAGTGCGTCAAGGATTGTCACACAGTTTTAAAGACGACGTCATTCTAATGAGGATGCCTGTCGAGAGAGGCTGGCCTTGGACTCTTACTCCTGCCTCAGCTTCTGGAGTGTTAGAATTACAGGTGTTTAGCACCACTCCTGGCTAGTGTTTTTTTTTTTTTTTTCCTTTTGAGAGAGCCACGTTGTCATACGGCTGCCGAACTTATGGGCTCAATGGTTCTTTCCTCCCCAGCGTACCTATTAACTGGAATTACAGGCATGTGAACCCTTGCCTAGCTTTCAGGGTAAACATAGATAACGTGTCACGGAAGAGGGGCGGAAGGTTTGTAAGGCCAGAGTACCAGGAAGTCTGCTGTGAAAACACTCTCTCCTACAAATGGCTGCATAGACAAGATTGGAACGATGGCAATATCAGTAGGTATGCCAACATGGAAAGAGAAAATTGCATGGGCACCTCTAGAAAGGACAGGCACTGCTGGGAGAAGAACTAGCCTCTCTGAGGGATGAATCACATTATCGGTTGAATATAGAGTGGTCAGTCTTGAAAAAATATACACACAAGCAACAAAAATGGTTCAGCAGTTTATATTTATAGATGTGTGCATACGTATACATACATATGTAACACTAATAATCAAAGAATAAGAGTATCAGTTTGGGAGTGGGGAGACATGGGAAGGTTTGCAGAGAGTCATGGAGCTGCTGGAGGGAGGGTACAATAAAGGAAGGAGGAAAGCTGTATAATTCTGCTTTAATTAAAAACATATATATATATATGTATATATATATATATATATATATATATATATATATATATATATATAGACAGGGTTTCTCAGTAGTTATGGAGCCAGTCCTGGAATTCACTCTGTAGTCCAGGTTGACCTCAGCTCACAGAGATCCGCCTGCTCCTACCTACCGAGTGCTGGGATTAAAGGTGTGCACCACCACTGCCCAGCATAAGGATACATTTTTTATCATTTATTTATTTTACATGATGGTAGTGGTGTGTGCCATAGCCCCAGTGTGGCAGTCCAAACACAGCTCATGGGAATTCTCTCATTTCACAGTTTGGGTCCAGGAAATTAAAGTCAGGGTTTCCAGTTTTGTGACAAGTGCCCTCTCCTCTACCTGCTGAGCCATTTGCTTATCCTAAATTTTTTGTGTTTGTTTTTTGAGACAGGGTCTCGCTATGTACCTTGGCTGTCCTAGAACTCCCTGTGTAGACCAGGCTGATCCTAATCTTTAAACTATATTTAAATTTTTTATTTAGTCAGGCATGGCGGTGCCTACCTATAATCCCAGTACTTGAGAGACAGAGGCAGGTGGCTCCCAACCCCTAAAGATGTCTCTCTCTCTCCCACTCCCCCAAGATACTAGAAGAGAGCATGGGATTCCTTAGAACTGGAGTGGCAGGTGGTCATGAGCCACTTGATGTGCATGCTGGGAACCAAACTTTGATCCTATCCAAGAGCAGCAAGCTCAGCCGGGCAGTGGTAGCGCACACCTTTAATCCCAGTACTTGGGAGGTAGAGACAGAAGAATCTCTGTGAGTTTGAGGCCAGCCTGGTCTACAAGAGCTAGTTCCAGGATAGGCTCCAAAGCTACAGAGAAACCCTGTCTCGTAAAACCAAACAAACATAAAACAAAGATCAGCAAGCTCTCTTAACCAGTGAGCCAGTTCTCCAGTCCTTCACTTTCTCTCTGGTTAACTGTTAGGTGATGTAACTGCCCTTCTGTCTCTTATGGGCTCCTGACCCACCCAGGACTGCTACAATAGATACACTAAGTAATTTTGTTTGGCTGAGTATTTGGTGTTGGTGTTACTGAGACAATGTAGCATCCTTCTGGAAGCACCCCTGTGGTGTATCTGTGGGGATGTCTCCTTGCATAATTTACTATGCTTCTTGGTCACCATGACGATTTGCTTACCATTGGGTGCCCCTAGTTTCTCTGTATGTTGGACTGAATCCCTTGGTTTGCTCAGTGTGTTGAAACAAGTCAAGGGTTATGTCAACTTCACCTTCATGGCGCTCTCAGGTCAGCTGTCCCTTCTGTCTGCCTTCCAATTCCTATGGGTGAGCAGGAGGTTGGAACCCAGAGGATGCTGCTATCCAGAAACTCCCTTTACTATCACCCTGAGGATTTCCTTTGCCGCCTCCCCCCCCCCCCCAGCCACCTGTTTTGGGCCTATTTTCAGAGGTATTTGGTGCTGTGGATTCCTCCCAGTTTGGAAGTTCTTGGTTCAATGAGTGTTTCTTTCTGCTCAGAATTAAGGTTCTCAGGCCTAAGAAGTTACTTTTCATCTGGTGCTCAATTCATTCCCTTCCCCCCTTTCTTTATTCCCCCCAGGAAATAACACCTGAATCAGTCTGTGAGTTTTAGTATTATAGCAGGCTGCCTTATAAAGCAAAAAGATTTAGTTATCTCATAGTTTGAGAGCTGAAAGTCTAAACTCACATTGTTGACTCTTGTGAGCTACCCACTGAGGACGGCAGGTAGCCCTTGAGGGACAAGTGGTCATATTGCCAAACAGCTCACTCTCACATAACTCTTCTCTCTCTCTCTCTCTCTCTCTCTCTCTCTCTCTCTCTCTCTCTCTCTCTCTCTCTCTCTCTCTCTCTCTCCCTCTCTTTTCTATTACCTTTCTGAGGTGTCTGTCTGTGTGTGTGTGTGTGTGTGTGTGAGAAAGACGATCTCCTCACATAATCCAAATATGTGACCCCCCCCCTACTTCTGCTCTAGAAGACTGGGATTTTAGCCATGTGCCACCACACCTGGTATTCTCAATAAAACAAGTACTAAAAATTACTAACTCATCCCTTGGGCTCACAAAGTAACTGAAATATGGGTAAAAGCATGGAATCCCTACCCTCATTTTTTTCTGTCTCCTTTGTCTTAAAACTTTGGATCACAGTCCTACCCAGCTATAGCACCTATAAACCACATCAACAACCAGCATGTCACAGTAATCCTAAGGGCTCAGTAGTGGCGCACACACCTTAGTCGTAACCAACAGCTCTCTAATTGGATTTGAGACCTGGTCAACAAGAGGGAACCGTGCCTGGTACTAGAAACCTAGCTAATTACTCAGCGCTAATGATATCGTGCTTATTGGAGGAGAATCTACAACCACTAATTTACTAAACCAACATAATCCCTAACAACAATCTATAAACATTTTCCTTATTCCCACAGAGAATGTGGCCATCACCCCTCATCGAGGAAACTTCTCTTTGCAACAGAGAGAAATCACTACAGGAAACCAGAGCCTGTCAAAATGCACACTTGTGGAGCCCAGTCCCAGCAAACACAAAAACACTCCAGCACCTAAGGCTCAGGGAACATTACAAAAAAGAGGTAGAAAAATTGTAAAGGCCAGAGGACCAGGGAGCTTGTGACTCCTAGTAATAGCAAAAGCTACTACACTCATAAAGTCTTATTGTAGTAGGAGATTGCTTACTCGTTCCCAGCTGCCCAGACCTGAAATAATTACACAGAAACTATATTAATTACAACACTGTTTGGCCAATAGCTTAGACATATTTCTGGCTAACTCTTACATCTTAAATTAACCAATTTCTATTAATCTGTGAATTACCATGAGGTTGTGGCCTACCGGTAAGGTAAGGTTCCAGTGGGCATATTTCTCCTTCAGCAGCTACATGCCGTCTCTTTGACTCTGCCTACTTTCTCTCTATATTTTTGTTCAGATTTCCCACCTGGCTTTATTCTGCCCTTCCAGAGGCCCACAGCAGCTGCTTTATTAACCAATGATAGTAAAACATATTCACAGCATACAAAGAGGAGTCCCACATCACCTTCCCTTTTCTGTCTAATTAAAAAGGAAGGTTTTAACTTTAACATAGCAAGATTATATACAACAAAAATAGTTCCCAAGCAAAAATTATAGTTATAATATTTAGCCCATTTACATTTGGCAAATTAAAAAATACTCTATCATCATCTATCCTATCTTTGTGAGTCTAAAGTTGTATATCTAATCTATCTTTTATAATTATAACTATCTTTTTTCAGCTCCATCAAAGGCTCAGAAGAATATACTATTACCTAAGCAAACAGGAAGTGCATTGTAAGCAACTTCCAAAACTCTATAATTGACATCTTGCTGCTTGGACAGTCACCCAAAGTTCTTCTGTAACATTGGGGATCCATCTTCAGCCTACAGGCCCACAGTATCCAGCAGACTTTTCCATGAAGCGGCAGGATATTTCAAAGACAGTTTCGCCTATATTGGCAGTTTGTCAGTCACTTTTTTCTGTGTCTTGCAGAATGTCTGGAAGACACTTTTGTGAAACAGGAACCCTGAAGGACTGTCTCACCTTCTTTAGGCAACTTCAGCCATCATTTTCTGCAGGTCCTGAATGTCCAGTTTAAACAGCACACCATCAAGCAGTCCTGGAAAGAGCAGTTTCTTGCCCAAATGACTAGCCATGTCACACTGAAGGCAAATTCCATAATGAGTTTCTTCAGTTCCCAGAAACCTCTCTGAAGTAATTGGTGCTGCCAGAAGCAAACATGTCTCACTGTCAAAAAAAAAAAAAAGTCTAAGTTCTTAAAACATTTTAAATGCCATATTCTGTATGTCTTTGAAAGATTTTTAAGAATACCTATCCAAGCCGGGCGGTGGTGGCACACGCCTTTAATCCCAGCACTCGGGAGGCAGAGGCAGGCGGATCTCTGAGTTCGAGGCCAGCCTGGTCTACAAGAGCTAGTTCCAGGACAGGCTCTAGAAACTACAGGGAAACCCTGTCTCAAAAAAACCAAAAAAAAAAAAAAATAATACCTATCCATTTGAAACATATCTCTGTACATCTAGAAAACCTAACTAACATGACTACAAGTTTGACTATTCTAAATGACTAAAGCCAAGCTCTCTGCCCAGCTCCAGGAACACAGTGGGTCCACTGTGCCATCAATCAACCTGTAGCCCTCTGCTCACAAACCCCATTCAAATGTACCATAGCCAGACCTCCCGGAGGAGCCAGACCTCCTGAAGGAGCCAGAGCCTTTCGGTGCCAACACGATCCAGGAAGCTCTCCCCTAAGAAGCTGCACAGCTTTCTCTGCCAATGCTGCGTCAGGAAGACCTCTCTTAAAGGAGCCCCGGTGCCTCTGCTCACCTCCCGCAAACAGAGCTCATCTGGGGAAAAAAAACGGCTACCAAGAAGCTGTGCTAAACTCTGTTCTTTTATGTCTAAAATTTCTTTCCAAGCTCTCTTAGGTGGGTTTTTTGTTTTGTTTTGGTTTTTGGTTTTTGGGTTTTGGTTTTTTTTTTTTTTTTTTTTTTTTATTGTTGAGACAGGGTTTCTCAGTAGCTTTGGAGCCTGGCCTGGAACTAGCTCTTGTAGACCAGGCTCTCTCAGGTTTTATGTGGATTTAGTCACCCCATGCCAATCAGTTACAATTTATAATAAAATAGTCCCACACTATCCCTGAATGGAGTGTACTAAAGGTTTATCTGTTTAGGTGGTGAACTCACAGAAAGGGCAGCGATCCACAGTCCTCCGCCTGCACTGGGAACTGAACCGAATCCAGCAGGCTTTATGTCTGCGTTTATGCCCGAGACCACGCCCAATGGGCTGATACTGTAAAGGCTATTGGCTGAAGGAGTTCCCACAGCATCTTATGAACGTGACCACCGAACTATGAGCTGAACAAAGGCAACACTAATGGACAAGCCAAAGTAGATGGGGAAGGTCCACAAGGCCTCAGCCCTACAGAGAACTGCAGACAACCGAGGGACGTGAAGAGCAGAAGAGGCGTCTTCTTCGGGGAAGAGCGCAGGGGTTAGTCCTCCAGTGCAAATATACATATAAGTAACGTTAGATAGACTGAACAGTTCGTATTTAAGCATATATTCAAATATATGTATATTTATATATATTCAATGTATATAAGGGAAAAGAGGCATGGATTTAAAAGGATTAGGGAGGGGTATATGGTAGGATTTGGAGGGAGGAAAGGGAAGGGAGAAATATTATAATTATATTATAATCTCAAACCAAGCAAAGACCTTTAGGTGATTCACCCATTCAGCACTGTTAATCACTCCAGGTGGGGTAGCTAACTCATCTCATACTCTTTGGGGCTGCCATTGAGGAGGCTGGGGAAAATGTTCCGTTGGTAAAGTGCTTGTCCCACAAGCGTGAGAAGCTGAATTCGATCCTTGGTACCCATGTAAGAAACCGGGCATCACAGAGCACACTTGTAATCCCAGCTCTGGGGATTTGGAGACAGTTGGCTCCCTGGGGGTTGCTGACTAGGTGAGATAGCCAAATCATCGAACTCCAGGCTGTCTTCAAAAACTGGGTTGCCACAGCTGGCGGTGCCTGTCTTGCATCACAACACTCAGTAGGCAGAGGCAGGCAGATCTCTGCAGGTTCTAGGCCAGCCTGGTCTGCACAATAAGACTTGGTAAGGGGGGAAAGACAGGAAGTCAGAGGAGAGAGCCACCCAGAGCATTTTATTATCAGGCCCTGAAAGGCACAAGATCTAGTTTATCACCTAGAAATGCTTGCTGCACAGTTAGAACAGTGAAAAAGGAAATGCCTGGTGAAACCATACTGTCAGCTTAAAATAGTCAAGTGCTTTTGGTTAAGTAAATTCACACACAGCTGAACACTATGAGAAAAGGCCTGCCCTCAGCAGAGACCGGAGGAGGAGGAGGAGGAGGAGGAGGAGGAGGAGGAGGAGGAGGAGGAGGAGGAGGAGTCTTCAATTCACTATCATTATCATTAGAAGCATTAGCTTTCCCACTGGTGCAGTGACTCTTTCCTTTAATCCCAGCAGTGAGGAGGCTGAGACTACAGGGAGACTTCATCTAAATAGAAAGAAAGAGGAGGCTAGAGAGATGGGTCGGTGGTTAAGAGCACTGGCTACTCTTCCAGAGGACTCAGGTTCTGTTCCCAAGACCCACAAATGGCTCACAACTGTCTATAACTGCAGTTCTGGGAGATCTGACGCCCTCTTCTGACCTCTTCAGGTACTGCACTCACATGGCACACATACGCATATGCAGGCAAAACTCCCATACACATAAAATAAGAACAAATAAAACTCATGTCAGACACTCATAAGTCCCTGTAATTCCAGTTTCAGGGGATTCAGCACCCTCTTTTTTTTTTTTTTTTTTGGTTTTTCGAGACAGGGTTTCTCTGTGGCTTTTTTAGAGCCTGTCCTGGAACTAGCTCTTGTAGACCAGGCTGGTCTCGAACTCACAGAGATCCGCCTGCCTCTGCCTCCCGAGTGCTGGGATTAAAGGCGTGCACCACCATCGCCCGGCCTTTCTTTCTTTTTTTGTTTTTTGAGATAGAGTTTTTCTGTGTAACAGTCCTGGCTGTCCTGAAACTAACTCTTGTAGACCAGGTTAGCCTTGAACTCACTGAGATGCCCCTGCCTCTGCCTCCTGAGTGCTGGGATTAAGGGCATGTGCCACCACTGCCCAGCCCAACACCCTCTTTTAGTTTGTCCCAGGTACTATGCTCACGAGCACATACTCCACCCCGACATACACTTAAGTCAAAATAAAATCTTTAAAGTTTAGATTTTCATCAAATCATAAATATTATTATCTTCTCATTCTATTATTTCTTTATTCTTTTTCCTTTTTTGGTTTGGTTGGTTGTTGGTGGTGGGTTGTCTTTCATTTGTTTGTTTTGTTTTGGAGACTGTGTCTCACTGTGTAGTCCTGGCTAACCTGGAACTTGCTCTGAAGACCAGGCTGGCCTCCAGCTCACAGAGATCTTCCTGCTTCTGCCTCCCAAGTGCTGTGGTTAAAGGTGTGCACCACCACCACCCAGCTTCACTTCATTATTTTCACTGTCTATAAAAAACAATAAAAATTCTAACAGGCTGGGCAGTGGTGGCGCATGCCTTAAATCCCAGCACTTGGGAGGCAGAGACAGGCAGATCTCTGTGAGTTCGAGGCCAGCCTGGCCTACAAGAGCTAGTTCCAGGACAGGTACCAAAGCTACAGAGAAACCTTGTCTTGAAAAAAACAAACAAACAAACAAACAAAATCCACCAGACTGACGTTGATGGATGGAGTCCTGGGTTGTCTTGGATTTTAAGCTCCCATGGCAGAGCTGGGGAGGAGGCTTGGGCTCAGGTGGTATGGTGCCTGTCTAGCAAAGACAAAACTCTGGGTTCAACCCCCAGCATTGCATAAACCAGCTGTGGTGGCACATGCCTAGCACTTGAGAGGTAGAGAGGATCAAGAATTCAAGACCATTCTTGGCTAATTAAGTTCAAGGGTAGCCTGGACTATATAAAATTTTGTCTTAAAAACAAAACAACAGCACCCCCACCGAAAAAACCTCAAGAACCTATTCCGTTAAAATCTTTCTTAATCCATAGCATGTTTCTGTAAAAAAAAAATGAGTCATAGGAAATAAATACATTCACTAATGAATTAAAAATGAAAAAAAATATGTTTAAGGGGATATTATTCACAGCTTATAACAAAGATCATTGATACCAAGACGAGTCAGTCAGGGACTCAGCACATCTCTGTTCCCAGACAGGAGGCAGATATAGGAACTGATAAAGGATTGAACGCAAGCGTTTGGCCAATCGCCGAGGACAAGCCCAGACCTGCAAAGAGCCGCGCGTGAACTCAGATCCAGCGCTGATGAAGAAATGAGAGGCCGGTCCGTGGGAACCAGTAATAACGAAGCGAGGTTCAGACGAGTGTCAGACAGTGGTTTACACAGAGCGTGAAGTTGGAATAATAGGAGCCACAATTTTCGGCCTAAGTGTGACAAGTGGAGGGTGCTGTAACCTGAAACCCGATGTCCTCTGGTTCAGCCCTCTGGTGTGTTCCTGTCCTGTAGAATCCCAAGGTAAAGCCTTCAAAACATGCTCTAAGATGTTCCTGTCTAACCCAAGGTTTGCTTTTAAATTTAAATTGTGTATGTGTGTGTTTGTGTGTGTGTGTGTGTGTGCCACATGTGTGTGGGTACCTGAAGAGGCCAGAAGAGGGCGTCAGATCCCTGGAGTTTTAAGCAATGATGAAACCCCTGATGAGAGTGCTGGGAACTGAACTAGGGTCCTCTGCGAGAGCAGCCATGATCTTAACCACCGAGGCATCCCTCCAGCGTTATCCATTTGGGTTGTTGTTTTGATTTTTGTGACAGGGTCCCTCTATGTAGCCCTGGCTATTCCAGAGTTCAATATATATGTAGAACAGGCTGGTCTCTAACTCCTAGAGATCTACCTGCTTCTGTCTCCCAGGTGCTGAGGTGGGGGCGTTCTCCACCAAGCCTGGCAGTTACTATTTTTTGAGACAGTGGTGTGCAGCCCATGCTGGCTTCAAACTCAGTGTGAAGTCAGGGGTGACCTTGAGCTGATTCTCCTGCCTCCACCTCCAAGTGCTGATTTCCAGGTGTGGGTCATCACGCCCAGCTCAAGTCTGTTTTCTCCTACACAAAAAGAGGGGTGCTGTTCCCTAGCACTGCAGCTCCCCACTTTTTCTCGAATCTTCTGATCCCTCTCTGGGCCTCCACGTGGGAGTCCTCGATGTGTGTTCTAGGGACGGGAATCTGGATACTGGGACAGAGGAACAGAGAGGAAGCAGTTCCCACCCAGCTTTCTATTCCCAGTATGCATCTGGCCCAGGGCTCTACCACCTGGTGGGTGGGGCAGAGGAGGGTGGTGGGGGTAGGGATGGGGAAGATCTTCCAGGAAGGCTGCTGGGCTGTTAGGAGTGGTAATTGGTCCGCACTTCCACCCTCTTCTGCTTGCCTTCTAGAAACTTCCTTTTCCATTCTTCCTGATTTCCACCACACTTTCTCTAGAGTCCTGGCGACTGAAACCCCGGCTTTTTACAGTGTCCCAATTGTGTTTACTTTATCTGGGTGGTGACTGGAGCGGGGACACCCACCCACCCCTATCCCACCTCACCCTAACTGGGTGGGAAGATGGGCTCAGGTCAGAAGTCTCTGCTGGAGACTTGAGAGGAAAAGGACGGATGTGCCATCAGGGATGGAGACCCAGGGCGGAACCACAGGGAGGGGGCCACAAAACACCTGTGGTAGTTTGATCTTTGGGAAAATTGCTCCCTCCAGCTCAGTCCTCTGTATGTTAATGTTTTGGGGAGGCTGCTCTCCGTGCGTCCTGGTGGCTTCAGGGATGCTGACACACACATCTAAGTGTGCCTTCTTCATTTCACCCTTCACCACCAGGCTTCCAATGTGCCAGACATAACAACACTCTGGTAACCTCGGCCTGGCATATGACAAGAAGGAATGATGGGTTTCCTGGGGCCCCCAGTAAATACCGTTGAGCTATTATGTCTGCCAGAGGTAGAGTTGGGCTGGGCCAAGCAGAACAGCCTGGGCTCTTGGGAGGAGGCTCCCTCTGGGAAAGAGTTGGTGGTGGTTGTGGCTGATGAGTCTTTCTGGATCCAGAGAAGTCCTGTGCCGGGCGGGGCCGCGGGGGGGGGGTGGAGAGAGAACCTCTCCAGTCTTGGTGCTGAAGGATATCCCCATTCTACAAGCCTAGGAAAGGGGAAGACAGCCGCACCCCCAGTTGCTGTGGGGGCAGGGCAGGAGGAGACTGGCCCAGTCTTAACAGATTTGCCCTTAGGGCCGGGGTCTGTGCCAGGTGTGGGTGTTGGGTGGGAAGGGTGGAGCTGCACCCTTTACTTAAGGTCTCCTCCTGCGACTCCCGGCCTCATTGCTTCCATATTACTGCACCAGCCATGTCCGCGAGCCCCGTAAGTGTTCTGAGACTGGGGGAGCTGGGGCCAGGGTGGGACAGACCAGGAGGCCTCGCCTTGCTGAAACCTCCCCGTCAAAGCCCGAAATACAGGCGCCAGGAGAGCCGAGTGTGGCCTGTCTCTTGGGTCTGGTCCCCATGGGCCGTACCCTGCAGGCTTCCCTTCTTGTAACTGTTTTGTGTCCGTCCCTCTTCAGGCTGTCTCTGCCTCTCTAATCTGCATCCCCTCATGTCTTCGGGCCTTTCCCTGGAGCTCCTAGCTGGAACTGACCCATCTGTTTCTTTGTCTCCCTGGTTCTCATCCCTGCCCCTCCCAAATCTTTCAGGCCACCGACCACAAGACCCCTCTGCCTCAGGGCGTCCGCACTGGTACTGTCCTGAGAATCCGAGGCGTAGTCCCGGAGCAGGCTGGCAGGTAACATCCTGGGCTCCAAGGGAAAGTGTGGGGGCTCTCCTGGCTCAGTGGATCCCTGTTTCTTACAGCCCATACATGAGGTCCCTGGGGCCTTTTCTGTCAAGTGGGGCTTTTGGTTCCCTGTTGCTATCTTAATTTGGATGTATTCACTAATTTCCCTCAAGACTTCGTGGATGGGTACGCAGGTCTCCTTAAAAATTTAGGGTTCTAGGGCAACCTCAAAAGTCCCTGGTTAGTTCTAGGAGCTCCATGTCCCGTTTGTCAGGAGCCTGAAAATCTGCCTTGGGTCTTGATACCACCCTGGATGCCCAGGGTACCTGGTCATCAAACCCGTGGTATACTAAAATTGGGACCTTGGACTTTGTGGGAGAATTGGTAATCAGGAATAATGGGGTCCATGCTACTGGCTCTGCTCATCTGGGGTGGGATTCCTGTAAGCAGGAACAGCAGGCCGTCCATCACACCAGAACGCCAGGACAGCTCCAGCCTCTGGAACTGGATCCTGGCTATAACCACAGGGACTCTGTGTGGGTGTGGGCGTGCCCGGAGACCTGCGCATGGTGGTTGCTGATCTCTGAGGCCTACTGTCCCCGGCAGGTTCCATATAAATCTGCTGTGCAGCGAGGAGCAGGGGGCAGACGCCGCCCTGCACTTTAACCCGAGGCTGGACACATCCGAGGTCGTCTTCAACACTAAAGAGCAAGGCAAATGGGGCCGCGAGGAGCGGGGCTCCGGCATCCCCTTCCAGCGGGGGCAACCCTTTGAAGTGCTCCTCATAGCCACAGAAGACGGTTTCAAGGTGCGTCTTTGAAGAGGAATGGGTCAGACCCAGGTCTGACTCAGCTAGAGTGCTGAGCTGCAGTGGGGGGGGGAGGTCTTGGGGTGCTGGAACAGGGGCCCAGCTCCTGACACGGACACAGACCTGCCCTCAGCAGCGACAAGACTGAGTGATCAAGAGCCAAGTGCCCTTGGGGTGGGTGTCCTAGCAGGGTGTTGTGAACACAAACCGGCCTCCCTGTGGGTCTGAGACCAACATCCACTATCACCCACACCACCTTCAACCCCCGCTGTCGTAGCAGTGCGCTCTAGTGGTCGTGACATCAGCCGCCCACACTTGGGAAACACCTTTGTTCTGTGTGGATCGTAACTCATTGTGTCCCATTACAACGGACAACAGACCGTTGAGGAGAAAGAGGCTCGCTGCGCTTAGCGTCTTCCAGGGTCGCAGACCGCGATCCACATCCGGGTCTAACTTCAGCTTTCACCCTGCAGGCAGTGGTCGGGGACTGCGAGTACCTCCACTTCAAGCACCGGATGCCACCCGCCAATGTGCGCGTTGTGGAGGTGGGCGGAGACGTGCAGCTGCACTCAGTGAATGTCTTCTGAGCCGAGGGCGTCGGGGTCGGGGAGGATAGGAGAGGAGGGTTGTGGATGGCGAATAAAGCGTAACTGTAGTTCCCGGTTGTGTCCGTGTCCTTTATATATGGATGAAGAAACCGAGGCTCAGAGAAAAACATAGCGACCCAGCCGAGTGGTGGTGGCGCAAGCCTTTAATCCCAGCCCTTGGGAGGTAGAGGCGAGTGGATCTCTGTGAGTTCGAAGCCATCCTGGTCTACAAGAGCTAGTTCCAGGACGGGCTCCAAAGCTACAGAGAAACCCTGTCTCGGGGGGAAAAAAAAAAACAAAAAAAAAAACATAGCGACCCAAGGTTAAAGGAAGCCCTATCTGAGACGCCCCTCAAACCCTCAAGGCAAGAAGGTAGCTGAGCCGAAGCCCGGCGGGATTTCATTTGGGGAGTCCCCAGGTGGTGAGGGTGGGGCGGGGGAGGGGTAAAATATAGTGTGGCCTCAAACTTGCGGCCATTCTCTTGCCTGGCACTACCACATCAATTACTTTGTAACTATTTTGTAATTTTGTGAGTGTGTGTGTCTGTGTGGGGTACGTGTGCATGAGTAAAAAGGGTGTCAGATTCCTTGGAGGTGTTACAAGCAGTTGTGAGGGGCCCGACATGGATGCTGAGAACAGTACTCAGGTCTAATGCAAGAGCATCAGGTGCCTTCTGCACAGCAAGCCGTTGTGTTCCGGCAGCCTTCTGGCATTTGGCGATACCTTTATGTGAAACTGTGTCATCTTTACAAAGGTCACCAAAATGCTTCCTTCTTTTTGCAAAAGGAGGAAAGCTGGGCACGGTGGCTCATGCCTGCTATCTCAGTACTCTCTGAGGCTGAGAGGCAAGAGAATCGCCCTGAGTGGGAGGCAAGCCTGGGATACAGATTGAGATTCTGCCAAAAACACAAATGAAATTAAAAACTCAAAAAAGAGGAGTTTCTTTCTCTTGTTTTGGCATGCCAAGATTTCGGATCCCTGGAGACGCCTGGGCAGGCGGGGGTGAGCATTTCGCTGGGTGGCACCCAGCTGGGAACCTCACCCAGCGTTGGGACAGGTCGCTACTCGTGCATCCCCGGGGCAGACGCGGTGTCTCCAGCAGATGATACCCTAGGTTGGGCGGGGCGTCACGGGCAGGCCTGGGTCCCCGTCGCAGCCGTGCGCCCCTTGGACACAGATCCTGTGGTCCTGATCCGACGGTCCTGACTCCCTGCTCTGCCATAAATAAGTGATTTATGGGAACCCGGTGACTAGCGCAACCTGGGTTGGTTTTCAGGCTCCGTCGGGATGGCACTAGACGCGGTGTTCCGGAGCGAATACCGCTTCTCATTATTAGAGACCAAGAAGCCCTCCCCGTGACCTCCACTGTAGGCAGTAGGTTGGATCTCCAAGCTGCCTTTCTTTCCAGAACTTTCTTCGGAGACACGCCCCAGAGGGACACGCCATACATCTGTGCCCTGACCTAGCACACAAACGACAGTCCCCATCTAGCGGCCATTGTGCGCCTTGCCACCTGGATCAACGCGAGCGCAGGAAACTCGCCCGAATCTCTGTGGCCTCAATGGGGACCTGGAGGCAGGATCCCCAGGGTCTTGCTCTTCCTCCACCCCAGGTTTTCTGGTCCTGGGACCTCCGGCTGGAGACCCCTCGCCTTGCCCGCGCCCTGAATACCCGAAGGCCGAGCTAAAGACGGGCTCCCTCTAGTGGCAGAAAAGAATCCCTGGAAACCCCTGAGACCACCGAAGCAGAGTATTCCGAGTTCTTTATTTAAAATTAAGTTAAATTAATTTATTTGATTTTGCTTTTTTGAGTCAGGGTTTCTTTGTGTAACAGCTCTAGTTGTCCTGAAACTCGCTCTGTAGATTAGGCTGGCCTCGAACTCACAGAGATTCATCTACCTCTGCCCCCTGAGTGCTGGGAGTGAGTGTTACTTTGTGTGTGTGTTCACAGATGTGTGCAGGCCAAGCAGGTCTGAGGTTGATGTCAAGAATCTTCTTCGGGCTGGGAGGTGGGACTCACGCCTTTAACCCTAGCACTTGGCTACACAGAGAAACCCAAAATAAAAATCAAAACAAAAAAACAATCTTCTATCATTGTTCAGATTGTGAATTGAATAGGTCTCAGAAAAAAAAAAACTGGCTGGCCGATCTCTCTGCAGGGAGGGAGGCTAGTCAGCTTCCTCTGGGGATCCTGTATCCATCTGCCTTTTATAGGAGGCCTACCAAACATGCCCAGCTTTTATGTGGGTTCCGGAAATCAGGTCTCCGATTCAGCTTCATCACACAGGTGCCTTACTCCCCTCATGCCATCTTCCACAGCCCTCAACGAGTGAATTATTATTTATTTATTGTTTTGGAGGCAGGGTCTCATTGTTCCAGGCTGGCCTGGGATCTGCTAGATCAGTCTGGGCTTGAACTCAGAGATCTACTTGCCTCTGGGTGCTGGGAATAAAGGCATGTGCCACCACACATGAATCAACAAGTTAATTCTTATTTACTTGTGTCTAGGACTTAATTTTAAGTGTTTTGTAAAGATGTCTCTCAAAGGGGCTGCAGGAATGGCTCAGTGGTTAGGAGCTTTTGCTGCTTTTTTGGTTTTCGAGACAGGGTTTCTCTATAGCTTTTGGAGCCTGTCCTGGAACTAGCTCTTATAGACCAGGCTGGTCTCGAACTCACAAAGATCCCCCTGCCTCTGTCTCCCAAGGCTGGGATTAAAGTCCTGGCAGCTTTTGCTGCCCTTGCAGAGGACCTAAGTTGGTTTCTAGCACCCACATCAGGCAACTCCTAAGAACCTGTAGCTTCAGGGGCTGGAGAGATGACTCAGTGGTTAAGAGCACTGGCTGCTCTTCCAGAGGTCATGAGTTCAATTCCCAGCAACCACATGTTCACAACCATCTGTAATGAGATCCGGTGCCCTCTTCTGGCATATGAGCATACATGGAGACAGATACATAGGTTTATTTATTTATTTTTTTTTTTTTTGGTTTTTCGAGACAGGGTTTCTCTGCAGCTTTTTTAGAGCCTGTCCTGGAAGATACATAGGTTTAAAAATAAAAATAGGTCAAAAAATTTAAAAAGGACATTGACACATGCCTTTATTCCCAGCACTCGGGAGGCAGAGGCAGGTGAATCTGTGAGTTTAAGTCCAGCCTGGTGTACAGAGTGAGTTCCAGGACAGTCAGGGCTGTTACACAGAGAAACCCTATCTCAAGAAACCAAAATAAGTAAATAAATAAAAATAGTCTGGGCAAGGGGGGTCCATGCTTTTAATCCCAGCACTTGGGTGTTTGTGAGTTCTAGGCTACATAAGAAGACTCTGCTAAAAAATAAAAATACAGAATACATGCTGTGATCCAAGTTTTCATATTTTCCCTCAAATTCTCTGTAGTTCTTGAAACACATTCCCATTAGCTAACTTTCCCTGCCTAGGCACATGGCAGTGTGGTCCTCTGTTGCCAGCAACCCATTGCACACCAGTCCCAGCAACACCCCCGGGTCCCCACCAGGTATTACTCCCCATTGTGAATGTTCTTAAAAGAAAAAAAGGTTTTATAATTTAAAATCTTTTTTAGCTATTTAATGTGGATGGGTGGGATGGGTGTTTTGCCTGCACCCATGTCTGTACACCACATGTGTGCCTGGTATCCTAGGAGGCCAGAGAGGTTATCAGACCCCCTGGAACTGAAGTTACAGACAGTAGTGAGTCACCAGGTGGGTGCTGGGAATCAAACCCGGGTCCTCTGGAAGAACAGTTAGTGCTCTTAACCTCTGAGCCATCCCTGTATTTTTTTTTAAAAGATGGTTTCATGCAGCCCAGGCTAGCCTCAGACTCACCATGTAGTTGAAGATGACCCTGAACTTCTGATCCTCCTGCCTCCACTGCCCGAATCCTGGTGTGTGCCACCATGCCCAGCTTTCTCCAGTGAAGGAGAGGGAACCTGGC
This sequence comes from Arvicola amphibius, assembly GCF_903992535.2. Taxonomy (NCBI): domain Eukaryota; kingdom Metazoa; phylum Chordata; class Mammalia; order Rodentia; family Cricetidae; genus Arvicola; species Arvicola amphibius. Next base: position 78,275,565 of record NC_052054.1, read on the forward strand.
ATTTCATGCAGGCCAGGACTCCACCTAGCTGGTCGCATCCCTAAGCTCCGCGAGATTTATTTAAAAGATTCATTAGTCTTATTATATACGCATGAGCATTCGGCCTGCTTGCATGCGTGTGCACCCTGTGTGCACCAGGCTGGCCTCAGACTCACAGAAGGCCTCTTCAGTCTTCCTGCACCTGCCTTTTGAGCTCTGGGACTGCGGTGCACATCAGATTCAGCAAACAGCTGTAGACAGCGTATGTGAGCGAGCGTCCTCCTGTCTAAGGCTATACTGCTATTTATTGCTGCGTAACAAGCTGCCTTGAAAACTTAGCTCCACTGATGGTCCTACTTGGTATCTGAGGTTAGGAATTTGGGGGTGGCTTCCTGGGTGGTGGTTCAGGACTGCTCATGCCCGTGGAACTTAGAGAGATACATTGTGGATGGGGTTGACCCCACTGCCTATGGCTCACAAGCTTAGAATGAGTTTTCCAGGCTTACATAGCTAGAGAGAGAGAAAAAAAATCAAAGGCTTCCATTAATTGATACTGAAAATTATATGAATTCAAACTTCAGTGTCCACAAATAAAGTTTTATTGGAACTCAGCCACGCTCATTCTGTTGTGTTATCTAGTGGCTGGTATGGTGTTTCACCAGCGTTGCAACATTGTGGCATCGCCCACAATGCCTCAAGCACTTGCATCACCCATAGTGCCCCGCGCACTCAAGCCAAGCCTCGTACAGAGAAGGTATACAGCCTTCCGAAGACCTGGCTCATGCGGGGGTCTTTCTCCAAGAAGATGCTTAGGTGCCGGTGCGGGCAGGAGCCCAAGCGTTGTCATTTGTCTCTTTCCATAGGAGGCAGAAGAAGAAGTGACCAGATGAGCAGAAGCTGTGGGGTCTACATGGCGTGATCCCCCTACCAATCTTGGCACGATTTGGGAGATGAACACTGACAGTTTGGCAGATCGGGAGGTCATCATGGACCTGGATGCCACAAATAACCTGGGTTCTTTTGTTGTTGTTGTTGTTGTGTTATTCTGCTTTTTGTTTTTCCTTTTGAGAAGGATCTTTCTGCGTAGCTCAGGTTGGTTCAACGTCCTGACTGTTGCTATTTAAGGTGTGCACCACCACGTCCGATTTAAGGGTTGTTTTCATCTGTGTGTTATTTAAGGTGTGCACCACCACGTCCGATTTAAGGGTTGTTTTCATCCTGTGTGTTGGCAGAGAACTTCAATCCCAGTACTGAGGGAGGCAGAGGTAGGCATATGTCTATGCACTGAAGGCCAGCCTGACCAACAGAGCCAGTTCCAGGACAGCCAGGGATACACAGAGAAAACCTGCCTTGAAAAACAACAATAGGGGTTGGAGAGATGGCTCAGTGGTTAAAAGAACTGGCTGCTCTTCCCAAAGGACCCAGGTTTAATTCCAGCACCCACATGCAGTTCACAACTGTCTGTAACTCCAGTTCCAGGGGATCCGACACACAGACACACATGGAGGCAAAAGAACAATGCACATAAAACAAATAAATAAATCTTAAAAAAAAAAGAGAATCAACAACAGAAAAAGATAATTTTTTTTGAGACAGGGTCTCTCTATGTAGGCAAGGCTATTCTGGAACTTACCATTGTTGTGGGGTATACACCAGAGAAGACTGGTCAGACATGGGTTTAAGCCAATAGAATGGTTTATTAGTCGACCGGCAACTACACTGGGTGTTCAGGATCCTCGTGCAGCCCTGAGCCTCTTTCAGAGTGAGCTTTTTTCTTTTCTTTTCTTTCCTTTCCTTTCCTTTTCTTTTTTTTTGGGGGGGGGTGGTTTCGAGACAGGGTTTCCCTGTGTAACTTTGTATCCTGTCTCCTCAAACTCACAGAGATTCACCTGCCTCTGCCTCCCCAGTGCTGGGATTAAAGGCTATGTCACCCCTGCCCGGCCAGGGTGAGCTTTTAAGCATGAAAACCATGTCCTGGGGTGACAGGCTTCAGTTAACAAGAGCAGTTAGCCAGAGCCACAACTACAGAGGACAGAGTGCAAGGCTGGCACCCTTGAGACTTTCCCAGCGCTGTAGACTTTGGGGGATTAGGTCTTTCTATGAGCTGAGTTTTACAGCCTGAATGGCACTCCTAGCATGGAGTCAGCTGTGCTAATGTCTAGGACCTGTTGTTACCTTCCCCATTGGTCTTAGTGAATGAGTCAAATCGTGGACTCATCCTGCTCTACAGAGGTGTAGTTGATCCTAAGGACCATTAATTTACTGACTTGAAACATAATTGGTCATATAGTTTAAGATGCAGGCCCTGCTGTTAATCCAATCAGAATGAGAACGAAAGGCCCAGTCATGGCAGCAAGCAGAGCAGTTAGCCCGGGGGACTGAGAACGGAGACCGGGACCAGTTCTTTGAGCTGTCTTTGTCTCTTGCTCTTTTTGAGGTTTTTTTCCCCCAACCATGGAAAGATTCTTTTTAGTTACTCCTGATCAATTAGCATAGAAATGATATGGATTTCCCTCTGTATGCTGTAATTACCATTGATAAATAAAGGAACTGCTTTGGGCCTTTAGCAGAGTTATAGGGGAACAAAGCTAGGTGGGGGGAGGGCTGAAGGGGGGCTGCTGGGGGGATCTAAGCTATGTTTTGTGGCAGGACCTCTTAAAAGAGCTACAGGGTTTTGCAGCTAAAGTTGCGTCAGGAAGGCTCTCTTATATGAGAGCGCTCGCTTGCCTCTAGCTGCTACCAAGAAAACATGTTTGATTTTATTTTTTTCCAAGCTTTTTAAAGCTTTTTGTGGATTCAGTTATCCACGTGGGCACCATTCTGTAGTGGTGTAGCTGCGGGCAGGCCTGCTTTTCGTCCCACCCGGCTCCTGCACACATGGCTAGCTTATGCCCCAAAATAACAACACACAAACTGTATTCATTTAAACACTGCTTGTCCCATTAGCTCTAGCCTCTTACTGGCTAATTCTCACATCTTGATTAACCCATTTCTAATAATGTGTGTAGCACCACGAGGTGGTGGCTTACCGGGAAAGATTCAGCATGTCTGGCCTGGCGGCTGGCTCCATGGTGTCTGAGTCACTGCCTTCTCTCTCCCACAATTCTGTTTGTCTTCCCCACCTACCTATGTTCTGACCTATCAAGCCAAGCAGTTTTCTTTGTTAATTAACCAATGAAAGCAACAGATAGATAGAAAACCCTTCCACATCAAAGCTGAATGCTGGGAGAAAGAAGGCGAAGTACGGGAGAAGCCATGCAGCCCCGATACACAGATGAAAGGAAATTGGTTAAATTAATATGTAAGAGTTAGCCAATAAGAAGCTAGAGCTAATGGGCCAAGCAGTGTTTTAAATAATACAGTCTGTGTGATTATTTCGGGGCTGTGCAGCTGGGAACCAACAAGCAGTCTCCCTCCAACATAGAAACAACATTTTTTTTCAAGGGCCAGACATAGTTTCCTTTATCTCATGAGAAGCAAACCTAAGCTTCTCCAATTTTGTAGAATTATTTCTGCAAAGGAATCTAAACAGTTGTTCTGATCCTTCTAGACTGATCAACCTGTCTACTCAGTCTAGAAACCGCGAGAAGAGGAATGTTTAGTCAGACCATTAGTAAATGCTCACCAAGTAATCTCAGGGGCCCAGTGATATTCTTGTTATTCATATAGTTAACCCACAGGGCAGAACAGCAGGTGTCAGAAGAAGGGGCGTGCCTAGGTTAAAGGTTTTGGTTATTAGACAAGATCTAGCCCCTTGTAAGTCCTCTGACATTAATAGGAGCTGTCCCCAGTTACAGTGAGTTTTGTTAGTCAGTGGGCTGACAGTCTGGTTAGTTCCTGCCCTTGTGTAGTACAGGGGCCCTGTGTCTATGCATGACCAGCGATCTGGGCTGATATCTGGCTGGGAATGATTAACTCTATCCCCAGGGTCCCTTCCTGTGGCATAGAGTCTGATTCTCCAGGTTTTTCCTGTTTCCCAGAGGCAGGAATCCTTTTAAAACAATTTTTCAGGAAGTCTCAGCTTTACAAGCCCGGTTTTTACAATGGAAACTCCCTTGTTCCTGGCAAGGAGGGGCCCAGCCACAGGGCATGCATAGAATTGTAAACTCTGTATTCCTAGCTCAAAAAAGAAACTCCCACATCTTCCCTTTCTCCATACAACCAGACGCTTATAGTGGGCATCAGTGAGCAAAGGTCAAGAAGGAATGTAGGCCTCTGGTCTGGAGTCACACTGGCGGCTACCTCCTTGTATCTGTCTCCCTTGGGTCCCAGTCTAGGCCCAAGGGTGGTGGGGGCTGGACCATGACCCTGTATTCACATTTATAATGTAAAACACAAGCCTAGGGAGGAGGTAGGGAGTGGAAGGGGCCCAGTGAAACGTTTAATTTCAGTGGGTCCGTAGTCCAGAAACGGGCCATTTGGCAGCAGAGCCTGTGGCTTCTGCTTTCTCGACCTGGGTGTGGTGGAGCTTTGGTGTAATGCCAGCTGCCTCCACTGCCTCGGGAGTGGAGAGAACTACCTCATAGGGTCCTTTCCAGGTTAGTGCCAGTGTCCCTTTGGTTACCTGCAGGACCCACACAGGATCACTGGGCTCGAACAAGGCAAACCTGATGGTGGTCTCAGAGGTTGGCTGTGTCTCTCAGAAACTTCAATAAATAGCCTATGTGGAGGACCGGAGAGCCTGTAGTGACTTGAGAAAGGAATAGTTGGAGAGTTCTGCCAACTGCTGCTCTCTGAGCCTGGGAAGCAGTAGGGGAGGGCTTCCAAACACAGTCTCAGAGCAGGCTAAATCCCTCCCTATGTGGGGTACAGTGGGCTGAAGCAAAGGAAAGATGCCTGTCCGCCCTTTGCTGGACTCTAATGAGAGTTTTGTTATGTTGGGTCTGGGATCACACAATGATGGCGGGCAGACCAGCAAAGTCTATTAAACCAGGAGCAAGCTTTATTCCAGAAAAAGAAAAAAAAATCACCACGGGGCACACAAAGCTTATCAGCTATAGCTGTGAGCACAGCCAGAGATGGGGCTTCTGTAGCTGTGGCCATGGGGGCTGGTTTTGGCTTCCTCTTATAGTAAAATCAAGCACCAGGTGTGGGTCAAAGGGCTTTTACAGCCTTGAGGTCAGGCTTAGGTCATATTACATTTAAAGTTTTACAACTTTTGGTCATAGGATGTTAGAATGTGAACTCGGGATGTTTGCGAAAGCCTGCGGCTGACAGAACCACTTTTCGCTGTCCCCGAAGGAATGCCAGGCAGAGTAGAGTCACGTAGCGGGGCAGTTAGAAGTTAAGGGGATACAAGCAGAGGGTCCCATCGAGACAACCGTTAGAAGCTGACCTTTGTCCCCGGTACCTGCCCAGCAGGGAAGCTGGGAGGCAGAGACAGTTGTTAAAAGTTTACCTCTATGCACATGGCTGCCGGGATGTCTGCTCTTAAGGCGGACAGTGTTTGTTAAAGGTTAACAGTGGCTGCCAACTTTATTTATTTTTCCCAAAGTGTGCTTGGGCTTACAGCTTTATATTTCTATATTCCTAGACCGAACCCTTTATTTCTATATCCTATTCCTAGAATCCTTCAGTTAGTTTCTCTTAACGTTCTATTCATTCTTTTTACCTGCCAGAAACTCTGAGGTCTATTTGCACAATGAAGTTTTTTAAAATCTATGTTTAAAGTTTTAGCTATTGAGAGGTTTTTGGCTATGAAAGCCAGGCATTGCCAGATCCCATTGCTGGGAAGCGGCCAAATAATGGACCAGTTTCTAAAGGAACTTCTTAACTACTATTTGAAGTTCTGGTCTGGAAGTGAACGTATCTATGTGTGAGTGCCTATACTGTCTCCTGACAGACTGCGTCTTGGTGGAGTCCATTTTCCCAGAGTTCACCAGGGTGCTGGTCTTCTATTCAGATCCCTTCCTGGGGAATGGCTCCCTGTTCTGGATTTTCTTGAGCACAAACCTGACATCTGGCTGAGACATCCTGCATCAGGCTGTCCGGTATAAGTATAACATCCCTTGGTCTGAGCAACTCAGAAAGTTTTGTGGACCCCAGATGAGTAGCCTGGTGAAGGTCAGTTCCCAGAGTCCTACAGGTTGTTTCTGGGAGAACTGTATTCCCCTGTGGTGTCCTCCACCGACCTGTGGGTTTGAGCTGTCCATTTTTCTTTACACAGAATCGCAGGCAGAGCTGGGCTGTCATCAGGGCATCAGTAGACTCCACTGGTTTTAGGCTCTGTAGCGGGGGACAACAATTTGGAGGGGAAGCCAAATAGCATCTATGAGGACCAAGGTTTTTTTTTTTTTTTTTTTTTTTTTTTGGTTTTTCGAGACAGGGTTTCCCTGTAGTTTCTAGGGCCTGTCCTGGAACTAGCTCTTGTAGACCAGGCTGGCCTCGAACTCAGAGATCCGCCTGCCTCTGCCTCCCGAGTGCTGGGATTAAAGGCGTGCGCCACCACCGCCCGGCCAAGGTTTTTTTTTAATGTCTTTTTTCCCTTCAGTGAGAAGGCCTCATTCTCTAAAGATCACACTGTGGGCATATCCGGCAGTAAGAGCATACCGGCTGATGGTCCATGTATATGGTGGTGGACTTTCCTTTTCCCCATCTGAGAGCCTGGGTCAGGTCACTCACTTCTGCTCTCTGGGCTGAGGTCCCTGGTTGAGACCCAAACCAGTGCAGCTAAAGTAACTCCTACAGCTCCTGCATACCCACCTGGTCTCATCTTTCATCTTATGACAGTCATGGATGAGCACCTGTGTCATCAGCTTAGAGGGTAGCCAAGGTGATGGTGGTGGGGTCCTCCAACCTGACTCCAGGGTAGGCCAGGAGTTGGGCCTGGTATTGGGTGGCACATTAAACAGCCAATGATCTGGGATTGGGCACAGGTCTTAAATTGGGTGGGGGAGGGTCTCACACCAGAGAAAGCCACTGAATACAGAGAAACAAAACTGAGAGAAACACATGCAAGGACGAGAGAGAGAGAGAGAGAGAGAGAGAGAGAGAGAGAGAGAGAGAGAGAGAGAGAGAGAGAGAGAGAGAGAGAGAGAGAGAGGGAGGGAGGATGATGAGGGGTGGCCACCACACAGCCACACACCTGAACAGAGGGATCCGGTGATGTCTCATGTGGATCAGCAGCCATGTCCGACCTCACCTGTGTTTCCAAACAGAAGGCACCTGAACCAGACTCTCTTCTGGAGGTGACAGACCAGGTGACTTTCTAATTTGTTTCCTTTTGGGAGGGAAGTGTCAGACCTCTCTGAAGCTTTAGGCAGCAACTGATCAAAGGAACTCCTGGGGACCTGGAACATCTCAGCTTCCGCACCCCCAGAGTTCCCTGACCACCGTACTCTTCCTCCCTTCAAGGGGCTCCGAGACCCCAGTGTCTTGAGGTCTGGTCTCGGGGTGGCGGGGGGGGGGGGCGGATCTCGGTGGGACCTCCAGAGATGTTGTGGGATATTCACCAGGGAAGACGGCTTAGACATGGATCTGAGCCAGTAGAAAGCTGTCTGTTTGGGATCCCAGTGCAGCCCGGAGCCTTCCAAGCACCAAAACCAGGCTCAGAAGCACAGCTACAGAAGCCGTGACACACTGACGTTTACACCCCTCTTTACAAAGTCCCTACGGGCCTCGATGAATCTGGCCTCTGTTTAGTTGGCGGGTGGTGCTGTCCATGTGCTGAGCTTTATAGCCTGACTAGCACTTCCATCATGGAGTCAGCTGTGCTAAGAAGGTCGGGGACCCCGTTACATTCTGTAGACCAGGCTGCTCAAATCCACTGAGATCCAGTTGCTTCTGCCTCCTGAGTTCTGGGATTAAAGCGTGTGCCACCGTGCTCCACTTTTGTGTATTTTTTTTAAAGATTTATTTATTTATTATGCATACAACATTCTGCCTCGATGTATGCCTGCATGCCACAGGAGGGCGCCAGATCTCAGTACAGATGGTTGTGAGCCACCGTGTGGTTGCTGGGAATTGAACTCAGGACCTCCGGAAGAGCAGCCAGTGCTCTTAACCTCTGAGCCATCTCTCCAGCCCCGTCTTTTGTGTATTTTTAAAATGTATGGTGTATGTGTGCTTCTGTGAGTGTATGCCATGTGTATGTGGGCACCTGAGGAAGCCAGGAGAGGGGCTTGGTTCCCTTGGAGTTACGTGTGGTTCTGGGCTTCCTGGTGTAGTGGCTGGGATTTGAACTTGGGTCCCCTGGAAGAGCAGTAACTGCGAGCCATCTCTCACCAGTCCCATTTTTATAAGAAACTGAAAGAACGCCGGGCGGGTGGTGGTGCACGCCTTTAATACCAGCACTTAGGAAGCAGAGGCAGATGGATCTCTGTGAGTTCAAGGCCAGCCTGGTGTACAATGTTAGTTCCAGGACAGACTCCAAAGCCACAGAGAAACCCTGTCTCAAAAACAAAACAAAACAAAACAAAACAAAACAAAACAAACAAACAAACAAAAAACCCTGAAAGAAAAGCCAGGCGTGGTTGCACATACCTATAGTATGAGCACTTGGGAAGATCGGGGATTCTAGGTCAGCCTTGGGTTACATTGAAAATTTGAGGCTGGTTTGCAAGTCCATAGCCAGACTGTGCTCTGTGAATCTCTGTAGAAAGAAAGAAGAAAGAAAAAAGAGGAAAAAGGGAAGAAGGAGGAGAGGGAGGGAATGAAGGAATAAAACAGAGGAGATGTTTTCTTACTTTCTTTCAGCATTTGGGAAGTCAAGGCTAGGAGGCTCACAAGCTTAAGGCCAAAGTGAGACCCTAGTTCAAAAAAAAAAAAATAAACCAAATGACTGGAGAGATGGCTCAGTGGATAAAAGTGTAAGCATGTTCAGATCCCTGCACACACTTTAAAACAAACAACAAAAACCAAAAACCCAAAAATACCCCAGTGGTCATGGCCTGTAGCACTTGGGGGCAAAGACAGGAAGGTCACCCAGGTATGCTGACTTCCATGTGCATACACCCAACCCTCCACACAGCCAAGAAACAAACAATGCTTTCTATGAATTAAAATGACATACTTCAGAGGTTGGGGATTTGGCCCACTAGACAACAGTGCTTTCTCTGGAAGCTCGAAGACCTCAGTTTGAATCTCTAGCACCTACATAAAAAGCCAGACTTAGCCAGGCCTGGTAACACTCAGAAGGTAGAGGCAGGAGGATCTCTGTGAGTTTGAGGACAGGGTTACTCAAAGAAACCATGACTTGAAAAACCACCACCATCACCACCACCAACAACAACACAAGAAAAAAGAAAGAACAGAACAGAACCAGACTTAGCTATGCCTGCCTGTAGCCCCAGCAATAGGGGCCTGAGACTGGGGGATTATGAAGACTGGCCAGTCAGCCTAACAGAAACAGGTTAACTTATGGTTTCCTGCGAGACCTTATCTCAAAGCAGGAAGGTGGAGGGCAACAGAGGAAGACATCCTGTGTCCTGCTCTGGCCTCCACATATGCAAGTGCATGCACACACACCTCACACTCTCACACACAACAGTACACTCATACATACAATACACACACACAGAAAGCACACTCATTTATGCACCACACACACAAATCATACACACACACCTCACACACATGCACACACACACCTCACAATACCTCACACACATGCACACCTCACACACTTTCACACACATGCACACTCACACACCTCACACTCGCACACAGATGCACACTCACACACCTCACACACCCTCTCACACAGATGTACACTCACACACATGCACACTCACACACACACAATATAAAGGAAGCTGCTTCTGCTCCTTGGCAGACTGATATATTTGCCTCCACTCTGCCATTGTAAAGAGTAGCCAAATAATTAAGATATTAACTGCTAATTAACCATCCTTGAAGCCTCTGTAAGCCAGGCTCACACTGACCTTCAGACAGCATCTGAGTCTAGCATCTCTCCCTGGTCCTCAAGCTGCTGCATCCAATGGAGCTGTCTGCTGCTTAGCTCAGATAAATGTTTGTAATCAGACCCCAGGAGGTCAAGGTCAGTTGTGATGTTCTGACCAGAGATGTAGGAGAAAAGAAAAGAAGTATCTTGGCGGAGGGACACCCTGTCCCCCACATCCCAAGACGGGACTATGAGAACAACATGACAACCGTGCTCTGTCTTCTCAGGGTCGGCCCTGAACAAACCCTGGCTCTTTGTGCTCCGGCTTCATCCTTCCTCCCTCTGTCCCTCTGGTCCCTCCCTTTGTCCTTCCCTCCCTCCCTCCTTTTTTCCCTCCCTCCCTCTCTCCCTCCTTTCTCTTTCTTTCTCTTTCTTTCTTTCTTTCTTTCTTTTTTTTTTTCTTTCCCCCCCCCCCCCTCTCTCTCTCTCTAATTTTTATTTTCAGCGAGGCTTTACTCTGTAGCTCATGGTCCCTCTGCCTCAGCTTCCTTAACGCTGGCTGTATAGACACACCAGGCCTCCAGATCTGGTTAGAATCCTGGCTCTCAAGTGCAGAGCTGAGGTTCTAGAAGCCATTCTCTGCCTCGTGAATATGCACAGTCCCTATGAGGTGACTGAAAATTGAAATGAGGAGCCGGGCAGCACATGCCTTTAATTCCAGCACTCGGGAGGCAGAGGCAGGTGGATCTCTGAGTTCAAGGCCAGCCTGGTCTACAAGAGCTAGTTCCAGGACAGACACCAAAGCTATAGAGAAACCCTGTCTCGAAAAACCAAAAAAAAAAAAAAAAAAAAAAAAAAAAAAAAAAAAAGGAAAAGAAAAGAAAAAAGAAAGAAAAAGTTGAAATGAGGGCTGAAGATGTAGCCCAGCGCCTCGAGGGCTTGTTGTCTAGGGTACAAACCCTGGGTTAGCTGTCCTCATGAAGCCGGCGCTGTACACCTATAATCTATTCAGGAGGTAGAGGCCAGAAATTCAGGAATCCCGCCTGTCTGGTGGGCTCAAGGTCAGCCTGTGCTACCTGAGACCATGTCCCAAAAGCTAATTCATTCAGGGCTGGAGTTCCCTGGGTAAGAACGCTTGCTGATTTTCCAGAGGAACAAGTTCTGGGGTCGGACCCAGGGCTCCATGCATGCTGAGCAGGCTTCTACTGAGCCACATCCCAGCTTAGGTGTCAGCTTTTCTCCCCAGCTAGCCCTGCCTCTCACTTCCTCTTGGACACAGCTACCCCTCAGAGTCTGTTTCCCAGGAACTCAATCTATTATGTCACGGTAATGTTAGTATTTGTCATTTAAGTCACCAGCCAGGGGCCAGCAGTTGTCGCAGTGTGGCGCACTCGTTCCCGGGGAAGCCAACCAGCAGCTAATCCAAAGCCAAATGGGAAACAGGATTTGGTGGCACACTCCCATGATTCCAGCATTCAGCGCAGTGAGGCAGGAGGATATGGAGCCCTGGTTGGCATGGAACTCGCTCTGTAGACCAGGCTGGCCTTGAACTCACAGGGATCCTCCTGCCTCTGACACCCAAGTGCTGGGATTAAAAGTGTGTGCCACCAAGCCTCACCCACACAAGTCATTTTTTAAGAAGATTATGTGTATGAGTGTTTCGTCTGCTCGTATGCATTTGCATCAGGCGCTAAAGGAGGTCATAAGACAGCATAAGACCCCCTGCATGGAGTTACAGACAGTTGTGGGTGCTAGGAACCAAATCTAGAGCCTCTGGAAGAGCAGCAAGCGTTTTGAACCCCTGAACCATGCTTCCAGCCCTTCACGCTACCTTTTAAAAAAGCTAAAAGGGCATTTATGGCCAGAGATTCCACCTTTCTGCTCTCAGAAGCAGCAGCCTTACTGAGTCGCCAAGGAGGAATTCAGGAACCAGTCTCCACTTGTGTGCTCAGTGACTTATTAATCAGCATGGCGGATGTTAAAAATGAGTTCACATTGGTGAGTCGGTGTGCAACGCTGGCTAAAATATGTTAGATTCAGGGCTGGAGAGATGGCCCTGCAGTTGAGAGCACTGACTGCTCTTTCAGAGGACCCGGGTTTAAGTCCCAGCACCCACATGGCAGCTCACAACTGTTTTTGACTCTGGTTCCAGGCTACCCAACACCCATGGCCATAAAATTAAAAAAAAGAATAAATTTTCAAAAGCAAAAATATTTTAGATACTTCTACCCTTCTTTGAGTAGAGTTCAGGGATCGCGTCCATCTTGGGGGATGGTGTCTTGATCCTGCCTTCACTAGTCCCTGAAGCCACCTCTAGGGTTGTCACATAGGGTTTTCCAAGGACACAGTCGAGTTGACCTCAAATGAACCTTGTACGAAAGGTACATTCAGAGCACAAATCTGCAACCTCATCGACTCACAGAACAGGTTGTGTGGCTGTGCTTGTGCCTGCCTGTGTCACCCGGAGCTGCTTCATCCCAGCTCTGCTCACCATTCGGCCTTCATTTCCAAACCCGTGCGGCCAACTCCATCTGTAACCAGGAATGAATGACCTTGCCGATCCTCCTGCCTTCGCCTCCCGGGTGCTGGAACTACAGCTGCGCACCCTGAACCCAGTTTATTCAGTGTCGGGTTGAGACCCAGGGCTTCTTACATGTTGGAATTTTACCAACGGAACTGTATCGCAGCCTTTAAGGACAGGCTTAATGCCCCGAATTCCCCGAAATTTGTCTTTTGCAAGCATCAGTTCTGTCTGGCGGGTATTGGCAGCTGCTAAGAGCAGGAGGTGGCCGATACAGCTCCACTACTGGATAATTCATTCCAAAGCACGTCCTCACCACAGCTGGATGTGCGGTGCACATCTTCAATCCCCATACGCGGGGCGGGGCGGGGGCGTCAGGCAGACCCATCGCTTGGCTGTGCTTGTATATCACTCTCATTCTCCGAGGTAGTCTTAGCGGAACCAGCCTTTAAGAGAGCCACCGGCAAGAGAATAAGCCACTGGTGGGGGGGGGGGGGGGCGGTGTATGGGACGGGACGGGGGACATGTAAGGGATGCTGGATCTAACAACGACAGGCTTGGGGGTTCAAGAGGTAGGGAAGTGGTAGAGGCTTGACTAACATGTAGGAGGCCATCGCCAGCCCTGGCAAAAACATAAATAAGAGGCACGAAGAGAGGGAGAAAGGCAAGTTACAGACACTACTATTTGAAGAAACGGAGGCACCTGACGCCTATGAGGGTCAGCCCAAAGCATACAATCCTTTGCCCCACTGTTCAGCCTAGGCTGGTCTGGAATTCGGGTTCCTCTGATCTCTTCCTCCCAAGCGCTGGAATCACAGGTGTGAAGAGCATATACACCTGGCTTCAGACAAAGTCAGTGGCTGAGGTTTAAATCGGATACCTGCCCTCTGGGGCCCTGTGTGACCCTGGAAGAAAAATTTGTGGAGTTTTCTTTGTTGTTTTGTTGCAGGGTCCCTTGTAGTCCAGGCTAGTCTGGAATTTGCTGTGTAGCTGAGGCTTGAACTTCTGATCCTTCTGCCTCACACAACCCCTGTTGTTGGCCATGGTGCTGGGAGGGAAGGGGTTGGATGGAAGGCTGCTGAAAGTGTGAGTGGCATCTCAGTGTCACCAAGGTGACCAGGATGGGGGGGGAGGGGTCTACCTTATCAGGGATCTGCCTACATCTGTTGCTCAGCCCCTGCTCAGCTGGGGAAGGGGCCAGCAGCTTGGGCATGGGTGAGCACAGGGCAGGATTTCTGTAGTCAGTCCTGCCTGGGTGACCTAGCTGACCTCGGTCTACCTGCCTGAGAGCCAGCAGAAAGGCCTGGAGGAATTCTGCATCCTCAGTGAGTGATGGAGGCTGCGTGTGGGCTGCAGTGTCAAAAAGTGGAGTTGACAGACAAGACCGGAGATGAAAGGCAAAATCGGAGGCAGAAGCAAGCTAAGGGTGGTGCACATGCCTTTGATTCCAGGCAGGCAGATCCCTGGGAGTTCAAAGCCAGCCTGGTCTAAACCTTGTCTCAAAAAAAAAAAAAAAAAAAAAACCCCAAAAACCCAAAATACCCCCCCCCATTAAAAAAAAACAAGCATAAACAAAGACGCAGATGTAGAGAGAAGCAAAGGAAAACCATTAAGGGGCGGGCATGGGCTGTCACTTGTCATCTTATGTGTATGGGGGGAGGGGGGCTGACACAAAACAAAAAATCCAAATAAAGTCTCCCTGTGAACTGGCTCAAACGGCAGAGTACACACAAGGCCCTGGGTTTGATTCCCAGCCCAGCGGGCTACATAAGACTTGGTCAAACACAACAAAACAGAAGCCCAACACACACAATAGATCTATCACTTGAAGCCTGAGGCAGGAGACGTGAGAGCGGCTAGCCTCAGATGCTCAGTGAGACCGTGTATGAAAATAAGAAGTAAAAGGAGATTAAAGGCGTGCGCCACCACCGCCCGGCAAGAGCTAGTTCCAGGACAGGCTCCAAAGCCACGGAGAAACCCTGTCTCGAAAAACCAAAAAAAAAAAAAAAAAAAAAAAAAAGAAGTAAAAGGAGGGCTGGGGATGTGGTTCCAGGAGAGAGCACCTGCCTACCAGGCACTGCTCCCCAAAAGGCAGACAAGGAAACAGGGAGGCCAGGTGGTGCTGAGATGTGGCAACAGGAACAGAAATCCACCCCCACACTGACCTCCTTCCCGGCACTCCCGTGGTGGCGGCTGGTCCTTCTAGGTCTGCCTACCTTTCGTGGCGCTGCCGGTCATTAAGCTGCTCAGCTGGCCACAACTGAAGGCTCCACGCCCCAGGGAGGAAACCACTGAAGAGGCGTCCCTGCTCCATCGCACCCCAAACCACCAATTAATATTAACAAGGCAGAATGCTCCTGGCTGCCTAAAGACCCCCAGCGGGGTACAAATGGAACAGAAGCCCCGCCTCGTGACTCAGGAGGTTAAAGGGCTTGGGTCCTTCTGTGAGTCCAGAGAATCCGGATGGAGAGTGGCGGCAGGAAGGTCACCATCCAGCTGGTGGAGGACGGGCCCGGGGCTGGAGCCAGGGGCCCGCAGCTCTTTAAGGGCCAGAACTACGAAGCCATCCGGACAGCCTGCCTGGAATCCGGGATCCTGTTTCGTGACCCTTACTTCTCTGCTGGTCCTGATGCCCTTGGCTATGACAAGCTGGGACCCGACTCAGAGAAGGCCAAAGGGGTGGAATGGAAGAGGCCCTATGTAAAGTGGGGCTGAGCCGGGACCTGGGCCTGAGGGAGGAGGGCTGGGCCTGGATTCTTGATCCCTGAGTCGGAGGGAGGAGGCCTAGGCCTGCTTTCCTGGGTCTGAGGGAGGAGGGCTGGGCCTGGATTCCTGGGTCTGAGGGAGGAGAGCTGGGGCTGGACCCCTGGGTCTGAGGGAAGAAGGCTGGGCCTGGACCCCTGGGTCTGAGGGAGGAGGGCCTAGGTTTCTGGGTCTGAGGGAAGAGGCTGGGGCTGGACTCCTGGGTCTGAGGGAAGAAGGCTGGGCCTGGACCCCTGTGTCTGAGGGAGGAGGGCTGGGTCTGGACCCCTGTGTCTGAGGGAGGAGGGCTGGGTCTGGACCCCTGTGTCTGAGGGAAGAAGGCTGGGCCTGGACCCCTGGGTCTGAGGGAGGAGGGCCTAGATTTCTGGGTCTGAGGGAAGAGGCTGGGTCTAGACCCCTGGGTCTGAGGGAGGAGGCTGGGCCTGGACTGCTGGGTCTGAGGGAGGAGGGCCTAGGTTTCTGGGTCTGAGGGAATAGGCTGGGCCTAGACCCCTGGGTCTGAGGGAGGAGGGCCTAGGTTTCTGGGTCTGAGGGAAGAGGCTGGGGCTGGACTCCTGGGTCTGAGGGAAGAAGGCTGGGCCTGGAGCCCTGGGTCTGAGGGAGAAAGGCTGGGCCTGGACTGCTGGGTCTGAGGGAGGAGGGCCTAGGTTTCTGGGTCTGAAGAAAGAGGCTGGGCCTAGACCTTGGTTCTGAGGAAGTGGGGCTGGATGGATAACAACAGGCTCAGCCTGAGGTTGGGGGCGGGGAGAGTTCAGGAAAGCCAAGTTCCTACCCACAGGCCTTCCGAGAGTTAGAGGCCCTTATTACCTAGGATACTGGTGTCAGGAGGGGCCTGGGCCTCTGGCGTCTCAGTTGCTCCAGTCTTCCCTTTCCTGGTTTCACCAGAGTCTTCATCTTCCAGGAGTTTTGTGCTGAACCCCACTTCATCTGTGAAGACATGAGCAGGACAGATGTGTGTCAGGGAAGCCTGGGTGAGCCCTCTGACCCAGGGTCTGGACAGCTCCACACCTCCGTCTTCTCCCCTCCATCGTTCCCTGTCTTCTTGAGTTTGCTGGTCCCTTGGTCCCTCCTCATCTAATCTAAGCCTATTCCCTTCCCAGGAAACTGCTGGCTTCTAGCGGCCGCCGCCTCCCTGACACTGTACCCCAGACTCCTGTACCGCGTGGTTCCTCCTGGACAAAGCTTCCAAGATGGATACGCGGGGGTCTTCCACTTTCAGGTAGAGCTCAGTTCCTTGCTCCATGCCTCAGTTTCCCCTGGAAGATGACCTTGGTTTCACAGTTCTCCCCTGGGGGCTGGGATTCCGGAATTTGGGAAGTGGTGGGCAGAAAGGAAGACTGGACTCAGGCAGCCTGGAAGCTGAGCCCACTCCTGCCCTTTCTCTGCCCTAGCTCTGGCAGTTTGGCCGCTGGGTGGACGTGGTGGTTGACGACAGGCTTCCTGTGCGTGAGGGGAAGCTGATGTTTGTGCGCTCGGAACAGAGGAATGAATTCTGGGCCCCTCTGCTGGAAAAGGCCTATGCCAAGTAAGAATGCCAATCCCTCCGAGCTCTCACCCCAAGTCTCAGGAACAGGCCCCAAGCTATGTGGAGTACCAACATCTGGGGTCATCTGGGGTCCTCCAGACATACAACTGAGGACCCCAGATCAAGTCTCAGCAGCCAGGGCCCTAGCATCACAACACTCTCCTAGAAGAACTTTCATTATTTGGTATTTTATTGAGAAAGGACCTCACGCAGCCTCATCTGCCTAGGTACTAGCTATGCAGTCAAGGAGGCTCTAGACCTGACGTCCTTGCCTCTCCCTCAGGAGTGCTGGGGTTACAGGTTTATGCAGTGCTGCGGCTTGAACCCGGGCATCATACATGCTAGGCAGGCACACACTGTACCAACTGAACTATATCCCCAAGCTGTGGAAACTCCTCTATTTATTTACTTATAGTCAGAGTCTCATTAGGGAGCCCATACTGGCCTCAAACTCATAACTCTTCTTTGTTGGACTCTTGTGGACATGGGTTACAGGCATGCAGAACTCCTGGCTAATTTAGGAAGGGTGTGTATGTGCAGATGGAACCCATGACTTTGTTCATGCTGAGCCATACCCCTAAGCCCTCACTGGGGGATTCTAGGCAGGAGCTCTACCACTGAGCCACACCCCAGCCCCTCACTGGGGGATTCTAGGCAGGGGCTCTACCACTGAGGCATACTCTCAACCTATGAGTCTTCAAATCTTAAAGGTCTCCCCTTTTGACATTTCCCACAAACATTCTTGGAAGTCTGCTGATACCCATATTTCCTACAGATCCTGAAATCCCACACATCTATCAGGCTCTGGATTTGCTAAATCCTATTCCCTGAAGGGCCTTGAACCCCGCTCCATCTCTCCTGATCCGTGAGACATCCATAGCACATTCTCTCCCATCTCAGGCCGTGGAAGCCCTGACAAGTCCCCATAGGCCTCGCCTTCACAGCCTTCCAGAGCCTCGAAGGTTCACGAAAGGCTGACAATTCTGGCCCAGCTGGGCCCATGGCTTCCTGACACATTGATTCTAGAGATCACAGGCCTAACGCTGTTAGAGCTCCCCGCTTCATCTCTGAATATTTCAGGGGTTGAGCCAGGCTTGGTAGCCTATACCTGTAATCACAGTACTGACTACACTGAGGCAGGAGGATTACAAGTACAAGGTCAGACTGGAATGTGTAGTAATACCATGACTAACAAAAAATAAGCTGAGCATGGCAGAGAACACCTTTATTTCTAGCACTCTGACAGCAGAGGCAGGCGGGTCTCTGTGAGTGTGAGGTAAACCCGGTCTACAGAGCGAGTGCATGGCCAGTCAAGGCTGCATAATGAGATCCTGTCTCAAAAATAAGAGGGGTACTGGAGGGGGTTGGAGGGATGGTTCAGTGTTCAGGGTGGTAGCTGCTCTTGCAGGTTTGATTCCCAGTCACAACTGTCTCTAACTTCAGTACCAGGGACCTAATACCTCTCTGGACTTTGTACACATGTAGTGCACAGCCATACATGCAGGCAAAACATATAAACATTAACTAATACATAAACCAATACACATATATATATTACACACACACACACACACACATATAATTGTGATAGCTGCTAGGGACCCCTACCTTGATAGAGTCCCCCACCCATGACAGAGATCTTCCTATGTGCCTCAGACCCATCTCCACCTGCTCCAACAGGCTCCATGGCTCCTACGAGGTGATGCGAGGAGGTCACATGAATGAGGCTTTTGTGGACTTTACGGGAGGCGTGGGTGAGGTCCTCTACCTGAGACGAAACACTCCAGGTCTCTTTGCTGCCCTCCGCCATGCACTGGCCAAGGAGTCCCTTGTGGGTGCCACTGCCCTGGTGAGAGCCGAGCCCCCAAATGGACCTCCGCTAAACCATCACAGTCAGGGATGCGTTGGGAGGGGAGCAGAGTGTCTTGTCTTTCCTACCTTCTGCTGTTGACCTCCAGATCCTAGGCCTGTGCTCTACAGAGAAACTGCATCCCTCCACACTGGCCTTGAACTTGTGATCTTCTTGCCTCAGCTTTCTGTGTAGCTGGGATCATAGGCCTGTGACCCAGGGCCTGGGCTTCTCCCTCTCCTTTCTGTGTCTCTTGTCACCCTCTCTGAGCGCCTTGGCACAGCTCCTGGGCAGGAAGCATGGAGCAGGGTTGGGAGCCAGAGAGAGAACCTGACCTGTTCTGGGAGGCTAGAGAGAGAGAACTGACCAGTCCTGGGAGGAAAGAGAGAGAGAGAGAGAGAGAGGGAGGGAGGGAGGGAGGGAGGGAGGGAGGGAGGGAGGGAGAGAGAGAGAGAGAGAGAGAGAGAGAGAGAGAGAGAGAGAGAGAGAACTGGGAGGCCAGAGAGAGAAACTGACCTGTCCCCAACCCCAGCTTCCCAATCCTATCCTCCTTCAGAGTGATCGGGGCGAGATCCGCACAGATGAAGGGCTGGTAAAGGGACATGCGTATTCTGTCACAGGTACACACAAGGTGAGTCACACCCATTGCTGGGCTAGGCTAACGGGTGTCCCCATGCTACCCTCTGTGATGATGCCCCCACCCACCCTCACTGATGACATTGTCTTCAGATGTTCCTGGGCTTCACCAAGGTGCGGCTGCTGCGGCTGAGGAACCCCTGGGGCCGTGTGGAGTGGTCTGGGCCCTGGAGTGACAGGTGGGATGGGTGTAGGGTGGGTGGGGGTGATAGGTGGGATGGGCTTGGGGGGTGCTCAGCCCCACCTGCCTACATCTCACATTGGTCTCTTTTAGCTGTCCACGCTGGGACATGCTTCCCTCTGAGTGGCGAGATGCCCTGCTTGTGAAAAAGGAGGACGGTGAGTTCTGGTGAGTTCTGGTGAGTTCTCTACCTGTGGGAGGGACACTGGGACAGAAAGGACAGAAACGCATGGGTTGGACAAGTCAGGGCAGAAGCAGTAGGAACAGGACTGTTAAGGGCATTGTTTTCAGAGAGTTGGCCTAGAATTCACTACATAGACCAGCATAGCCTCAGACTCAGGCCAGTTTCTACCTCAGTCTCCCCAGTGCAGGACTTGCAGGCATGAGCCCACCATGATTAGCCCATGGAAGGAATCTAAAGGAATTTGGAAACACTGGTTTTGGGGAATTGAGAGGGACAGAATCATATTTGGGGCGTCTGAGGAGGCTTAGTGACATTTGGGGCTTTCGATATATACGTTGTATTTACTGCATCTGTGCACAAATGCGCGGAGGTGAGAGATCACCTTTCCCTCAGGTTGTCAGGCTGTAACTGGTTTCCTGTTTGTTTGTTTAACTCTTTACTCTTTGGGGGCCCACCACCTAGCTCCCAAATAAACACCGAGACTAACTCTTACTTATAAATACCCAACCTTAGCGTGGCTTGTTTCTAACCAGCTTTTCTTAAATTATCCCATCTACCTTTTGCCTCTGGGCTTTTACCTTTCTCTATTCTATGTCTTTCTTTACGTCTTTTTTAGTTGCTGGCTGTGTAGCTACCCCCGGCGTCCTCCTCTCCTTTTCTCCCCCACAAAGGGGCCTTTCTTCTGCTCAGCCCCCACTAAAGAACCCTTGCTACACACCCTCATTCATAGTTCCTCCTTACCACTTCCTGTCAGCTAGTTGCTAACTCAGCCTCCTGACTCCAGGTTAATTTTATTACTCAAATAATGTCACATGTCTTTGCACCGTTAACAAAAGCAGCAGAAACAAATGCAACACCTTTATACGGTTAAAGTAATTAGCGTGCAACCAAAGGTGAGCTGCAAGGATAGCTTTCACCGGCTCTGTCATCTTCCTGGCCCTACTTGAAGATTTTCTAAAGTTAATTTGAAGATATTTTAGAGTTTGTAAATATCCCCAGTAGTGGGGCATTTGTGACTCGGATGACTTGACAAGGCCTCAGACCTTCAGGGTTTCTGGAGAGTGGAGCTTAATTGGCAGTATTTAAGGAACTGGGAGCTTTGTGGTGGGAGACCACTTCTGGGGTCCCTCAAGTTGGACTCCGGGGTGACTGGGCATCTCCCATGGTCGGTGCTGTCCAGGATGGAGCTTGAGGACTTCCTCACGCACTTCAACACGGTCCAGATCTGTTCACTGAGCCCTGAGGTGCTGGGCCCTAGCCCTGCTGGCGGAGGCTGGCACATCCACATCTTCCAGGGCCGCTGGGTGAGAGGTTTCAACTCCGGCGGGAGCCAGCCCAGTGCTGGTGAGGCCTGCGGGCCCCTGAGAAGTAAGCTGGGGCGGGGGCTGTGGCAGGCTGGGAACTCCACCTCCTTCTTTTCTGTCAGAAACCTTCTGGACCAATCCCCAGTTCCGGCTGACGCTGCTGGAGCCCGATGAGGAAGAGGATGAAGATGATGAAGAGGGACCCTGGGGGGGTTGGGGAGCAGCAGGGGCGCGGGGCCCAGCAAGGGGAGGACGCATGCCCAAGTGTACGGTCCTCCTGTCGCTCATCCAGCGCAACCGCCGGTGTCTGAGGGCCAGGGGCCTCACTTACCTCACTGTGGGCTTCCACGTGTTCCAGGTGAGGCCAAGGTCAAGTTGAGGTCTGGAGGGGCAGAGGGTCACACGAGTGTCGTAACGGGAAGGAGGGAACTGGGGGCTCATGGAGGAGAGCTGTTGTTGAGAGAACTGGAGAGACGGATTCAGGGACATGGACAGAAAAAGGCTCGGAGTCAGAGGGCAGGAGGTGACTAAGGGGACTGGGAAGGGACTAGGATATAGGTGGAAAGGAAAGGGCTGGGGAAGCGGTCGGAGGGGACCTAGATCTGAGATTAGGATAGGGAAATATTAAAGATTGAGAAAAAAGAACGGTGTGAGGGGTGGGGGCTCAGGGGGGAGAATCTGCACATTGCGCCCCCCCCCCCACTTTTCCTCTCTGCAGATTCCCGAGGAGGTGGGTTTCAGATGCGACCCCAGACCCACCCTAGGGCTTGGTCGACCAGCGCTGGAAGACCAGGGACACGGGAGGGCCTGGCTAGACAGTCTGGGTGTGTGTGTGGAGGACCAGGGGGCTGGGTGGGGAGCTTAGGGTGGTGGTGGTCATGGAGCCCCGCCCGCAGCTGCTGGGCCTCTGGGACTCCCCGCGCAGTCGCGCGCTCTTGCCGGGATTGCTGCGAGCTGACCGCTCGGTGTTCTGCGCCCGCCGCGACGTAAGCCGCCGCTGCCGCCTGCCACCGGGCCACTACCTGGTGGTACCCAGCGCCTCCCGCGTGGGCGACGAAGCCGACTTCACACTGCGCATCTTTTCGGAACGCAGCCACACCGCAGTGTGAGCCCGTGCCCCACCTCCCCTGCCCCCCCGACCCCGACCTCGGCCCAGGGACCTCAATCTAGAATCATCCACTTAGCCCCTGGTACCAAATCCCGCTCAGGGACCGCAAAGCCCCGCCCTTGCATCCCAGCCACGCCCTCCCTGGAATCTCTGCCACCCATACTCACCCCGATAAAACCCACTGCCCTTTGATTCCACTCACTTCCTCTGCTGAGACTCCCCGCCTGAAATCCTCCTCCACCTCGTAATTTGCAGGGAGATCGACGACGTGATCAGCGCGGACCTGGACGCCCTCCAGGTGCCGGACTGTTGTGGGCGGGGACTGGACGCAGCGGGTGGAACTTTGGGAGGGGACTGAACTCTTCCCCTCCACAGGTCCCCTACAAGCCTCTGGAGCTGGAGCTGGCACAGCTGTTTTTGGAGCTGGCTGGAGAGGTGAGGAGGGGTCGGGGACTGGGGGTGTCTGACCAAATGATACAAAGCTCCCTCTCTCCCTATGTGTCAAAAAAACAAAAAACAAAACAAACTAAAAACAAACAAACAAACAAACAAAAAACCAAAGAAATGAACAAAACTCCAGAGCAGGGTGCCCTGGAACAACTCTGCATCTTGCAGACCAGGTTGGCCTCCTTCAGGTAACCCAGTGCTAGTGTTACAGACTTGGGCCTCCATGCTGGGGCTTTGGGTGACCCCCTTTACTTCCGTGATGCTTTCCTGTTTGTGTTCCTCTGGGAGTGCTCAACGATCTCCCTTGCCACCGGGCTTTTCTCCATCTGCAC
This sequence comes from Arvicola amphibius, assembly GCF_903992535.2. Taxonomy (NCBI): domain Eukaryota; kingdom Metazoa; phylum Chordata; class Mammalia; order Rodentia; family Cricetidae; genus Arvicola; species Arvicola amphibius. The sequence continues at coordinate 78,298,235 of NC_052054.1, forward strand.
CTGCTTTCTCTGGAGATTCAGACCCCCCGCCAGAGTCTTTCCTAAGTGACCTCCTCTGTCATCTATCTACTGTGGGCTCCCACAGCCAGCGTATGGAGCCCTAACCATCGCTGTCGTGACCACACAGGGGCTAGACCTGCCTCCTCTAGCTGAACCCTACGAAGGTAGCCACCGCTGCCTCAGCACTATGGACATAGCACAGGGCCTGGCCCAGAGCCTTCGTTAGCTAGATGATTGAACCAGTGGCCTCACAAGTAGCTCTTTCTTGACTAGGAGGAGGAACTCGATGCACTTCAGCTGCAGACCTTAATAAGCATTGCTCTGGAGCCTGGTGAGTTTGGCCAGGGGAGGGGGTCTCTGCAACTGGAGCGGCACACCCAGAGCCTCTATGCATGATGGGAGGGGAACCAAGGCTCAGCTTGAGCTTTCTGTGGTCTCATGGTCACATGAGGGCTACGATCACTCACCCCCCTCCCCCCCCCCCCCCCCCCCGGCTTCTGAGAACCACCATGTGCAAAGACTTGGGACCCCAGCTTTATTGGCTTTGTCAGGCGTGGACTCTGCACCTGTTCCTATAAATGCCCACTGTGGGAGTTAGTCCACATAGCTCTTGTGATGTTTCTCCATATGCAAGAGGTGTGGGATTTCTTTTTTGTAGCTAGGGCCAATGCCGGGACTTCTGGAGAGATTGGGCTTCGGACCTGTGAGCAGCTTGTGAAATGTTTTGGGGTACGTGAGACGGTGTACGGGGAGGAGGGACAGGGATGCTGGGGTTCTCCCTTGCCTCTCATGGGACATTAATTGTAACCAGATGTCCTCATCTGCAGCACGGGCGAAGGTTGGCCCTACACCACTTCCAGGAACTCTGGAGCCATCTCCTGGTATGGCAGGTAAGGTGACATAGGGACCAGCTCCCTCCTAGAGCAGAGGTTCCCAGCTTTCCTCACACTGGGACCCTTTAATGAAGTTCCTTGTGGCTGTGGCGACCCAAACCACGTTGCTGTTTCATGATTGTGATGTCGCTGCTGCTATGAACTGTAAATATCTGATACGTAGGATGTCTGCTATGCCTGTAGAAGAGGGTTGACACCCAAAGGGGTCTCGATGCACCAGCTGAGAACCTCTGCTCTAGACACTAATGTCCTGCGGGCCACCAATGGAGCACTGGACCGCCCATGCCAACTTGGGAGTGAAAAAGATATAATGCGGGGCTGGAGAGATGGCTCAGTGGTTAAGAGCACTGGCTGTTCTTCCACAGGTTCTGAGTTCAGTTCCCAGCAACCACATGGTGGCTCACAACCATCTGTGATGAGATCTGGTGCCCTCTTCTGGTGTGCGGGCATACATGGAGGCAGACTACTGTATAAATAAATAATATAAAAAAAAGAAAAAGATATAATGCTCTTGTCACCCCACTGTGGCCCTCTGAGAGCAGGAACTAGACTGATCTGTTCCTAACTCAGCTCCTCCTTTGCCCTCTGACTATAGACCTGTTCCCTCCAAGAAGCCTTTAGCCTTTGCTTAGCTACCAATGGGAACTCCTTTAAGCGAGGGAGGAGTAGCTGCAGGATCCTGTGGGACCATAGCCCCCAGCTATAAAGCCCTCCCCTAAGCCTTTGTGGGTAGAAAGATTTGAACTTGTTCCCAAGGGCCTGCCTGGGAGCTTGTTCTCTTGTCAGATATACATGTGAACAGTGGTCCCCAGCCAGGAGCCAGGGGAGCCGGGGCCTCAGAGGCCCTCTCTTGGCTACTTCACAGTGCAGTATCAATGCTCAGGGATATGAGTGGAATTCCTTCCCATCTATCTGCCTCTCCACCCTCCAGGCCATATTTGACAAGTTCGATGAAGATGCCTCCGGGACAATGAACTCCTATGAGCTAAGGCTGGCACTGAATGCTGCAGGTACAGATGGGGACCTGGGATGCTTGTAAGGACAGCTCCTACTCCTCCTCTCAGAACACCTCAGCCTGTGGCCATCCCAGACTGGGGATGTTCCCAAGGCCCAGCACTAACTTCCCTCTGCTTCTGTGACATGGCTAATGTGTAGGGTGGAATGCAAAGACAGTCATTCTCCAAACATCCCAAAGCACCTGCATTACAGCAGAGGAAGTCCCACCCAGGACCCGAAGCCACGGGGAGATGTATGTTAGGGGACTTCAGTGGGATTGCTGAAAGCTTCTCGAAGATGGCTGGGTCCATGCTTCTAACTGTGACCACCAAGTACAAGGAGCCAGGGAGATTTAGGGGTGGAACAATTGCCCAGTGGAAGAGACAGATTCCAAGTACGAGATCTGGAGAAAGTGGCCAAGAGTCCAGGAACAATTAAGACGTTATCCGGAAGCATCAGAGTAGAAAGCTGGGGCCAGGGTGTTGAACCCAAAGAAGCAGGACACAGGATAGACAGGGAGGACGGGCATTCACTGGATCACCTACCCATCCATCTGCCCCCTTCTCTGTGTCCTGTGCTAAACCCCAAGTGAGTGGCACAAGCCAAAGGTTGTTCCAGACAGAAGGAACCTGATGTCTTTTTAGGAATATTCAGCAATTCTAACAGGTTGGCCAAGGGCTCTCATGTCCTTCTACCCCATCTAGCCAGGTTTTCCTTCAGCCCGGCCTGGACCAGCATATGCTAATATGAATGGGTACAAGAACATCAAAGGGAGTGACCTGCTTCAAGCAACCTAGCTCTGGGCAAGGTGTTTGTGTGTGGGGTGGGACCTGGAGTTTGTTGAGTGAGGACACAAAGATACAGTGCAGACTTGTGCAGTTACCGTTGGGACTGTAAGCGGTACATAGAAGCTGGGAGGAACAAGTCCTCAGGCCTTGGGCTTCTTGAAACCTGTGATTCTACAGCAGAGGTGACAAGGCCCATGACTATACTTTAGGCATGGCTTCAGAAGAGAAGTACACAGCAGGGTTCTCCAATGTTCCCAGCAGGGAGACAGTCAACCTCTGAAGGAACAACCACAAAGCTAGCCGCAACTGTTGGTACCTTGAGAGGCAGAGGCAAGATGGCAAGTTGTAGGTCAAGTAACTTAATGTCTCATAAAATACACAAAGGGCTGTGGGGTGGATGCAGTTCAGCAGGAGAGCCCTTGCCTAGAATCCCCCACTGAAGGGCTGGGGTGTGGCTCAGTGGTAGAGCCCCTGCCTAGAATCCCCCAGTGAGGGTCTGAGACACAGTGCAGTGGATAGCACTTGCTTAACATGTGCAAAGGCCCAGGTTCTCTAACATTCCAAAACAGCAACATAAAGCCCAGACTGCATTTGCAGAGTGCTCACCTCGCATCTAAGTTAAACCCAGGCTTTAAATCTCACACTTGGAAGGTGGAGGTAGGAGAACCAGTTGATGACCATCCTTGGCTACTTAAAAGGAGTTGGAGGCCATGCCTTGCTTAAACATAACACAAAATAGAACACAGGGCCAGGAATATGGCTTTGGTAAAATACTTACATATTAAAGTATAAGGGTCAGAGTTCAGATCTCCAGTGCCCATGTGAATGTCAGGGGACACTGTAGCCCACCTAAATGCCCAGCACTTGAGAGGAGACAAGTGACCTCCCCAGAGGAAACTTGCTAGCTAAAAGAAACTGGCTTGATTCAGGATTTCAGTGAGACTGTGTCACACAGTGGAGTATGACTGAGGAAGACACCAAGTCGGCCTTTAGTTTGCACAGGCACACACACTACATACACCTACCTTCTCCCCCCCCCCCCCCCCCCGCGCCCAGTTCAAACAAAAAGCAGCATAACCAACACAGCCTCCTCCTAGGCTTCCACCTGAACAACCAGCTGACGCAGTCCCTCACTAGCCGCTACCGGGACAGCCGGCTCAGAGTGGATTTTGAACGCTTTGTGTCCTGTGCAGCCCGGCTCACCTGCATCTTCCGTGAGTGCTGCTTCTGGCTGGGTGGGGTATGCTGGGGTGTACTGTACCCCAGGACTAGTGCTGGGTACTTACCCTGCCTCTCAAACACAGGCCATTGCAGCCAACACCTGGATGGTGGTGAGGGGGTCGTCTGCCTGACTCACAAACAGGTGAGCTAGCAAGAGGGACAGGGTGGTTCCAGCACCATCTTGAGGACTCTGCTTCAAGGTTCTCTCTCTCTTTTCTATTCAGTGGTCGGAGGTGGCTACCTTCTCCTAGGCCAGAAGCTGAGGGAGGCCACCCTCCTCCAGGCCTGAGCTGCCCTGCTTGGCACCAGTGGTGGAAGCTGAACCTGGACATGCACCCCCCTGGGGCTAGTCCCAACCCACCCCTGCACAGGTGGTGGCGCTGCTGTCTTTCTTCTGGTGATGTCCTCTCAAGCACTGGAATCACGGCCTGAGCTTCCACAAACAGAACCGCCTTCTTTCCTTTTGAAGCCTGCGCATATGCTAGTCCCTGTTTAGAAAGGCCCACGTCCACACATGGGTACATGTGGTGGGCCCTGCAAGCTCCCTAGGGTGTGAAAGCAATGGAGAGAAAAGATGGCACTAGACTCCTTCTTAAAAATATTACATGTTTTATTCTCCCATCCCCAGAGGGTGGTTTATCCAGAAACCAAGAAAATAAAAATCAATCAGAATAAACTCAAAGGGGTGAAACCCATCCACTACCAGGCAGGCAGGCCAGCAGCCCACCTCCACCTCAGGAGGTCCCCACAGACCCCTGCCCACCGCAAACAAGGGGAAAATCAGGAGGGGGCTGGGGAGGGCATTGAATCAACTATGTCTTCATTACGAGAGTGAGAGAGGTGGCAGAGATATGCGGCTAGATGGATATATATTTATATAATAAATCCGTAAGTTAATAAAGTAAATAGTAATTCTCTGGAAGTTTTTAATTTTTATAGTTTTTTTTTTTATAGGTTTTTAGGTTTTTTCCTTTTTTTTTTTTTTTTAAAGATTTTTTTGTTTGTTCCATTCTTTGTGTTTTTGTTGGTTTTGGTCCTTAAAAATCTGAGACCCAGAGCCCAGATGGGCTGGGGGCTGACTGCCCCACCGGCACTCCTGGGGCAGAGGGATGATGGCAGGTCCTCTGCTCCTGGTAATCACAAAGGGGCAAGGGAGGGGGGAGAAAGGAGCCACTGACATCTGGTCCAGGGGAGCGGGTGCCCTCTGCTGGACTTTGCAGGGCAGGTGGTTCCTGGACAAGGCACATGGGGCTTTGGCCTGGATGTGAGGGGAGGCCTTGGAGGGGCCTCAGGGGCAAAGGAGGGACCTGGGCTGGAAAGGTGTCTCTGGGACACAGAGGGTGCCCGAGGGCCCAGTGTCCCCTCCATACAGGTTAAAACCCGACAACTCATCACACATATATTTAGCAGACCAGCAGTGCTGATCTCGAGGCCTCCCTCGCCCCTCCCTGCCTGCCCCTAGAAGGACCACAAAGAGCTCTTTGCATAGATACAGAGTCAGGACTGGGCAGGGCTCCTCAGCCCCTCCTGGAGGCCGAGGGAGTCCAGTCGGGGCAGCTGAGGGCCTTACAGGTCGCTCTCCCCGTAGAGGGCCGTGGAGAAGGACTTGTAGTCGAGGGCGCCAGGAGCAGCATCAGGCCCCTGGTAGGGTGCCATGCGGGCGATGCAGTACTCTGCCTGGTCGGGGGGCAGCTCTCTCCGCAGCTCCTCAGCGGTGATGAAGTTCTGGAGGCACAGGACAGGACTCTGAAGCACCCACTTCACCCACATGACCTAGTGCCCAGAGTCGGCTGAGGTTCTCATCGCTCGCCCCAGTGCTTCTGTAGGCCCTGCTCACCTTGTCTCCTGCCAGGACCTTGAAGGAGGCGATGACTTGATCGGCTGTGTCTGTGTCTGTGGTCTCTCTGGACATGAAGTCAATGAAGGCTTGGAAGGTCACGAGGCCACTATGGTTGGGGTCGACCACACTCATGATACGGTTGAACTCAGCATCACCCTGTGGAGAGGGGGTAGGGAGGGTACGCATGACTTAATGAGGCTGCTTACAAATTCAGTTTGGAAGAATTCAAGAACAGAAAGGTCATGCCATCAGCCAGTTGGCCACGCCTGGCTAGATAGTACCAGGCCTTGGGAGTTTGCCCCTTGGTCTCCTCCCCCCATGTTTCGGGAAGACGGGTTTGGGTCCACTGTCCCAGCTCTGGAGGGTGGGGAAAGAGAATGAGAAACAGAAGAGAAGGGGATAGAGTTGGAAGATTGTTCCCTGGATATTTGTAGGAAGAGCGGGGTTGGGGGTCACTGGAAGGACCCCAGCCCCTCAAGTGCAGCAGAGCAGAGGAGGAGGCAGGCAAGGCCGTGTTGCACTAGAGGGTGGAGGAGTGTCCCCAGGAAGATATGGAAGCTCAGGAGGCAGTGAAGGGGCTGGGGGAGGAGCAGAGGCAGGGGAGGCAGAGGCTGCGTACCAGGCTGTATCCTGTGGAGATAAGCAGAGCCCTGAAGTCATCTGAGTCCATGCTGCCTGTCTGCTTCTGCTCCCAGGACGCAGGCATAGCAGAGGCCAGGCCCAGAGTAGGCCCCATGTGCACAGCGGACAGAGCACAGTGGAGGAGCAGGGAGGCATGAGAGACCAGGTAAGGGGGAAAGTGACCAGAGAGACATGAGAGCCAGGGAGACAGCACATAATGGCAGGGGGAATGGTGAGAGGGAGAGAAGAGAGAGAGAAGAGAGCAGTTAATGCCACAGTCTGCTGGGGCCCCAGGGTGTGCGTACCTGCCGGTCATTCTCCACGTCGTAGCCCAGGCTGATGAGGCAGGCCTTGAATTCCTCAGGCCCCAGTGCCCCGCCATGGTCCTGCCGGGGGCCATCGAAGGCAGGCGTACAGGGGCAGTGCAGAGACCAGGCCACAGAAGTGGGAGAGGGGCCAGGCCACATGCAGTGGGCAGGGGAGGAGGACACATGGGGAAGGGAAACACACAGTTAGAGGTGATGTAGACGAGGTGGTGGCCAGGGATGGGCGAGGCAGTTAGAGGGTCCCATGGCCTCAGTGGGGCTAGAGTGGGTATCATGGAGGACCAAGTCCAGGGCTCAAAGATAAGAGAACCTTTTCCTGACTTTAGGAGAGAGGGATAGGTGGCTGCACACTGGTACCCACAGAAGCTGAGCAGCTGTGGTACTGGGTCAAAAGGTCATCAGGATATGAATTTTAAAAACACTGCATGGCGGACCAGAGTCCTATCTGCCTGGAGGGCAGGGTTCCTGCCCACCCTGTGGACAGTGGTCAATGGAATGGATGGATGGACGCAGAGATGAAGAGGGTAGGACAGGACAAAACAACGGGAAAAAAGGCCATACTGTGCCAGCACGGGGGGTGGGGGGACAGCCTACCTTGTCAAAGTGGTTGAAGGATGCCCGGAACTCTTGCATCTGCTCCTGGCTGATGCCCTTGGCGTCTCGGGTAAGGATCTGGTTTTCCACCTCGTTGATGGTGCGGGCAATGGTGGTGAGCAGCTGCTCCCAGCCCACACGGATATGCTGAGGGAGGAACAAGTTAGGGTTGGGGGAGAAGAGCCTCTATACCATATCTATGGGCAAGGGTCCTGGTATCTCCTGGCAGCCCCTGCCAATCATGGGCCTCACCTACACCTATGTATGTGGCAGGGGCACAAATGCCAAGATGCTTGTATCATACACAACTCTTTAGAGCTATGTTGGCCACTGTTTAATAATGGACCCTCCGAGGGGGTGGAATCCCATGGTGGCTTGTGGCACCATGTGCTGGCACACTGGATGTGGAACTGGACTCTCAGGTCCAAGCACAACAATGCCCCTCATACTAGGGGGCTGTCTAACAAGGGCCAGGGCTTTTTGCTCAAGTAGGTGGGAATATGACCCCTCCAGACAAAAGGCAGTCTGACTCGGGTAATTCTAGATCTCTTTCTCTTTTTAAACTTTTGGTGTTCTGAGACAGGGTCTCCCTCCACATGTGCTCCAGGCTGGCTAGAATTACTCCCACTCCTCCTGCTTCTGCCCTGAAGACAGAATTTGGGCCATTGTCCAGCTTTTCAGTAACCTTTCCACAGTTTTTAAAAGGTGTAGTGTGTGTGGGCGCACCTCCATGGTGTAGTTGGTGTGCTTGTTGTCGAAGATGAGGGCCTCCTGGATGAGCTGGTGCTGCTGCTCCAGCAGGTCCAGGTTGGGCTTGTAGTCCACAATGCTGCGCTCGTATTGCTTCAGGTGATTAAGCTGGTCTTCCAGAGTTCCATTCATCTCGATGGAGATGCGCCCAATCTCCTGCAGGGAGGAGATCCAGGTGACACCAGCCCAGGCTGCTGCCCCGCAGCCCCGTCTGGAAGGCCTGCTGTTCCCTGCAGCTTTCATGCCACTCTCTGGTGCCGGCAGGAAGCCTGCATTACACAGCTAATCTGTGAGGCCCTGCACTGTGACAGGCTGACAGCATCCACCTTTTGAGTGCACACAACTTCACCCTACATAAAGCTCCTCTGCTCCTTAAAAACGAGTAAAATAATATATATATATGGAAGACAGGCATTTGGCATCAGGACTTGGCTGCTGGCTGAGCCCCGTGCCCATGGCTCCCCATCACTGTACTCTGAAACTAGTACCCTGGAGCCACCAACATGACCATCAGGGTCTGCTGGGATGCAAGGAAGGTGCACTGAACTGCTACTGGCCGCCCTACAAACCCTCCATGCCTGTCAGGAGGCTCCTTGAGTACCATATTCCTCACAGCTACACTGCAGCCCTCACAGAGTGGTAAGCAAAAGCACCCAAGTGGAAGGCAGGCCAGCTCCAGGCTCAGATCAGGCCAATCTTTAGCCAGGCTTTCTTTTCCATCTGCTGACCAGTAAGAGCTGAAATCAGGTCTGCTAGTCATGAAATAAATCTGCAGCCCAGGACACAGGGACCACACCCAGCTCTCTCAGTTGACAGGTAGCCTGCCTGGGCTCACCTCCATCTTGGTCTGGATCCAGGGCCCCACCACATTGGCTTGGCTGGCAAACTGTCGGCGCAGGCGCTCATTGGACTGCTGTTTGCTCTGCTCTTCCAGGAGCGCATGGTCCCGCTTTGGCACCAGCTGCTGCACCTGTGGGGGATATGCAGCAGCTGAGGTCAGGTGGTAGCTCCCCCACCTGGCCAGTCCAGCCCTTGCGTGCCCAGAGGGCCCCGGCCCACCTTCTCCCACTTGGAGTTGATGATCTGGGGGGTGACGGTGGTGTAGGGGTTACTGCCCGACAGTTTGATGTGGTTGCTCTCGGCGATCCTTTGGGCCTCCTTGTGGATAGCCAGTATGGCCTCACGCTCCCTGTCTGCATCTGGCAAGGTGGACTTGAACTGGTCATGGGCTGAGATCAGGCCCTAGAGGACAGATGGGAGTAAGGAGTGCAGCCTGCCCTCCTGAAGCTTTGGGGTAGGGGTGTCCCCTAGAGGGCGGGGTAGGGCACCTCAATCTCCTCAATGGTGTGGACGATGAACATGTCCTGCAGGTCCTCCATGGCGCTCTCCATCCAGTTGTTGAAGGGAGCAGCCCGCTTGGCATACTCCAGGTGCAGCTGATCAATGGTCTCCAGCTGCTTCTCTGTTTTCTACAGTGTGCAAAGAGGGACGGACAGGGAAGGGAAGCAGGGTCAGTCAGACCTACAGACACCCAACATCCCCAAAGGGCACCAGGCTCCCTGGTGACACAGCCCTCCTCACCTCCAAGGCTTCCCTACGACTGTGGGTCAGGGAGCCCAGGGCGTCCCACTGGTCGCAGATCTTCTGGCACCGTGTATTGACATTGTGGGAGTCATAGTAGTCCAGCTCACTGTGAAACACACAGACTGTGATGAGCCCAGCAGGTGGGCAGGACTGCACACACACCACCCCATGTATCAGGTGACAGCAGCGAAGAACACCCTATTCTGGACTAGACAGGGTTTCTCGGTAGCTTTGGAGCCTGTCCAGGCACTCGCTCCTTAGACGAGGCTGGCCTTGAACTCAGAGATCCGCCTGCTTCTGCCTTCTGAGTGCTGGGATTAAAGGCTTGCGCCACCATCACCTGGCTCCTTCCCCTACATACATTCTGAGTACTGGTATTAAAAGTGTGTACCACTATACCCAGTTTAACTGTGTAAGTCAGGGGACAACCTTCCAGATTTGTTGCCTCCCTCCTACCTTGGGGTTTCTGCTGCTGGGCTGCATACTTCAGGCTAGCTGGCCTGAGAGCTTCTGGGAAGTCAGGAGGCCAGGGTTACACAGCATCCAGCTTTTAGTAGATTCAGGGGATTAAACCGAGGCTGTGAGGCTAATGTAGCACTGGCTCTCTTCAGCTTAGTTTTTGAGACAAGGTCTCTTACTGAACCCAGAGCTCATGGGACCCTCGTCTCATCATGCAGATTTTTCTATGTGCTCTGGGATACAAATGTGTCCGCATGCTTGTTTGACAAATTCTCTCCTCTCCTCCCCCCCCCCCCACCCCGAGGGTACTTCCCCTAGAGCCATGTCTAAAATACTGTTTCTGGGACCTAATATTTGAAGAACAGGCTAACCTGGCCTTCCACGTCTGTTTAGGGGCACCCCACTTGTCACTCATATGAAAGTGCCTCCATTGCTTCCCTTAGTTTGGACAAGTAGGTATCTGGAGGCTAACACCATGGTACCAAACAAAGTTATGGGTCCCAAGTACCATAGTTCAGCCTCTGGTATGCAAATGAGCACCCTGTAGCCCACAGTGGTAGGAAAGAGGAACCAGCCCTGCTCCTATGGCCCCAATGGCACAGGTGGGAAGGCCCTGCAGTTTGTACAAGTCTGGGGTGACTAATGGGTGGGGGTGTCTGCAGAAAAAGCAGCTCCAACAAGGAGCTTATTTTGGAGCAGACGGCTATTTTAGGAGCTCCTCCAGAACCTGTGGATTTTCCATGAAGTAATGGGCTAGGCTCCCACTCCCCGGGCCCACTGCAATGGTAGAATAAGGGCCCCATTCACTGGCTCCTGAGGCGCAGTGTACTGTATGCACAAATTTATTTGACTGGGGTGGGGGAGGGGGGCACAGCAGCCATTTGGAAACCCTTACAGTGAGTGTATTCTGAGCAGGCAGAACAACAGGCTCACTGTACAGTGCTCCCCACGTGGAGGGGGGGCCTGGAGAGCTACACCACGAGGCAGGCAGGGGAGAGAGGGACAAGCAACCAGAGTCCATCCCTCTGCTGGAGAATCTAAATGTACGGCTCTCCCGGCATGTGTGAGGATAGAGCTCTACGCTTACGGTGCACAGACGCATACATACTTGAGCTCCTGGGCAATGGCAGCGATCTGCTCCACGCGGTCCTGGTGTGCAGCAAGGTCACTCTCGAAGGCCTCGTGCTTGCGGATCAGAGCTTTGATATCTGACAAGGTGGCTGTCTCATAGTCCCGGTGCTTCAGCATGGCCTCCTTCCCTGCAGGTGTGGCAGAGGGGCATCTGAACAACAGCCTGTCAGCCACAGAGCTATCCAAGACGAGAGGTGCAGCAATATGGACCACATCTATTCTAGAGAATGGAGCTTAGAAACTCTTGGAACCTTCTTCCTTGCTCCTCAGGGATTTCTAAGCCCAGCTATGCTCCATGAGGTTCTGTGCAGGCTTAGGGGATTCCTGGTGGCATGGGTCTGGGACAGACATGTCAGTGTTAGCTCCCATGCTCTCAACAGCATCTCTTACCGGTGGGAGACACAGAGGGTAGGACAGTTGAAAAGTTACAGATACCCATTTGTGGAGGACGGAGACTGGGAGAAGCCCTTGGGCTTGCAGCCAGGCCCAGCGGGATCAGGAAAGGGGTAGGAAGAATCTGGGCCTAGGAGCTGTGCCTGTGCCAGCTCTTTGGAGGCTGCTCTCCTGGGTGGTGGTCCTATCCCAATCTTGTTGCCACACCCACTTTCCCGGCACAGTGGGTGGGGCTGTTCAGACTCTTTGAAGGGAGAAACACTGTTATTAGTCCTGGAGCCAGGCTAATTACATGCCCAGAGCAAAAGCCCAAGCAGCCGTGCTAGTAAGTTAAGGGAGTATCGAGGACTGGGGGAAAAGCTAGCCAGGACAGCAGTCAGGACTGCACTTCTTCCTCAAGGAGCCCTGCTTCCAAGAGCCTCTGAGCCCACCCCCAGATCTGCTCCCAGATACCTGACAAGCAGCTGACAGTCTTGGTCAATCTTTCATTTGTAAAACAGTGCCAGTGCCAGCACCTATGTGGCCTTGAGCCATCCTGAATTTTAGTTAGGTGATGGTTAAGAATAGAAAGCAGAGTCAGTGCCACCCCTGTCTCAGCCACACCCAGGCTCATCTGCCTAGCAACTGCCAGGCGCCCCAGGCCAGGGCTGGCACCAACAGGCAAGAGGTGGGCCTGGAAAACTGACTCCACAGGCCTGCCACCCCTGCCCCAGGCTGGACGGCTTAACCACAAGGCAAGCTTGCAATTCCCTTCTCCAAACTGCTTTCTCGCAAGGGTGGGAACCAGAAATAGCAGCTGAGAAAAACTCAGGCCTCAGCTGTTTCATCAGTGAACTGGCAAGTGTGTCTTGCAGGGCAACCATGAGATGTACGTGAGACTCATTTGTGTTTGGTTTTATTCCCAGGCGGTCACGTCCTCCTGCAAAGCATCCATGTGAGCCCTGCCACTATTGAGCCCCTTCCCCCAGGGCAGGCTGCTGTAACTAGGACCCAGAAGTGGAGAGGGCTATAGATCAGCTGTCCTCAGGATTTTACAATGATTCAGAATACAGGCTGAGCTCAGAAGAGTGGGCACATTTGCCTGGGGACTCAGGGATGGTGGGAGGGATGGGTGGGTGTGTGAAGATGTCAACAGAGATTGGGCCTATCTGCAGCTAGGGCTCATTCCTAAATTCCTCCAGTGCAAGCCTACTCCCAACTATTCCCAGAGGAGTCTCAGGAGTTACCATGTCCACAGCCTCATGAAACTAGCTGCCCACGCCTCTGGCAATCCCGAGCTGGGTATACCAGCTCATTTGGTGAGAACCATGGGATAATCTAGAAAATGAGCTGGCAAGACATTTCAGAAAATGACAGCAGATGTGTGGGGCTATGTGTGGGGCACAGGTGTTATGGCATTCCTTACATACTTAGGGGCCTCACAAGAGAAGTGTAAGCATATATGCGCCTGATCTTCTCAGGGCAGGACTTACCCACTTGGGAAACGACAGTGCACAGGGCCAAGCACAGCTAAGTGACTCATATCCACAAGCGTATGTGGGGTATTTTGTTTGGATTCTCAAGACAGGATCTTATAACACTGTAGTCTAGAATACTCTGGAGCCCTCTATATAGCCCAGTGTGACCTTGACCTTCTGCCTCAGTTTCCCAAGTACAGAGATTACAAGCATGAGTTGCCACATCTGGCTGGACATGTATGTGTGTTGAATGAGTTGAATAAATTAATGAGGGCCCCTGTTCCCTCCAATGTGGCATCATACATAGCCAGGGAAGGTGCCATCACACCTCCTTGAAGGGGCACCACGTGTGAGGCAGGAGGCATGGACCTAGCTCACGGCGTCTTCTGTATCTTACACTCTCTCCTTGGCAGAGAAGGGAAAGCTGGGCTGCTCTGGATAACAGCAGGGCTGAGTTCATGTGAGAGCAGGAGCAGGAGGAATGCAGTTTATGTGGGCTATGAAGTTGCCCAGTGTCTCTAGGGAGGGGTCTCGGAATCTGGCTACAATTGGGGCTATATGCCCACCCAGGTGAGGAGGCTCCCTGTAAAGCCTTGATGGGACAGATGGAAAACCACACAGAGCAGCCAAAAAGGGCAAATCAGAAGAGCAGCAGTGGTGGGCAGTGGGGGCGAGGAAAGGGAGGTTTCTTCTGGAGCGATTTTCATGTTTTAGCATCAAGATTGAACCCAGGGCCACCATTGAGTGACAGCTGCCTGTGAGTGTGGCGCGGTGTGCCCTTTCTTCTCAACATTCATTTTCTGAGGCCTTTAGGTCTCCTGGGCATCTGGAATCTCAGTGATGGAGTGGGTCTCGACCAGAGGCCAAGGACGTGATGGAATTCTACATCCTGAGCCAGAAGCCAGGCAGCTGCAGGCCTGCTGGGAAGCAGGCTTTGGGACAGGGTGGTGACAGTCAGGGAATGCCAGCTTCAGATCTGCCTGTAGAGCCAGAAGGCGGCTGGAGAGATAAGACTTATACATTTGGGCCAAGGTGGTGGGCTGGGAACAGTTCTCGGAAGAGACAGGACATGTGCACAGGCGCAGGGAAGAGTCTTGGCTGTGTTCTGGATAATCCAGGAATGGGCTCACCTATAAGCTATCTTAGGTCAGAGCAAAGAGGCATAACGGAGTGCCTTGCTGCTTAACCCAAAAACCATAACCAAAACCTGCTTAACCATAAACCCAAAGTAGCATTTCTGCAGTCCGGAGAGGACCTTAGCAGACCCCACATGGCAGGGACTATGTGTGCATGCACACCTGAGAGTGGAGAAAAGAGCGAGGGAACATGGGGCATGTACCATCAGTCCAGGCCTCATGGATGGAGGCCTTTTGCCGGAACTTTTCTGCCAGGTGGTCAAGTCGCTCCAGCCTGCGGATCTCATTCAGCAGCCATTCTTCATAGCCTTTTTCAGCCTGCTCCAGGTGCTGCCAGCCATTATTGATGTCCTGGGGGGCAGGAGACAGAGAGCAGGGCTCTCACAAGGTGTTGGTGGGGAGGCCTACCTAAACCTTATCCTCAGTTCTGTCTACATGGGTCAGCATGTACTAATGCTGTGTGTGTGAGAGAGAAAGAGAGAGAGAAAGAGGGGGAGAGGGGGGGGAAGAAGGGGAGGGAGGGAGAGAGGGAGAGAGGGAGAGAGAGAGAGAGAGAGAGAGAGAGAGAGAGAGAGAGAGAGAGAGACTCACAGAAGCCAGGAGATGGCTTTGAATCTCCAGGGGCAGGAATTATAGGTGGCTGTGAGCTGCCTCATGGATGTTGGAACTGAACTCATACACTCCGCAAATGCCTAACTACTGACCATCTCTCTAGAAACATAAAAATTGATTCTTCTGGTCTACCTGAATGATGCTCACAAATCAATGCATGGATTCTGCCAAGGAGACTACAAAAGGTGTCTTGCTGTCTCTCCTTTTATGAAGGATCTCAAGACACTTGTTAGCTGTGGTGTCCAGATTCAAATGTCCTCACAAACTATGGTGTGGCTAGGGGTAGTAGTGCTGAGAATTCTGCGTGTAACTAAGGAGAAACAGTGGAAAACGTGAAGCACCCCTCACCATCCCTGCCTAAAGGCTGATTTAAGATGATGCCAGCCAAGCATTGTGATGCCCTGGGCCCTGAGGGGGAGGGGTAAACTTACCGAGACCATCCTGCCCTCAGAGGGCATGAAGGCGGGCCGGTTGCTGAGACGGAGTTTCGTCTGCAGTGTGTTGAAGTTGATCTCTAGCTGGCACTTCTCCTGCACCTTGGGGGGCTTGTGAACACGCCGATAGTCTCGGAAGTCCTCCAGCTTCTGCTGCATCTCCTGGATGGTCTTCTGGGGGACACGGTCCTCCAGCCAGGGGATGGTGCGCCGGATCCACTCCAGAAGCTGTGGGCCCGTAGGAGACACGGTGGCCATTGCAGAGTGCTCAGTGCTGGTGTGGCCTCCCTCGGCCTACAGGGTCCTCAGGGCTAACTTACTACCTCTGCCGGGACCCTTCAGCACAGATGCTACTGGAGCACTGGGCTGACCCTACTTCCAGTTCATGCCTCTGCTCCCAGTCTTTCTTGCCCAGATTGAAGTGGGTAGTTCCAATCTACTGTCCCTTCCCAGAAGACCCCCTTCCATTCACTGACATAGGACTTGTGACTGCTGGCCTCACTGACCACAGCTGTATTGAGACTCTTGGTCTGCTTGGGTTTAGGGACGGTAGCTGACACAATAGTAAGGGCCTACAGTGTGTTTGCCTCAGTTAGGTGGCCAGTGCATACACAAGGCCTGTCACCAAAAAATAGAAAACCGAAAGAACAACAAACAAACAAACAAACCAAACATATTCTTATGACCTACTCTGATCTTAGACAGGGTGAGGAAGAATACCAACAAGCCAACAAACTGGGCCATCAAAAATAATCCAGAACAGAGAAGTCAGTTATTACCAGCACAGATAAGCACAGACTGGCTTCTCAGTGGCAAAGACAAAGCCAAGAACAGAGGCACTGGGCTGGTGAATGGCACCCAAGAACGTGACTTCCACCTTGTCTTGGGAATGACAGTGGCCCGTTTTTGTTTTTTCTTTTTTTTTTCTTTTTGCCTTTTGTTCTATCAGCCCCGACTGAAGCCAGGGCCTTGTGCGTGTTAAACAAGAGCCCGACAACCAACCACATCCTAGCCCTAGCCCCGCCAGTATCAAATCCTCAACTGGACGTAGCTAGCCACTTTGGGTTGTTGACTGCTGAACATCCTTCAAGTTTTCCCAGTCCTTGCAACCTTAAAGCCTGAGACGAGGATGTGCTTGGAGCACAAGTGCTTGCCTAGCATACATGAGGACCCATGTTTGACATCCGGCACCTCACACCAGTAACCCTGAAGTCCTCAGGTCTAGGAATCATGTTCCTATGAATAGACATGCTCTTTGGAAACAGAAACTGAACATCTCGATGGGAACCCAAGCTCTGGACTCAAACATGGTGACTGCCAAACCAAAAGACCTGCACTCCGTATTTTCTAGGTCTCACTGTTACATCTGCTTCACAGCAAAATGTTTGTTATTCCAGTATATGAGAGGTTGGGGGCAGGAGGATCAGAAGTTCAAGGCCAGACTGGACTACATAAAACTACATTTACTCCTCCTGCCTTCCTGTACACCCCAGCCCCCAGCCAAATTCTAAACCTTCATTTTTTTATTTGATGTGTATGGGTACTTTGCTTGCATGTATGTCTATGTGCCACTGGCCCCCAAAGACCAGGAACTGAACCCAAGTCCTCTGGAAGAGCAATAATTACTCCGAGCCCTCCCTGCCTGTATTCACTCTGGTGGGACCTGGAGCGCAGACTCACATCACTGGCCAGACGCTCGTAATCTTCCATCAGATGTTCATTCTCTTGGTTCACAGCCAGCACCTTGCAGATCCGGTTGGCAGCAGTCTCAGCCTGGGATGGGGAAGCACACAGTCAGGGTTGCCTGGGGCTGAGGACCCTCCCTCCTAACAAGCAGGTCCCTTGAAAGCAGTGTGTCCAAGACCCACAGAGAACTCCTTAAAGGAGGAAAGGAGAGAAAGTGCGTGTCCAGTAAGATGATGGCCTTGAGCGGCCATGTCCTCAGGGGTCTTGTTGCAGAAGGGTGGCAAGCCCTTGCTTAGAACCAAGCCTCTAGTGCCCAGGAATGGGTAGGGCTGTTCTGAACTTAAGAACTGGAAAGGGTCTCCTCTTGAATGGGAGCATCACTGGAGGTGGGGGTGCTGGTACCATGGAGTCCCTGTGGACAGTGCATGCTCTACCCCTCTGGCTCCTACTCAAGTGCAGCTGACTATAGAAACTCATACGAGTACATCATGATTTGAGGGACAGAAGGAAGCACAGGGAGGGCAGAGACACAGAGCTGGGCCCTGGTCTCAAACTCTAGAGACCTAGGTGAGGAGAAAGTGCCACACAGGAGAAGGGAGGCAGGTACCTTTCAGGCAGCACAGAAAAGGTCCAAGAAGAGTTGGAACGGCAACAGAACAGGAACAGAAATAGTGAGGAGGGTCTACAGAGTGATGAGGAGGAAAACAGAGGCTCGGGAGCTAGCTCCAGGCCCAGTGCACTTTCCCACACACATGTGGCACAGAAATAGGTAGGGGCCGACAGAGCAGTCACAGGCGGTGTTAATTTAGCACGCCACAGGCCATGCTGCAGGAAGCACCAGGGACTAACACCATGACTTGTTCCGGGGTGAGACTCACAAGGGCCTATGCTGGAGGTGCTGCTGGGGTCAGCTTCTTCTGACCAAAACCAAGCATACCCCTTACTGCTGGTACTCCAAGCTCTAGCCTCTTCTGCTGCTGGGGTGCTGTCACCCAGCTGTTCTGCTTCATTGCTGGGCTCGGGACATTTTAGGTGCTCAGGACTGATAAATTTAAGTGTGTAAAGGAAGAACGAATGTTTTGGTGACCACACACAGGGAAGATAGCACTCTTGTGCTAAGCCTAAATTCACCCATAAAACACTTTTTGAGGAGAATGAATTGACCTCTGGGGAAATGACAGTAACAGTAAAAGGCACTGCTAGGTGTCCTGAGGGTACATTCTTTGATGAGAAAATTAATCTAGCAGAATTCCCCACTTTCCTCCCTGCACGACTAGGCTGACATCTACCTTAGAGGGTATGCCAAACACAGCTTTCTGAGCTCAGATGTCTCCAAACTTGCAACTGCTCTGCCCTGGACTTTTCTGCCAGTAACTAATCAACTACTCCCTCTACCAGGCCCAAGGTCAGCTCCAGGTGTGGGGGCATTTCAGACAGAAGGAAAAGCAATCACGACATGAGGCTAGGGGGCCGTGGGTGTGTCCAGTGGTAGTCGTGCTGTTAATTGGAGCTGTACTACTTATTCCTACTCAGTCTTCCTCACCAGCATGCAGGGGAGATGGGGCACATCCTCCCTCCCAGTGTCCGCCAGCAAAACAGATACAAAACCTAACCCATGCTGGGCAGATGGGAAAGGGGCTCTGAAAGCTGACCATTTGGGGAGGGGTCTGGAAAGAACTGGGAAGCCTTGCTGTTTAGGCCCGAAGCTCATTATTTTATGCCCAGGAAAATCCTTTGAGGGGTGATAGGATTCTTACCTTATAAATGAGAAAGTGAGGTAAAGTATCCTGTGCAAAATCATGTGCCACAAGGTGGCAAAGCAGGGTCGGGCCATACTGTCCACAGTGAGGCACCCACTGCATATAACAGTCTAAGAAGGCAATCTACAGGGAGCTGGATAGATGGCTCTGTGGTTAAGAGTACCAGCTGCTCTTCCAGAAGATCTGCGGTTCAATTCCCAGCACCCACATGGCAGCTCACAACTGTCTGTGACTCCAGTTCCAGGGATCTGACATCCTTATACAGACATACATGCAGGCAGCAAAAAATCATTGCATATGAAATAAAAATTAATCATTAAAAATGTTTTTTTTAAAAAGGCAGTCTAGAGAAGACAACAGGTACAGTGCCTGAGCCTCAGTTTCCTTTCCTTGGAGAGGGCCCAGCGAAGCAAATGTTCCCCAAACAAGCACGTACCACCCCTCCTTAGCTCCCGGGCCACTAAAATGATGCTACCATCCAAGCCACTTTTCTAGATCAAAAGGGCATAGAAGTGCCCAACCTTCTACATAGAAACCTGAGTCCCTGACAGGAGCCAGGGGTGGTGTGAGGTCAGTAGACCTCAGGGAGACGCAGGGCAGAATAGACAAGTTGACCTGTCCTGCCCACTCAGGCCCCAGAACCAGCTTACTCTGAGGAGTCTCCTGAGCAACTTGGAAGGAAAGAGTTTTCTGAAAGGAGATTCACCAGGCAGGTAGCCCTGAAGTAGAGGTACCAACAAGCAAGGGATCATGCCCCAGCTTTATCATCCATAGTGATATTGGACTTCTGTTTCTCTGTCTGTGGTTAGAACTGCGTCATCAGCTCCCAAAGGTGGCTATGCTCAAATGCAGGAATGTCTGAGGCTTTGGGACAGACACAGCCTGAGGCTGGTCAGCCAGGGCTCTGCTCAGGTACCTGTGGACCGACACTGCTGACTTGAGTGACAGAAGGGTCCTCCCACCCTGGCTCACCTTCTGGGCCCCCGAGAAAGCGTGGTAGAAGCAGGACACGTAAGTCATGATGGCCTTCTCATCTGGCCTCAGAGTGCCCACAATATCTGCGCAGAGAGAGAGAGAGAAAGAGAGAGACAGGAGAGAGTGAAAGACGCAGGAGGAAGGTGGCCAGCCGGCCCAAGGCTCATGCAGGAAGAATAGTGCTTGCTCTGGACTGGAAGCCAGTGGAGCTCAGGCCTGGGGGATAATGCACTGCCAATGTGTGCAGAAGGGCTGTTTTTTAAAACCTGAGTAGAAAGAATTGGGTCACCTGAACTACCAACCATTTTTGCATAAACTCCTAATGATGTTGGGCACTTGGGAGGTAGAGGCAGGAAGAGCTAAAGTTTGAGGCCAACCAGAAGCTACAGAGTAAAATTCTGCCTCAAAGAGTCAGGCACAGTGTCACACACTGGCAATCTTGATAAGAAGATTGCTGAGTGTTCAAGGTCAGCCTGGTCTACAGAGAAAATCCTCCTAGGATTCCAGGATACCAGGGGCTACATCAAAAGATGCTCTCTTGAAAAAAGAAAACAGGCCAGGCAATGGTGGCGCACGCCTTTAATCCGAGCACTTAGGAGGCAGAGGCAGGTGGATCTCTATGAGTTCAAGGCAGCCTGGTCTACAATGTTAGATCCAGGACAGCCAGGGCTACACAGAGAAACTGTACTGAAAAATAATCAAAAAATAAAAAAACAAAACAAACAAAAAACCGACAACAAAACCCCAGTGGTAGCACTTGCAAGCACTTGGGAGGTGGACAAAGAGTATCAGGACTTTCTACAGCTGGCTGAGCTACGTGAGGCCCTGTCTCAACAACAAAGCAACAACAACAAAACAATAAACCCCCCCCAAAAAAAACAAACAAAAAACAAAACTGGAGAGACAGCTCAGCAGTTAAAAACTAGCTGCTCTTCCAGAAGACTGTGGTTCAGTTCCCAGCACCCACACCCATCCAGCTCACGGCCACCTGTAACTTGAGTTACAGGGGATCCAACGCCTGGCCTCCCTTGGCAGCAGGTACACGTGGTACACAGACACATATGCCAGCAAAACACACACATAAAATGAAAATAGAGAACCCTAGGCAAAGGTCTCCCAGGCCCTAGAGTGACGCAGTTGCCTACAACTAGCTGCCTTTTGCTACTCTGCTTGCCTCAGTCTCCCCAGCTGTCGCCTCCACACTCACCTCACCCTGCCTGTGCAGTCTCTGCCTCTGGTGAAGCCCCTTTCCAGCTGACAGTCCCAGCTACTGGCGGACCCAGCCGCCTCTACCACACCACCCTGTCCCCTGGCCTCCACTGACTTTTCATCACATCACATGACCTGTCTGTCTCAGCTACTACTAGGAAGTAAGCTTCCCTGAGGCAGGAACCTGCCTGTACCCTTGCTGCCTGAACAGAGCCTAGTATACAGCAGGCACTCAATTGACTGAGCAAGGACTAGATAGGCGGCAACGCCCAGGACTGAGGGAGCTGGCTTCTAGTCCAAGAGAGGTCACTGCTGTCTGCAAGAGAAATGAAGTGAGCATGGGAGGCGAAAGGCAGCAGCGGCATTGGGCAGTGGCGGCGAGGAGGGCTGCCTGGCCCTGCCCGGTACCTTCTGCGCTCCTGAAAAGGCATGGTAGAAGCTGGATACATATGTCATTATGGCCTTCTCGTCGGGCCGGGCTGTGTTCACGATGTCTGTAAGTGAACAACAAGGGTTAAATGGCCCAAGCATGGGTGAGGCCACCTGTTAGGACCCACAGGCCCCCAAAGTTACAACTAAGCCAGGGGAAAGACCCCCTAAGCTGATTCAACGCCAGTTAGGATGAGCTACGCCCTAACCCCCCCTCCCCCCCATGGTCTCAGAAAACTGTGGGAACTGAACTGGAATGAAGCCACTTCCTTTCTCTGAGAATGGCCTCGAGGGGCAACGGGACAGTGAACTCCAAGGGCCACCAGAGGCCAGAGGCATGGGTCTTGGCTGGGGATAGTGTTGGCTGGGAAATGGAGCAAAGAGCCGGAAAAGGAAAAAACAACATTCCACTTTGGCAGGCTCCAGACCCCAGGTCTTCAGTTGGTCAGGAGAGGCCCGGGTCATTCGTAGGAAACCAAGGGTCAGCCTCTTCAGCCACCTTGCCCCTCTGCGAGTCTAGACAGTCCGTGATCCCAGAAAACTGACTATTTAATCACCGTCCTTTTCCCCTTTTCTGGCATTCTGGATGCATCAGGCCAACTCTGGCTCATGTTACCACCTTGGGTTCACACGACCTTTCTCTCTGGCTCAGTTAGATCCCCGAGGTTCCCTAGGCTTGATGAGTTGCAGAGTCCAGCCAAAGCTAGGCCCAGACAGATGAGGTCCCAGAAACATAGGGAGGTGCTCACCCTCAGCATCCAGCATCTTGGGGATATCAAGGTATTTTTCAGCCACTTCAAAAGCGTTGTTCAGGTTGGTGACTGGATCATCCTGGGGGAGCAAGGATGGAGAATTCCATCAGGAGCAGAACCCAGATAAATGTAAAGGACAAGGGGCTGGACTGAGACAGAAGAGCCCCGAGGAGCAGGGTTGGAAAAGTGCCTTAGGAATTCTCATCCCTGTGTGCTATACAGGGAGAAAGGCCTCCTCAGTCAAACCCTGTGTTCTAAGCCCTGCAGGTGAGGTCCAGGCTTGGGAGTAGAACACCCCAGTGCCTGTGCAGGACCCCACTGCTGCAGGAACAGCTAGGGCTGCTCAACAAGCCTGATCTGCTTCACTCCCCTCACTACTTCTCAGTCTCAGCAGAACCCCTGCTCCCGCCACACCCAAGCAGGCTGGGCGCAGGTACTCCCCAATGTTCCTGACTGCATTCTCTCGGTCTCCAGGGCCCTTCTCCAACAAGAGCAGCTCAGGGTACCGACATGATGCAGCAGCTGCCTGGCTGCTTTGGACATGGTTCCCTGCCTTTTCCAGATTAGGCTTTCAGCTTTGTGTAAGAAAATAAGAGCAAGATTGCACTGGAAATGGTGGCCACCTGGAAGGGTTGAAGCTCCTTCTTCCTCCCCCAGACAGAAGAATGCTTTTAGAATCCAAAAGGTCAAGAAAGGGGGTCAAAGGTCAAGCAAGACAGGACCTAAATCAGTCCAGCCAGTCGTAATGCCAATGAAGGAGACAGACAGTGCCCACCTAGGGTGTCTAGGAGGTGACTGTCAGCAATGGGCAGCCCTTGCGGATAGGAACCAGAGACACTTACCTTCCTCAGTTTGTCATACTCAATCAGCTCAGGTCTGTGCCGGTGGATGAGGGCATTGAAGGCCAGACCATCCTTCCAGCTATAAGAGAAGGCAAAGGTTATGAGCTGGGTCCTTGCTACCCTGGGAGTCCTGCTCACCCCTGTGAGCCAACAGCAATGACTATTTCCCATAAACAGAAGGATCAGTGTACAGCAGGCACTGCAGCAACACAGTATGCCAGGACTGAGCACAACCTCAGAAGCCAGACAGTCTGGGGTAAAGTATGGTAAGGTAGTGATTTGGCACCGACAATGTGACTTTGAACAAATCACAGAACTGCTTCCTCAGTTTTCAAGCCTGTAAAGTGGGGATGGTGGCAGCAGCTATCTCAGAGCTGCTACGAAGATTAGATTAATGCTTTCACAGAACCTTACATGGGTCACATACTAGGCTGTTTGCTCATCAGTGAGACAGCCTAAGCAGCCTAGCCCTGCATACAAGGGCTCATCAAACAGGATAGGCCTGCACCAAGGGACAGCTCACTATGGAAGGTGGGTGGGATCCTGAACCCTGGCTGACCCAATCATGGAGGCACAGGCCAGGGGTGGGCAAAGTGCCTGGGAGTTGGGTGGCCTGAAGTTCTCTAGAGCAAAATGATCCCTACAAAGTCACAGGCTAGATTAGGTACATTCCCTTCCCCAAGATCCTGTTAGGATTGGTTCCTTCCAGGATGGATTTCTCTATCACCTACTCAGAATGGCTCTCCTACTTACTTCCCATTGCCTCACTGTTTGAAATGAAACAAGCAGCCCAACTATTTGTATTTGGGTAGCCTACTGGTCCTCTGTTGGAAGGCAGGTGAACCCTGCAGCGAGCCAAACAGTGAGGTCAACTGCAGGCAGCAGAGCCACCAAGGGAAACCATGTGCTTTGAAGGACAGAGCACAACAAGCAAGGGGGCCCCCAGAGAGGCCAAGAACACAGCAGGGTCCTGTGGATCCTGTCCCAGAGGCTTAGGTAAAGTCATGCATTGAATAAGTCTAAGTTCAGGAGTACCCCAAGCAGACAACTGCCTCCTGCTGCTCTGGTCTCACATGGCAAACTCTGTCTACCTCAGTTTATTGCACCTATCCTGACTCCCTCACCCCAGGAACATCAGACCCCTTGGCGGGCTGAGTTTTGCTCACCTTAGCAGATGGAGGGCACATTCTCTTAAGTTAAACACAATAGCAATCTACGCACTGGTCCCTCCTGCAAAGTCCAAAAAGCTTGTGGCTCTGAGAGCCACCTTGCTTGAGGAAGAAGTACAGGAGATCCTGCAGCTCTTTAAAAAAAAAAAAAAAACTCCTGTCTGAACAGACTTTCCAGTGAGCACACAGGGGCCTATCAGGGACTTACTAAGGATTGCTATATCACAGACCAGGATGGAAACATAAGGAAACACCTGGATCCCAGGAAAGACAAGTTGCTGCCAGGCACCTACCTGATATGGAAGTTCTGGACGTTGACGTTTTTATATGGGGCTGTTTTTCTCTGGCACCAGAGGAGGAGCCCTTCTTTGGCAGAGGTCTCTGCAAAGCATACAACGACAGAAAGATCAAAATTAAACCCCAGAATAGGGCTCAAGCTGAACAGGCCTTTAGCCTCAGGTCTGGGACAAACAAAATCTCAGGGAAAGGACAGCAGATATCATAACAACAGCAGCAAAGGCAGCCACTCCCATTCTGGATGTGGATAGATTTCTGCCCATCCAACTGCCAGTACACAGAGCCCAGCTCCAAGAAGCCTTGTCACTGGGGTTACCCCAGAGAGTGGCAAGGACAGGATCTGAACCTGCTCCCTGTCCCTGACTAGGCTATGATCAGTCACTAGGCCACATGGTGCGTGAGTCCTGGAGACTAGCCTCAGGCTGTTTCCAGTAAGCTCCTGGAAGCCATCTTTTCCTTGTGGGGGTCCTATGGAGACAGGAACACATTTATGGGATCACCATACTGACCCAGCACCCGGGAGTCCCACTATTCACTGGCTTCATTCTGTGGTGCACACAAAGGCTAGCTGGAAGTGGCAGCATTCCTGGATGGCCTAAGCAGGCCAAGACACACACCCTCGATGGGTATGTTGAGCAGAAAGAGAAGAAGCCAAGCCCAACTCCACCTGCGTTTGTTCTGTGTACAACAGTGCCAGTCATTCTGGTCTCTTCATGAGGAAAACAGGGGACTGGTTCAAGAACTGGGGTAACCTGGGACCAAGAAGGGCTGGGCTGTGGGAGAGATGGGCCCCCAAGCAAGCATGGAAGCATGGAGAGAAAACTGGGAGTTCTTTCTTAATTTACCCATCCTAAGAGTGAAGAGGCAGCTCTCTGCCATGGTTTACCTTCCACGGAGATGTCTTGGATGGCGAAGCGGAGGATGATGGTCCAGATCATTCCCAAGGTCATCTTTGCATTGCCATCCACAATCTCTGCACATGGGACAGAAGGCAGGCGCAGAGAAGGCTGCTGGTGAGCATCAGGCTCCTTACCTCACCCCAGGACTAAGTAGGTCTTTACTCAACCCACTGGCTATACTATCACCTAAGGACCAGCCACTTCCTTTTTAATCCCCTTGCCACCATGCACATGAGCTCCTGCACAACTAGACAGTGCTGTCTTCTAGTGGGTCTACAGCCTGCATCTATGCACAGTTGGGGTCCCTATTTAAAACTTGTATACAGCAGACAGTATTAGGAAAGCATTCTACCACTTGAGCTCTAGGGAAGATAGGAGAATGCAGTGTCTGTCCTGTCTTCCCAGGCTTCCCAGTTGGAGATCCAGATACCAAGCAGGGCTACTTGCCCCATTACTGCATGGGACCAAAAAGCTCTCCTATCAGAAAAGCTAAGCTAAGCTTTAAGAGGGCTGGGGTCCTTCAGTCAAGGGACATGCCCTACCCCACAGCTGACACAGGGATAGGTTGGGCAGAGTTCTGGGAAGAAGACGCATGATACATCCACCAGGTGCTTCTGTGCCCTACAGCTGTGCTTCCAACTGATCCTCATAATCCTGAGGAAGAAGTCATGTTCCTCGATTGTCAGACCATTTAAGGGGCCAGGGCCAGCGTTCTTAAACATTTTCCATGAAGCTGCCCTGTACCCTTGTCTAGGCATGTGACAGTCATAGGGACTGGGACAGAATCACTAAGGGCTTCAAGAGGACGGAAACATTTGCAGACATAGCTTTTCCCCAAATGAAGTGGGGACTGGAAGGCAAGCGGGTCCCTCCTTTCACCCCTGTGTTTACAGACAAGCCTCTGATCAAAACAAACGCAGCTGTGAGAGCGCAGAGCTGGAGCGGAGCCCGGAGCAAAGATCCATGAGAGGACAGAAAATCTCTGGTCCTTACTGAATGCTGGGGTTTGGGCTTTTTAAACAAACACCAACCACCTCTACTGTGCCATGCAAGGCTCGGCACTCCTCTCCGGAGGTCCCAGGCTGGCACAGGGCCTTGGAACTCAGAGGTACACATTCTGGCCTAAAGTCCTGGCCAAATTCTCAGTCCTATCATTAACGGCAATTAGTTTTCTTTCTTTTTCTAAAAGCTAGAACGACATGGGTGTCAGGGAAAGAAACTCTGCTTTGACTAATGAGCAGAGCTGGGGGCCCAGGCTGCTGGCAGCCTCTGGGCTCCATGGGTCTTGCTTCATCTAAAGGTGCCTGGGCCCTAAGGAGCTGCTGTTCTAGAGTGGGCTGGCCTGGGGTTGGTGGCACAGATTTGGGAGTCCATTCAGGAGGGGGTATCTAGGTCATGTACTCAGTCTATGAAGCTGGATCAAAGCCTAGGGGCTGACTTTTGACCTCGGACATCCTGTACCAACACCCTGCTCAGGTTGTTTGCTCCCTTCTCTCCTTGTATTTCCTTCTACCCATATGGACTAGGCAGAGATGCTCTTGGCAGACAGAAACCAGGTCATGTACAGAGGGTCTAATTCACAAGGATTCTTCCTCACCCCTAGTGCATACTAGCTTTTCCTTACGGATGCAGAGGCTGAGGATCCTTCATGCTATCAAAGGCAGTAGCCGCTGCTGCTCACTGTTGAGAAGGCATTGGGGTTGAAAGTGCGAAGCTTTCTGCACTTAGCACAAAGAAGTTCTGCCTGAGAGTACCTGGGCACCCATCCCCGCTCACCTTCTGCCCCAATGGACACTAGCTTGACTCCCTTGCTGGCGATGAAGTCCAAGGCTTTGTTCACATTGTTGATCTTGTGCACCCGCATCTTCCCCCGCTCTGGCTTAGGCAATCGCTCCCCTGGGAAGACAGGTGACGAGGGTCTTTATATTTGCCCAAGACACTCCGGCCTTTCACACAGGCTGAAGCTCCTCCCAGTGGCAAGAGGGTAGCAGCAGTACCTGCTAGGACAGGGTACAACGTGGGCTACCCAGTGCTCCTTGAGCCTCACCTGAAATGACCTCCAGGAGAAGCATGAGTTTGAGCCCGTCCCGGAAGTCCTCATCAATGTTCTCAATCTGAGTGCCAGCCTTCCGCAGGTGGGAGTTGCACCAGGCTGTGAAGGTCTAGGGAAGAGAACAGAGAGGGGATGGAAGGTGAACAAGCATCAGGGTTTCCACCAGCAGTACTGACCCTGAAGCCACCTTCTACAAACACCAGGACTTAAGACAGGTCTCATGTAGCTCAGGCTGGCCTCAAACTCACAGCCCTTCTGCCTCCAACTCCCAAATACTGAGATTATAAAAGTTTGGCACCACATCCAGCTACATAAATTCTCTTCCTGGTCTTAAAAGTGATCCAGGCAGGCAGTTAAAGAGGGCACTGAAAGCTGGGCAGTGATGGCACATGCCTTTAATCCCAGCATTCTAGAGGCAAACAGGTGGATCTTTGTGAGTTCAAGGTTAGTCTGGTCTACAGATCGAGTTCCATGACAGAATCCAAAGCTACTGAGAAACCTTGTCTTGACCCCCACCCCCAAACGTGCCAGCCACAAAACCACGTGGGGAATAACTTAAATGTGGACCTCAATGCCCAGACTCCAGAAAGTGTCACTGCCTGGTGTGCCTGACTGTAGGCTCTGGATGCTACAAACAGGCCTAGGAACATAGGACCTCACTCTAGGCAGACACTGGTTCAGGGGGGGCTTTCTTTACCTGGCACCCTGCTGAAGGAGAACCTCGGCTATGGCCTTCCTATTGCTGTCAGATACGAGGGTGAACAAAGCAATCCACAAATCAAGACACACTGGCCTTTCTCGGACCTGACATAAGGTAGCCTGGCAGCCAACCCCTCCCAGTTAAGGTCCAATTTTGTCCCACAGTTTGCTGTCTTGCAGGTCAAATACCTGGCCTCTCTATACGGCCCATTCTTACAAATCTTGGAAACTAGATGTGCCTTTGGGATGATAAGGTAAGTGGAAGGCAGCCACATCTGAGGAGTTTCTGAAGACGGGCAGAAGGTGAAAGCAGATGTTCTGGGATGCAATACTGAGAGCTGCAATACTGCAAGCAGTGGTAGAACACCCAAGTGCAGGGCCACGCAGCACCTGCAAGCTGGAGCGTGTTGTCTGCCATAGAAGCGACTCACGTCAGTTAATGCCAACAAGCCTAGGCGTCTTCTAGGGAAACTGGCCCTCGCCCTCCCATAGCACAATCTGGGAAAACCCAAGCCCCTGCTTCTCCTAGGAGCCCCCAGAACAGAAACAGGCAACCTGCCAGGAACATGCAAGAGCACATTCCATGCCTGGGGTATAAGCAAAGGCCACATGGGGTGCCAAGGGCTTCCATGGAGCCTCTGGCCAAGTATTATGTGTTTTGACAACTGCCGTCAGGCCTGCTCATTCAGAGACTCCACACAAGGCACCTCCCAGACAAAGATGCTGTCTAATTAATACATCAACCTACAACGAGGACTCAACAAACAGGGGTAAAACTCAACCACCCACCTCCACTGCCATGCAGGGTTCCTTGACTGTGAGACAGAGACCCCTCCTGGTTGCACACTGCTATTTCTCAACTAACCATGCCTCTGCCTACTTTGTGGCCTGGCAATAGAACCACCACTTACCCATCACTCAAAATACAACTCAAAATGTGGGTGTGTTAGTACATGCTTATACTTCCAGCAATCAGGAGGCTGAGGCAGGAAGATCATAGTTTGAGGACAAACTGAGGTACTCAGACAAGCACTCTGTGCAATGGGCATCAGAGCACCTCTCTTGGTCTCCATCCCCAGTGGCATGCTTCTCCAGGGGAGGAACCCCAGAGCAGGTTCTCATCTAGCTGTTTGTGGAATCCCTCCCCGTGTAGCCCCATTTCCCTTACTTTCTCCTGGTTGCTCTGAATACAGACAAACCAGGTCTAGACCTGGCTATAATTCTCTGAGCCAAGTTCCCCAACACCCATTTCCTTTTCTGTAAGGTGGCAATGAAGATGCCACTGGGGCTGTCATGTACTCCGGGCACGACAATGTCAACATCTCCTCCAAGAGCTTGTTCTGTGTTCTGCCCCCCGGGACTGCAGGCACAGACTATGGTGCTCCTCAAGCAGCATTTTCTACCCACTTCCCTATCTTTATTTTTTCTTTTTTTGGGGGGGGGGGCGGTTGGGGTGGGGGCTAGCCTCTCTTTCACTATGAAGCTGAGGTCAGCTTTGAATTCTTTTAATTTTGAAGGTTGAAAGAGGGCACTGAATTCCAGGGACTAGAATCACACGCAGTTGTGAGCTCCACGTGGGAGCTGGAGATGGAACGCAGGCTCTGAGAGAACAGTCAGTGCTCTTCACTTCTCCGCCATAGCTCTCAACTCCTGATCTTCCTTCCTCCACCTCCCAAGTACTAGGACGACAGGTGTAAACTACCATGGTCTTTTTGTTTACCTTACTGGGCTCTAGCAGGCACACAGCCCACTCTGCCCACATGTGAACTCTCTCAGCCTTCTTGTCTGAAACAGAGTGGGCAAGTACGGCAGTCAGAGGATGAGCTGGGGGGAATAAAGTGGCTGCCTAGTATATTAAAGGCCTTGGGTTCCATCCATAACCCTGCTGATTATAAGGATAGAGCTTAAAGGAATGTGGTTCACAGTACAGTAGCAGGCGGGGCTGAGCATGCTGGGTCTCCGCACTTGATGTGTGTGAAAGATATGGACAGACCACAAAGTGACCAAGTCACATCTGAAGGCCTGAGCATATAGGGCAGCTCCCCGGTACTCTTGATACTGCTCTGAGCCCAGAGCACGAGTCTGCTGCCCAGGTCTACATGGGTTCCTCCAGCATGCTGTGGGAGGAGCACAGATGAGAATCTCAATGCCAGCTTCTTGGGTGTCCTGTGCAACTGACTTCCCCCAGTGCAGCTTGTCTCCTGTCTTGTAAGACAGATTGATCAGAACCCACCTCCTGTAGTGGTTCTAAGGATTAACTGTGGGGAAAGGCACGCTGAGCATCTGTTGCGGGCCCTGGCAGATATTCAGTGCCAGATGAATCATGCACTCTGGTGGCTCACTCCTAACCAATCCCCAGGAAGTGTAGGATGCCCTCCCTCTGTACAGGTCCGCAGCCCACTCCTGCAGTTTTAGAGGAGAAATGAGACTGCAGGAGACGATGATAAATCCTAGTAGCCAGGTGTAGGCCACCTGTGCTCACAGGGGCTGCCACACCACTTGCCCTTGAAACACACCTTCCGCCTTTACTCATCTGCTCTGGGCAGTAAACGAGGTAGTCTTCCTCTGCCACTGAGGTAAACTGCCATAACCTTGGGTGAATGAGAAAACTGAATGGAGACCATAATCTCTGCTAAGATGAGGATTAAAAAGAGTGATGCGAACCAGCCATTTAGCCCTGGGCCTGGCACGCGAGGTTTTCAATGTCGTACGCATGCCAAAGGCCTGTTCTGATGAGTGGAGGCTGTGCCACGGGCATCTGTCTTTCTGCCTGCAGAAAACAGAGCAAGTGCCAGGAGGGCGCTCACTTAGCAAGAGGATAGGGAGGTTCCAGGGATTTCTGCTGATGTGTGGCTCTCCTGTCCTGAGCTAAGAGCAAGAACAGTGTGCACTCACGAAGCCACATGGGGGACAACTGCAGTCACCACTGCTCCATGCAATAAGACTAGCAAGGGAGCGGTAGGGTTGGAAAGGACATTAAAAATTCATAGCTTCTTATAATTGGTTACAAAAATAACCCTCTGCTCAGATTCCCTCTCTCTCCCCAGTACAGACCAGCACTGTTTTGTGGGTGACTTCTATAGAGGGTGGTTTCTATAGCTGGAGGCCCCAATCCATGTGCCCACCCCAGCTTCCTCTACTATGCACAATTTCCAGGCCTGTGAAGCGCCTAGCAGGAACAGAACCCTGTCAGAAAAGATGAACATGGAGACTTTAATCACAAGGCTCAAGTGGATCTCTGGGGTCTGAAGCCAGCCTGGTCTACACAGAGTTCCAAGACAGCGAGAGCTATGTAAAGAGACCTTGTCTCAAAACCCAACCAAATAAAAAACAAAAATAACAAACCAAAAACCCAACAATACCTGATAGAAGCTGAGCTGACAAGCCCTAACCCCAAGCAGAGCCAACAACGACCGATCCAGTCACATTCCACATCAAGCACACTTTAGAGAGGAGAACATGAACCACAGCATATGAATCACAGTAGTCACCGTCGGCACCACCCCACAGGCCTGTGGCATACTAGCATCTCTGTGCTGTCATCTGACAGGAGAAGAAATGGAGAGCCTAAAGCTGAGGCAGCTGCCCACACCAGTCATACTCACCAACCTGAACTTGCAGCAGGCACTGAGGCTCCTCTAAATACCACAACTGCAGAGAATTTAGCAGGTGTGTGTGAGGGAGTCACAAAGAATAAGACAGATGGTGACACCAACTTGTGCAAAGGCCCTGTGGCAGAAGAGGCAGAACCTGATTAACAAGCAGACCAGCTTCATGTGGTCTTTCAAAGATCATATGGACTACTGTAATGTACATAAAGAGCAAAAGGCCCACATGTCATGAAGAGGAAGAAAGGAAAGACTTCCTTCTCGTAGGAGGAGGAGGGAGAAACCATGTCAGGGATGCCTGGTTTGACTGAAAAATGCAGACCTATGGTCTCAGTCTTATCAGGAAGGAACCAGAATGTCAATATGGGTCGTGTAGCATTGGGTTGGTGCTGGAAAGTTGACAAATTTCAAGAAGGTGCCGTCCTTGATGAAGCATGTAAGGTCCTTTTGGGGTGGCCATTCTGCTCTCAGTTTGTCAGAACTACCCAAAGAGGAAACCACCCCATGAAGCACCCCACGAAGGTAGCCTTTCCTGGCCTCTGACTTAACTTGGGAGGAAGGATGTGGGCTGCTCGCCTCTGAGAAGGCCCGTAGAAACCCACAGGATGATCTTCAGAGCCTGCCCTGCCTGCAGCAAGCTGGAACCTTCTCTAATTTTAGGAGAGCTGGAGGCAGGAGTGAAAAGGCAGGGAGAGGAAAAAAGGAGTGTGTGCCTGGTACTGCCTCAGTAGGGCTTTCTGCTTTGTCATGCTTGGGTGTTGGGGGGCGGGGGGGGGGGAGGGCTTGGCACTGCAGGTCATAAAGTCCTTCCTGTGTCACGGGGACCCTCCCAGCTACCAGGATGTGCAGTGGCTGGGTGAATGAATAATGAATATTGTTTGGGAGGTGACTTAAGTGGCCAGGAATGTGGCAGCAGTGGGCTTTAATGAGTCTTTCATTGATGACGACGCCTCCCCCAACCCAGAGAGGTGAACTCTCTCTGAGTTGTCCCTGAGCAAGAAGCAAACACTTCCAAAGGCAATAGTCAAGTGCTACAGCAGGCTGTGATGACAGACACAAGGATGGTCCTTGACACAGAGTGCCGGGGACCCAGCTTGGTGTGTCCCTTCCATTTTCTCTGACTTCCCAATACAAAACTCATTCTTTGCACTCAGCACAGGAAAAGAAGCCCTGTAATGTCTGTCTGGACTTAGGAAGACTGTGTTGTGTCTCAGAGCTAAGGCATACATGTTGACTCTGACTCTTAAGGGACAAAGGGGTTTAGACCTACCTACCCAACACACTACACATGTGGATTCCATCAACTTCTCACTTGACACAATTTGAGGAAAAAACTGTTCAATATCTCAAGATCCACTCCTTCCTTCCACCCACCCAACAGGCCCATCTACTGTCTGACCCAGAAGGCTGGACTGCATTTTCCCTAAGTCCAGGCATAACACCCAAGGGTCCTGGAGTTTCAAACCTCATCTCTGAAATACCGTATTGGGTGTGTTGGGTCTGCGGCTCCGCTGGGGCACCAGCTGCTTTGAGGTGTAGGGCGTCGTCCCACCTCCTGAACTCCCACCTTGTCTGCTGTGGCCTCTGACAGTGCCCATGGCTCCTACTTCCATGGGTCCTCAGGAGGGATGTCCAAGGCTTGGACATGGGAGAGGCAGAGTATTTATTTCTAGGGTAGAGAACCTTATCGCCCATCTGCCAGGCCTCAGGCCAGGCTGGACCCAGTGAGAGCCTTTCAGATCCTGAAAGCAGAGACTGCTTGTGGGGCCCTGGGCCTCATCACTAACTATAAAGGCGCTTTCAGGGCTCAGCCTTCTGGAATCTAGGTTACCAGTTGCCCAGGCAAAGAGATGATCGCTTTGGCTAGTCTCTGAGGCCTCTGGAACAGGCTGTAAGTTTGTACCTGTGAGTGATATTCTGAAGCTCCATTACCGCACCAGATCCTAGAGAGGGTGGAACCCAGGGGCCACAGTTAAAGAGCAGGTGAACTGATCACAGCATGCTCATGGTCACTCATGGCAGGGGAAGACATGGCAACATGAAACACAGATAGTTCGGCAGCACAGGGACCCAGGGATGCCACTGCTGCACCAGGACACTGAGCCCAGCCTACTCCAGGGGCAGAAAGAACTGTGGTGTGACTGACTGCCCCATGACAACACAACTCGAAAGCATTTACAGTGAAATATGTTATGCTTCTCATGTTCGGGTCTGAAGTTGCCTTATTCGGCATTTTCTCAGTCTACATGAAAAGGCTGACTTCCCCTTTGGAGGAGAGGTATAAATACTGCAGCTGCAGTCGTGAGCATTCCAAAGGTCTTGCGTGTCTACCCTGGAACCAGTCTCCCCCCCCCCCCCCCCAGCAGCCCGTGTTCCAGCCAGGCCAATCTCTTTCAAGGGTGTCAGAGAGCATACACACCCCTATGGACTTTGGACTTTCCTCATGAGAAATGCTGGCCTAAGGCTTTCTTCTGGCTTGTCACAGGGCTGGTTGTGTGTCATCACTCAGAACTCTCTTCAAATGTCACCACCCCTGGAGGCCTTCTCTGAGGACAATCTCCACCAAGCTATCACTTTACTTTGCTTTATCCACAACGCTTATGATCAGAAATTACATTATCTGCTCACAAATAATCCCACACCAACGTGACAAGGAGCTGACGACTGTATCTAGGCACCTTCCTGGGAAGAATGCTCAGGGTTGGCGCTTTTCATTTTCAGCCAATGTAGCACTTAATGGTTTTCTTCTTTTCTTGGTGGGGCGGGGGGTGTCTGATAGAGGTTTCGGGCAGCCCACTGCCTCAGACTTCCAAGTGCACCACCACATCAGGCTCGACTTCAGTTTCTGGTCCTATCCTACACTGATAACAGTCTTCATTATGTGAGGATTAAATTGCTCCTTTACAGGAAGTCACAAGAACAACCTTGGAACTATATGTACTCTGTAAGCAAGTCAGGGAAAAAAACGCTGGTTTGTCCCTCCAATGGGAGAGGCCAGCCTGAGCCTCAGAGTAAGACTGTCTCAAATGAACAACAAAACCTAACACCCTCCACCTCTTGGCCGAGATCAATAGAGGTGCTATTCATTGCTCTAACAGCAGCCTGCAGAGCATGCCACTCCTCAGCACCAGCACCACAGGTGAAGCAGAGCTTTCTGGAGTTTGCCAAGTTGCTGGCTGTACCATCAAACAAATATAGGAAACTGGCACAGGGGCATGGGTCTATATTCCTGGCACTTGAGAGGTGGAGGCAAGAGGATCAAGAGCTCAAGGTCACCCTTGCCACACAATGAGCTCCTATGGCCAATCTTATCTACATGAGACCCCCTTAGACAGAGACAAAATGATCAAAGGTAAAAGTAAATAAACATAATAAAGACAAAAGAAGTTAGCATTATCTGCTTCTTATATCTGAGGATTGAGGCTGTAGCTTGGTAGTAGAGTGCTTGCCCAGCACACAGGAGGCCCTGGGGGAGAAGGGAGGAGCACACTTGTAATGCCAGCACTTGGGACACAGATATAGGAGGATCCAAAGTTCTGGGCCAGAGTAAAAGATTCAGAAATTCAGATCCTTCAAATCCCGTAGTTTTCAGTGTGCTGCATGTGAGAAGCACCTGGGAGCTCTTTTCTATTTCCCTCAGCTCAGGGTGGTGAGACTACAGATACACTGTCATTTGGATGAAGGAGTTTTCTAGGTCACAGATTTGGACTCTTCTTTCTCTCCCACCCCATTTTTCTTTTGAACAGGGCCTCACTATGCAGATCTGGCTGGCATGGAGTTCTTTCTGTAGATCTGAGAGACAGGCCTCAAACAGAGAGCTGGTCTTCTTAAAATACATGGTTTGCAGAGTCAGTGTGGATGTAATCACATAATTTAAGATTAATTCTTAGCCGGACTTGGTGGCGCATGTCTTTAATCCCAGGATTTGAGCGGCAGGTGGATATCTGTGAGTTTGAGGACAACCTAGTCAACACAGTGAGTTCCAGGACACATAAAAGCTGTTACACAAAGAAACACTGTCTCTTAGCCAGGTGGTGGTGGCGGCGCACGCCATTAATCCCAGCACTCGGGAGGCAGAGGCAGGAAGATCTCTGTGAGTTCAAAGCCAGCCTGGTCTACAAGAGCTAGTTCCAGGACAGGCTCCAGAGCTACAGAGAAACCCTGTCTCGAAACCACCCCCCCCCACCAAAAACAACAACAAAACTCCCTGCCTTAAAAAACAAAACAAAGTGCTGCTCTTGCAGAAAATGGGAGTTTGGTTCCTAGCATCCAGTCAGACAGCTCAAATCCCTCTAACGCCAGGTCACACTTCTGGACTTTGCCAGCACCTTAGGTGCATATACCCACACACAAGTATATAAATGAAAACAAAAATCTAGCTTAAAAAAAAAAAAAAATCCAGCCGGGCGGTGGTGGCGCACGGAATCCCAGCACTCGGGAGGCAGAGGCAGGCGGATCTCTGAGTTCGAGGCCAGCCTGGTCTACAAGAGCTAGTTCCAGGACAGGCTCTAGAAACTACAGGGAAACCCTGTCTCGAAAAACCAAAAAAAAAAAAAAAAAAAAAAAAATCCATGAAGTCTGGGTATGTTCACAATGTGCAACAATCTCTACTGCCTACTTCCAGGACATCGGCATCACTGAAAACCCTCAGCTCCTAGGCACAGTGACCCACTTCCCATCTCTGTGGACATTCCATTCAAAGAGAGCGTGTAGCCGTTCTAGGCTAGTTTCTTCCACTTAATATGTCTTCAAGGTACAGCCATGTTGAGTCATGTATCAGATTATTACTCCCTTTTAAAAGCACATTCTTACTTCTATCTTTTGGTTCTTATGAACTGGCTGTTGAAGACTTGTGAAGTTTTGTGTGAATGGGTATACTTGGAAGAGGGATCTCTAGGTTGGATGACTGATTTAACATTTGAGGAACTGTTTAACAAAGATGCAACATTTCACATTCCCACCAGCAACACAAGAATTCCAGTCCCTTCATCTCCTTGTCAAACCATGTTCCTGCCTGACCTTTTTACCATTGTGAGTGTAAACTCATACCTTACTGTGGGCATTTGCTTTGTTTTTGTGATGCTGGGGATCTAACCCAAGGCCTACTGCATGCTGGGCGAACACTTAATTTGACACTGACTACCCCCACCTCCTGTTTGGACTACTGACTGATGATGTCAAACATGTATCAGAGCATCCTGATCATTTGTTTATCTTTAAAGGAATTTCTATTCAAATCCTTTGCTCAATTTTAAATATCATCTTTTTATTGCTAAGTTGTAGAAGCTCTTTGTATCTACAGGACATTACACTTTTATCAGATACATGATTCGCAAATATTGGTGTGGACTGTCATTTCATTTTGAAAACGTTCTTTGAGCTGAGGGTTTGGCTCAGCTGCATAGTAAGTACTTACCTGGATATTTTGCTGCCGTTGCCTAACTCTTGATCATGAGAATTTGCACCTGTGTTTTCTTCTCTAGTTGTAGAGTTAGGGTTTGCTTTTGGAAATCTTAGCCATTGAAAGTTGCCCCTGGCATATAGGAAGTGTTCATCTGTTTAGGCACTATTTGTTGAGAAAACTGTTCGCTTCCTTAATAAAAATGTCTTGCATCTTTGGCTAAAGTCAACTGACAATCGATATATGGAATTTGGGGAGTTTTGCTCCCCACGTCCCCAGTCTTTTATAACAGGGCTTCTCTGTGTAGCCCTGGCTGTTCTGGAACTCACCCTGTAGATCAGGCTGGCCTCTAACTCACAAGAGATATTCCTGCTTCTGGGATTAAAGACATGTACCTGCATTGCCTGCAAGCTTTGCTTTTTAAGAGTCCCACAAGTGGCCTAGGAAGATGACTTAGTAGGTAAAGACACTTGCCACCAAGTCTAATGACCCACGTGGTAGAGAGAACTGACTCACAAGTTGTTCTCTGGGCTTCACATGCACACCATGCCATGGCAATGCACACATACTAAATAAATTTGAAAAAGAATACCAATATTTTACCAAAGATCAAATGAGCCAGATTCCCTGGAGGTGGATCCCATTTTATCAGGTAGCACAGGAAGTTAGGGT
This sequence comes from Arvicola amphibius, assembly GCF_903992535.2. Classification (NCBI taxonomy): domain Eukaryota; kingdom Metazoa; phylum Chordata; class Mammalia; order Rodentia; family Cricetidae; genus Arvicola; species Arvicola amphibius. The sequence goes on from NC_052054.1 coordinate 78,335,921, forward strand.
TGAGAGAGTCATTCTAGTTCTTATATAGGCACAGGGGTTTGAGACTCAGCAAAGAGCTAATGGGGCTTGTTAAACTGGATGAATGAATCCCTTTGAGCTAAGAGGGGCAGAGACAGGCAGCCTGGGGTTGGAAGGTGCTCCAACTGTTCCTGCCCAGTCCACCTCACACTCAGGGAACTAGTTAAGCAGCCCAAAGCTACTCAGGTTACAAGTCACAGAACTGGGTCCTCCCCAAGGAGCTATGTCCAGCCTCTCAAAGCAAAGGCCACCTGTCTAGAAAGAAACTGGCCAGCTTTAAGGTTGGGGGAGGGGACACATACACAGAGAAGGGAGAGGGAAAAGAGGCAGGTTTAGCCCTCCCTGCAGAGCTTTTCAGGAGGAAGGAAATGGGTGAGGCCCACCTTGATCGTTACTCTTAAAAGTTGAAACTTCCGCTCCCAAAGGAGTTTTAAAATTAGAGCTCTGCCCAACCCCTGGTATTCTGCTCAGAAGCCTGGCCCCCTTCACCTGGAGGACAAGTAACCAGCTCCAAGGACAAAAAGCCCATTTATCTTCCTTGCTTACAGTTGAGCCTAAGTTTCCTGGTGGGGGTGGGGAACTAAATATCTGGTCAACCTTTGATCCTTCACAAAGATAGACAAGGCAGTTGATTCTGACCTGGAGAATGTGGCTTGCAATCCCAACCGGTACGAGACCCAGTGTTAAAACTGAGGTTTTAGTGTCCACCAATCTCCCTAGGGCCTTGCTCATCCAGACAAGAGGGAGGATGAACTCAGATGAGTACTGATGGGCTGACGTCTAGGTAGGTACCACACCTGTTCCAGGCCACGGGGCCACCCAGAGAACTCCCCATAGGCCTTAAGTGCTACAGGCCAGGGCATCAGGGCATCGAGGCCAAGAGGAAGCATTCCATTCTCCCTTTGTTCATCCACATGTTAGCAGGCAGCGTGTTTTCTGCTGGTGCTCACAGATCCAGAGTCTGGGCTCTCCAGCTAGAAGGGAGTATGCAGGCAAAGAGCAACTGTTAACACTGGGCTGTTTTCACCTTTGCAACTGACATTTCAGTGACCTTTTCCCTTTTGGTATATTCTGATTCTAGTTCATAGTATTCTCTAGCAGGTGAGACCTGGAGAGCGGGCCCATACAGCCCAGGGTAGAGAAAAAAATGAGTCTAGAAATCTGTGGTCTTGACCCTCTCAGGGCACACAGGAACCAAGTCTAACAAATACTGCTGCCACTGGCTTCCTATTCCCTGAGCCTGGGGTTAGAAGGTCCATTTCAAAAGCATCAAGAGATTGCAGGGCTCCATACCTGCACTCTCAATTCCCCTGCTTATGAGTCCAAGGTCAACTGGTGGGGGCTGGAGAGCTAACCAAGCCTCCCCTCAGGCTGGCACCCAGCAGTGGCTCAGGGAGCACTGGGTGAGCAAAGAAACCCAGTCAACCTGGGAGAGGCCTTTGGCCAGAAACCCCAGCCTCCAGTGAAGAGTTTGCCAAGAGGCAACTGGTGGAGTTAGGAATTATCCAATCTTGCCCCAGCCTTGTGTGAACGGGCGTTGGCTAGTCCCTGGCCTGGAGATGCTGTGAGGTACGCAATTTGTGGGTTAAGCACTCTGGGCTTGGAGGTTTCCCCACCTCTGAACACACATTCAGTCTATCTTAGACTCTGAAGATGTAAAACCTGAACTGACAATAGAATGATGTCTACAGAGAATTAAAAAAAAAAAAGCCAAAGTCAGATTCTATAGTAGAGTCAGTAATTACAGGACTAGGAGGAACCAGCAGGGAGCGACTGAAACCTCTGACTCATAGCTGCTCCATTAAAAATGGTGAAACCGTTTGCGCTGGCCCAGTGACAGGGCAAACTCTCACCCTTGTGCTGCCCACACTTTCCCAGCCTGGTCCTAGTGTATGAGCAGACCACTCATCAGGCTGTCTCCAGGACACTTGGATGAGAGAAGGGGGCTTAGGTACTCTGGGGAGGAGCGAACACCTGGCCTTAGGATAATGGGCAGGTGATTGGTCTGCTGTGAGGAGAGGGCAATGGGCATGGTAAGGTGTAGACTCCATTTTAACATGGAAGGACATGGGAGTGCGGGAGGGGGTGGCGTACCCTCTCAACCTGCCCTCAAAGCTACTGAGGGGCTGAGTTTCAAGGAGCCAAGAGGTATTTTTGTGGTTAGGTGTCATATTAAGCTAACCCTAACATAATTATATAAATGATGCATGGTGTATAGGGATTTGTTCTCTGTGCTTTGGTTTTACAGGTAAGGCTCCCAATGTTGGAGGAGCCGCCTGCTAGTGGGACCAGAGTCCCAAAACCTAGGCAGACTGACTTCACAACGCCTGCTGCCTGCTTTGTTCCCATCAGGCTTGTCAGGGCACTTCTCATCTGGTCGCCAAGACGACACAATGGCGGTTCCAGACTCTCAGGCAGACTACCTCAGGCCCAGATGGTGTGTGCTGTCTGCACTGCAGGGTGAGTCATGGGAGAGAGAGGGCAAGTCAGGTGACCAGGTGAGAATCAGAGCTCCTGAGGTAGCCTGGTTACCTTGACATTCCTGTGATTCTGCCAAGGTAAAAAGTAACTCAAGGAGTTTGCCTTATATGGGCACAACGACAGATTTCAACACAAGGTGCTAACTGACCCTGTATCAAATCCAGTCCAGGTTGCTTGGGTGACACCCGATAAAGCTGCTTTGAAAGTATAGGAAACAACAACTTATGACAGGCCATGACCAGTGACTCACAAAACAAAGGTGCAGTCCAACTGCATGTGTGACTTAGACAGGGGGAAGGGTTGGTGGCCTGTAGACCAAGTGGCTTTATCATTCCTCCACCCACACCTGGTGGGGAGACCTGGCTTAAGACAGGACCTGGAGGAAATCCACTTCAGCCTATAGCTGAACAGCAGTTCTGTCTGGGTTCTAAGAGGCTTGGCCCCTGTGCCTGCTTTCCCCGAGAAGGGTCAGAACAAGCAGAGGCTGCTGGGAGGCACAGCTCTGTAGATCAATGGGACAAAATAGGCAGTGTGAGTTCAGGGCTCCAGCATTCAAGAATCTGAGACAGGAGGATAATGTGTGCCAGTCTAAAAGGGGGTGAGGGCTGGATAGATGGCTCACTGGCTGCTCCCTCAAGACTTGTGCTTAATTCCCAGCACCCACATGGCAGCTCCAAGGGACCCGACACCCTCACACACAGACAAGCAGCCAAAGCATCAATGTACCCCCCCCAAAAAAAAATACTGTGTCAGAGCCAAAGAAACCAGCTGTGCCCTACAGGCATCCCCAAAGATGTGGCCTTACCCCAGAAGGGAACCACAGATCTGAGCTTCTGCCAGATTCCATTCATTTATTTCCATATACAAAGATACTGACTACTTCCCTAGGTGGCGTGTATGTGTGTGGTTAAATTGTCAAGTACCCCTGCCCTCTTGAAGCAGAAACTACTACAATTAGACAGAAGTGGCTGCAAAAGAACAGAGCAGCCCAACAAGGGATTGTAAAAGGGATCTCTCTCTCTCTCTCTCTCTCTCTCTCTCTCTCTCTCTCTCTCTCTCTGTGTGTATATATCAGCACAAAACAAAGAAACCCACAACTGGAGAAAGGCCACTCCTAGGGGCCTGACACCCACCATTGGGAGCAAGAATAGAGATAGAGAGCACAAGACACTGGTTCATACCATGGAGGGTTTGAGTTTTATCCCAGAGCTAAAGGTCTGCTAGGGGAAGGACAGGAGCAGATCTACAGTATGAAAAGAGCACCCACCCCATGGTTGGGTGGAGCAAAACAGGGTATCTTGGACCAGAGTTCCGGAAGAGGATAGAGATCTGAGCGCTTCTGTCTAATCTCTAACATGGCAGACCCATATGAGACTCAATTTGAAAAGCAGCTGTTTTGTTGCAAGATATCATTACTTTAAATCTGACATTCTCTATATAAAATCTATTCCAAATGGTTGTGGCCTTTATATGCCATTGGGATATACAACCTGGTGAGACCCAGGCAGAGCCAATGGAAAAGCAGAGTGATATCTGGTCCCCTCCCTCTCCCTTCCATCTGCTCCATGGGTGGCAAACACTAGACTGTAATCCCAGTCTTCCATATCCTGGGCCACACTCCCCTATGCAGAGGTCTGTATCCTAAATTTCTCAACAGGCAAACGCAGTCCAGGGCCAACACATGGGACCTAATAGGAGAGGTGGGAAAGCAGCAGCCTGGCTCTATAGCAGAGCTGTCAAATCAGGGAGAAAACCCTTGCTATGACCAACTCTCCAACCTCAACACCATCACCTTGAAGAACCAAAAATGAGAAGCACTCCCCTGCCAAGGGGAGCCCTGGAGTCAGTAGCCCCACTACCCAGAACTGAGGTTCAGGACATGGAAGGGTCAGAGTGGAATTCGACAGTTCTGTCCTCAAAGAGAACAAGGCCCAGCTGGAGAGGGGCACTGGAAAGCCAGCCGGCGCAGGGCGGTGTGATACAGAACAAAGGTGAGACGACACCTGATCTGGCCCTGAAAGAGGAGCCCCGTTCTGATGCACGGTGACCTGGGAAGAGGGTCATTCTACAGTCAGAAGACAGAGAAAACCCCCCAAAAAGGGCAAAAGCTAAGGACCCCAGAGAGTACTAGTAGGGTACAGCTAGTATCAGACTGAATGAGTTCAGAACCTGTCCTCTGCACATGGGGGCAAAGCAGGTTAACTCAGAGTGACCTAAATAGACACTGAATCTCAGAAAGATAATGTTCACTGAAGCATCAACAAGGAGAGTAGAATCAAGCCACTTAGGGAGCCACTGCAGGAGGAAAACCAGAGCCTGAGTCCATGCACCAGGCATGCACAGAGCGGCTGACTCCTCCACCCTGCGGGCTGTTGCAGCTGTACAATCTTCACTTTCTACTACCTACCCTGTGCCCCGAATTACTAGGGCAATGGAAGGAACATTCTACAACAGGAAGAAGGTCAGGATTCTAGAACAGTCTAGAGCAGTTGTTCTCAACCTTCCTATGTTGTGGTGACCCCCAACCATAAAATTTTCATTGCTACTTCATAAGTGTAATTTTGCTACTGTTATGAATCATAATGTAAATATCTGTTTTCCAATGGTTGTAGGTAACCCCTGTGAAAGAGTTGTCTGACCCCCCTCACCCCCAAATGGGTTGTGACTCACAGGCTAAGAACCACTGGTCTGGAGAAAGACAGAAAATTCAGTGCCTAAATCAAGATGAGGAGTCAAAGGCTCCTAGGCTTCTGACAGGGGTGGATTATGAAGGACAAGATAAAATGTGGGTGTGGCAAACCCAGGAACGCTAACTGCTAGAATCAAAGTGTTTTGCAGCCAGCAGGCATGCGGAAACTTCTGTCTAAAACTAGCAGAAGAGCATCCGTTCACAAATGCTTTCATTCCAAACACATCCTGCCATGCGGCTGGTGCCGGGGACACTGGGAAAGTGAGAGCCTTCCACACCTAACAGGGGAGAGAATAACTGTATAACAAGTGGGTCACAGACAAGATCTTCAAGGCCAAGGGGAGAATACCTAAGACCCCAGGGAAAAGCAAGTGAAATGCTAACATCCAAGAGGAAAGCTGGGGTTGGAGGGGGTGTAGACTCTGGGATAGAGGATGAGCAGGAAAAGTCACAGAAATAAAGAAAACATCAAGAAACCCAAGGGATGAGCATTTGGAGTTGACACTGAAAGCATTACATATAGTAACTGTGGTCTATGTTAAAATGCATACAACCTAGGGGCTGGGGCGCAACTCACTGGCACATGCTTTATCTAACTTGGATGTGGGGCCCTAGATTCCGCCCCCAGCACTGCAAGAACAAAAAACACACAAACAGGACCCATAGCTATCTGATAAACACACTATGTTCCTGGCGTGTGTGGGGGGGGGAGGGGATGAACAGCAGTTTGGCAAAACTGATGCTGGATGACAGATATGTGATTACTACCCCATTTTGATAACTACAAAGATCAGCATATCTGAAGGTATGCACATGAATGTATGGTCTTTAAGTCTCCTATAATGCAGAGAAGTTGAGGAAAGGAGGGCCAGGATGTTGTCATGTATCCTGGGTGACTGCTGAAGGGCTGAAGACACTTCTATGATGGAGCAGCCAGCCTTGGTGGACACTGGGGCTAAGAAGCACTCAGGAAGCAAAAAGATAGGTGCTATCGGCAAAGGTTTACACGTTAAAAACACACCAAAGCCAATATCCAAATGCAGGAGTGCAGGGCTTTTCCCAGGGGATCAAACCCTAACCCAGCTTGTGGGCACTGCTGCACCATGCTATTTTCCTGCAAGAGAAAGAATCAAAGGTACCCAGGTACAAGCCAGACTTTCCAGCCCACACTCCAGCTTCAAATTCACACTGAACTCCCTGTGTTCGCCTTCTGGCATTCATTACCCAGCAAAGGATGCTAGGGTAAGGCTGTGCCCTTTGTAAAGGCGGATTAGAGCACACCCACCATGGTCACATAACAAACCACCTCTTTCTTTCCCTTTCCTGCAGAGCAAGGTTGCATTTAAAAGGAGAAACAGTCTCAGGTTTTGTCTCCCAAACAGTGAAGGCCCCAAGGGCAAGGTCTGAGGGAACAAAGCAGCTAGTTCGCCATGGTGGGTCATCTCTGACCATGAAGAAGGTGTAGAGGGACAAGGGAGACAAAGCCCCAGCCCAAGGCAAAAGGCCCAGACAGCAGTGAAAGAAAGGGGAGCAGCTGTGTGGCTCTGGGTCCCATGGCCCAGGGAGAGCTGGGCACTATCAGATTTTGGTTGGCCACACCGCATGGCCTCAGCCTCCCTCTGCACTTTCCGTGGCACCAGCTTCTCTGCCAATGCCCCATAGATGACAATGCTCAGCAAACACAGTCCGCCGGCTCCTCCTTTCCTGCCCCGCACATTTCAAGGCTGGGTGGGGGCCCCGGAACCTAACCTGGGGCACTGGAGGCCAGGTTTCAGGAAGATGGTCAGCCAGCTCACCAGACTATGCTTTTTAACATTTTTTTAGCTGTCCCTAGGAACAAAAACACTTTGTGTCTTTGGCTACATAAATTAAGTTTACTTAGAGGCAGCAATTTCTATATCAAGGAAAAAGTTTTTCAAAGGAACAATAACAGCATCAATAAAAGTTAAGTATCACTTCTGAGGGCAGGGCCTTCTGACTCCCTCACCCAAGTATCCCTACTGCTTGGACCCTCAGCAAATATGGGACAAAATCCCCACCTCTCTAGATGAAGGCAATGGTCCTCTCCCCTGCCTGCTGGGAAAGCATACTGCTTGCCCCACAACTGGTCAGACACTCATGCTCGCTGCCTTACTAGCATAGAAGTGTCCCAGAGAAGATTTTCACAGCTCACAGCTAGACACAGGACTGGCTTTTAGATGTATATATAATAGAGCAGGCCTGTAGGAGTGAGCTGGGCCTGGCAGGTGATGGTAACAGAACATTTTTCTCAGAGGGCAGGCCAAGGACAGATCACTCTCTACCCTAACACACTGAGTGGTTGTTCTGTGGAAGATGGTCAGACAGCCAGATAAGTACCAGTTCACTCCACTTGTCTGACTGGCTATTTATCCATTTACTCAACACTGACTTATTGAGCACTCATGTCAAACCACACACTAGGGGCACAGCAGTGGACAAAACAGAGCCTCTGCTCTTGCGATGCTCACAATATCATAGAGGTTGGAGAGAAAGGATGACTGACATTAAAAGTAGAAGATGGGCAGTCAGAAGGAAGGGTGGGAGGGAGGGAGGGAGGGAGGGAGGGCGGGAGGGAGGGCAGAGGTAATAGAGATACTCTACAGCAGGACAGTGAAAACTGAGGTCTGAAGAATGAAGAGGAGAGGGGATTTGGGGTGGAAAGAGGTTAGGGCAGAGGCCTCCCCTGAAGGTGCCGAGCAGGAGGGAACATGACAGAGACAGCTGTGTCTGAGACAAAGTGATTGTGACTGGTGGACAGAGCACGTGCTCCAGAGACCCATAGTCGGGAGCAAGGAAGGGTACCTTAGGAGGAGTCCAAGAAGGACGACACTCGGCCCTCATGAAAACAACACACAGGGGCTGGGCAATGCTCAGGCCACTATATTTCCAACTGGTGCCAGGACCTGAGTGTCAGGCTGTGCTCTTACAATGGGACAAAGAAGCTGCTTCAGAACTGGTAGGCCCTCGGGGCTTCCTGGGATGAAAAGCTACAACTTTTCCGGGCCTGTCTATGGCAGAGCAAAGCTATCTGTGTGCTTCCTAATATCTGATCTAGAGACCATACTGGCTTGAGACTTCTCAAGAAGAGGCTGCATACATGTAGTATTCTTCATGATGCAGGCTAGCTCAGCATATGCTTAGGGAGATTTGAGGGCTCTTGGGGCCACTGGCTTCCTTAGGAAGCTCTAAGCCCACCCGAAGGACACTGCTATTCAAGGTGCAGTCCTCTCTTGCCTCCATCCACAATCACCTCAAAGATGGCAAGAGGAAGATATGCTTACCATCTAGCAGCTGAGCTGACTAGAACCCAATCTTCCATAAACAGCTGGCCCCCAATGTGACCCCATGGTCACATTGCTGGAGAGTACTCTACTTGAGTTTCCCAGTTGAAAGTCTCTCCTCCCCAAACCCATAAAGGTACCATACTCCTGAATCCTAACCAGCCTGGGGTGGAAACTCTTGGCCATGATTTTGTAAATGTGGAAACTGAGGCTTCTTTGCCTGGAGTCCCTCAGGGAAGAAGAAGCGGGGTTCTCCAGCATGGCAGCCAGTATTCCTGGAAACCAAGCTCAAGAGTGAGGTAGCACTCAGAACCTGTACATATGGGTCCAAGTAAAGGCACCTGGCAGCAGGGCTCACTAGCGTATGAGCCCTGGGGTCAGGCCTCCCATGGGCTGTGCAGCGCTGGTCTCACTCGGCTGAACTTTCATCAGGAAACCTCTTGCCCGGCGGCGCCTCATCAGCCAAGGAGCTTGTGATTGCAACATGGACTTGAGCCCTTCAGATAGCTGGGGGTTCCCAGGTCAGCTCTGAAGAATGCAGCAAGATGCTCACACAGCTCCTCCTTCTCAAAAGATAGTTCTGGGCTTATTAAAAAGCAACAGTCAAGAAAGCCACACCCAATCCAGGTTGGCTGTGCTCTCACCATGTGCTTCTCAGACCAGGATTAATTCTTTGGCTGGTTTCAAACCTTCAATTTCAAAACTATCTAGTTTGTGCTTGTCTACAAAGGAATGTTACTGGGCACCTCCCACAAGTAACACAAAAAAACAACTCCCACTGCATCACCTGTTGTTCCTTGAGACCAAGCCATATATAGGCAGCCAGATTCAGACTGTCTAGCTCAACTCTCCACTTCCCACCACGTAATTAGGTTCTCCAGCACAAAATGCCCCTCTCCTACTTAAGAGGCCTAGGGGATGGAGAGAGTGAGCTGTGAAACCCAAGCTTTTTCTCGCACACCTTGTCCTCTGCACATGATCGCATCACAAGTCTGAATCCCAGGTTTTCCAAGAGACCAATTCGCAGTGTTAGGACTAAAAGTGAGAAGGAGGGTGCCTGCTCATTCCTACTGAAATAGCCTAAAAAGGGCAAAGTCCAATTTGATTCTCAGCTTTGCTGATTACAGACTGGGTGGTCTGAGGCAAGCCGGGTGACCTCTCAGAACCTCAGTCTCCCATCTCCAAGGGGAGATGTAATATAAATACAAAAAGTGCTGAGTGCATGCAAGGCTAGGCTAAAGGCGTCTTTCTGAGCGAGTGTTCAATCCGTCCCAGCTACAAACACCAAGTTTCTGTGGTGTCCTCTTGCCTGGGAGCCTTCCAAGGGCAGGGCTAGTTCTGGTCTTCTTGCCACTATATGTACTCAGTGCCTAAAACACTGGCTAAATGTTTGTGGATTTGATGCTTTTTTGGTATTTTCAGACCAAAATCCAAAACAAGAGCCTGGTTCTGGCTGCTCTGTCCTCCTGGCCCCCAGACTACTCCTCGCCTCCCAGGCCTGTTCTGGAGACGCCAGGCTGTGCCCTTTTCACCTTCCCCGCCTCGCTTCACCTCAGAAAGTGCACATGTAGAACATGACATCATCTGAGAGCTGAGTGGTGGGCTGCACTGTCAGCCCCATGAGGAGAGGAGGCCTATTTTGTTCCCATTACTTTAACAAAACAAAATAAAATATATGAGGCTTTCTCCTCCAATTCCAAACCCACCAAAAAGAATACATTGTGAGGGGTACAGACCCTTATAAAACTGGGTATGATGGGTGGATACCAGGAACCCTGGCACCTAAAGAAGCTAAAACAGAAGGATCTAAAATTTGAATACAGCCTGGTCTTCATAGCAATTTCCAGACCAGCCAGGGCTATTGAGACTGTCAAAATAAACAAATAAACAACCCCCCCCCAAACCCTCACATAACACATCTGGCTACGTGACCCACACAGTTGGCACTGATCCCCTAGCTAGCACTTTGGTTCCTATCCTGATGTTCCCTAAGTTGCAAATCCATGGTGATCTGGAAATGTCTCTTTATAGGATTCTCTAACAGGCCAGTGGCTGACAAGTCTTCCTGCAACTGCTTCTCTGGATGTACAGCCCTTTCCCCAAACAGTTTCCATACACAGGAAAGTGGTGAGCAACTCAAAGCATTGCAACCATTTTTCTTCCAGCTATTTCTAGGCACACAGAGAACATTTAAGGACTCAAGGCCAGCCTGAGAAAACAATCGAATCAGGAAATACTCGACCAGCTCAAAGGCAACAGAGACCAAAAAAGTCAAAAGTTGAGGGCTTTGCCTTTATGGGGACATTTCCTGGCTTTTCACAGGCAGTTCCAAGCAAAGCTCGATGAATACAGTGGGGCCAGTCAACACAATTAGCACAGGATTCAATTCAGAGCTCAGGGTGCGTGTCCATTCTTTATCAGGAGTCACTGTCACATACCTACATAATCTGCTTTCCTGAGATTTATCAACTCTCATCAGTAGGAAGCACTGTGTTCAAGCATTCCTTCTACCCAGGGCTTGGCAGTGACTTTCACAAAACACAGACTGTCAGCATCTTCAGAGGTTGAAATTAAATGATCAATCCTAAACAATTATTTCTGCCCGCATGTCATTTGTGTGTAGATTTTGAATTGGCAGTTTGTGTGAAGGCTGGCCCTGCTTCCCAAGCTACTGTGGGTGCAAACAGCTACCTGAATATATAACCCTCTAGAACAAGCAAACAAAAGTACTTCCCACCGTATTAATAAACACAGGGTCAGAGCCTAGGAATATGCATATTTGTATGAGAAAAGAATCTGGAGAATCCAAGTCAGTCACCCGAGACAGAGCCCATGCCATAAGGCTCACCTCTTTTATGCCCTCCTCTTTTTATCAGGGCTGCCACTAAGGATCACGAGAAAGGGATTCTCTCCCTCTGCTAAGAGGATTCTGAAGCAGCAATTTACAGGAGAAAAAAAAACACTAAAGGAAAGGTGGCGGCAGTAGGGCCAAGAGCATGAGGCCAGAGCAATCAGTGGCAAGTGGCCTACAGTATACTCCATACTCCTGAAGACTTTGGTTTAAGAGTTGAATTCATTGTCCTAAAAAGCTGGACTTCTAGCCTCTTGTTGGAAAATGACATCTCAGGACCCATTCTCACATAGTGGCAATCAGTGGGGGTTAACTGGGGCTGCAAAAAAAAAAAAAAAAAAAAAAAAAAAAGCCACTCCACCTTTTTGTGGGTCATCCATCCCATAGATAATCGAGGACCACAGTCCCTCCCGCCAAAGGAATTCACATCTATTCCCCCAAGGGTGTCCCGAATGAACAGGCTTCCCACTGATTGACAAGATCCAAAATGAAAACCCATCTGTCCTGTCTTTGAAAGGGGACTGAGGGAACAGCAACCTGGGCTCAGCTTCCAGTCTTTGACCTCTATGACGCCATGTTCCCGCCTCCTACAGATGGCCCAGAAGCTCAAGGAGAAATGGAGGGTGCTATGTGATTTCTTAACTCTCTGAGAGGAAACACTGCATTTCCTCAGGGATGCAAGAGACAGTCCAAATAGTGGAACTCAGAAGCCAAGACAGAGCACACAGAGGAGAAAGGTATGGCTAGAAAAATGTTACAAACACCAGATATCCTGACTCGGCAGGTTTGGGGAATGCCCCTTTCAGCCCCAATACTTTCCAACATGTATTCAGAAAGAACAACTTTCTACAAAGAACAGAGAGGCCCTAAATTCCCATATACTGAAGACCTCATGAGCACTGAGTCTTGGCTGTAATTGCCTTTCCCCCTTCCCCCATTGCTTCAAGCTACCAACTGAACTAGAACTAGTAAGTCAAGTTTCCAAGAGACTTTCCAAAATGGCCCCAAAGAACAAAATCCCAAGGCTCCAACCATGACAGAGTCAGCCCTGGTACTGTTTCCTCCCCATCAAAACAAACAAACAAACAAACAAACAAACAAAAAACAACTTCGTTAACCTCACCAACTTCTTGAGGCCACACTGAGCTCAGCTTCCTGAGTCACCATAAAAACATGCCTCCAACTGCACCAAGACAGCCAAGAAGCTCGCAGCAGCCCAGGACAACCGTGGCAGTGGCAGTTGTTCTTGTCACTGTCACACTGTGGTCTCCAATGGCTCCTTCCCAGCAAGCTCCAAGTGCAATCAAGTTGCCTTGCCCAGGTGATACACCATTTATGTCTAGATCTGTCTTTTATTCTTCTCTAGCAACAGCAACCCAAGAGACGGGCGGTGGTGGCACACACCTTTAATCCCAGCACTCAAGAGGCAGAGGCAGGAGGATCTCTGCGAGTTCGAGGCCAGCCTGGTCTACAGAGCTAGTTTCTGAACAGACTCCATACAAAGAAACAACAACAACAACAACAACAAAAGCAACCTAAACCAGGAACTAAAAAAAGTCTGGATCTCTAAGTGACCACCCTGTGAAACCACATACCACTCAGGACCCACCTACAGATTGTTTCTAAGGGTGGTAACCCTGAACACCTAAGATCCTTTCCCAACCCAGGGAGGCAGCATCAATGGTTCTGGTAGATCAGTCAGTATATGCTGAACTAAAGCTTAAATTCAAATCTACATAACCTAAACACTTTGATCCTTTAACTCACTGGTTCCTTTTTACAATCTAACGGCTAGGGTGGAAGCTCATGAAGGCTTGCCGAGAATCCACCACTGGAGTGAAACTGGTGGCAGATGCCTACCTAGCATGTCCAGGGTCCTGGGTCCTTCTCAGCATTGGTGTGCAGGTGTGTATATGTGTGCAGTAATTTTACTGATCTAAAGCCAACTAGGTTAGTTATCTCCTGACCCCTCCCTTCCTCTCTCTAGTTCTAACTCAGCTTCTGAGTAAATGTCAGCTCAATTGGACTCCCTCCCCTTCCACACACAGGATATGAACCACAGGAAACTTCCATGGTTCCCTTGTTTAATCCTCATACTTCCTTCTAAGGCTGTTAGGAGGGGTGTATTCCAACTGTATCCGGAACCACAGTAGCTTCAGGAGTCCAGTCTGTCCAGAAAGCACACGATGCAGAGCGTGAAAGGAGACACCATATTACGGTCATCTGAGTGGCTGCCCATGATTTGTCTGGTATTCAAAGGAAGCAGGCCCTTCAAGAGACCTAACTCTCCTCAGCCAGGCCTGATCTTAAGACTGCTGCTGCCATATAAATAGCTCACCAGCTTGCATGTGCTGCATTAATGTCTTTACACAGGGCTGCTTTGAGTTTATTTTTGTTGCTTTCATTTGTGCCTCACTGTTAGACTTCCAGCCGGGGAAAATGACAAGATGCAGGGCTTGTCCTTTGCTCAGAGACAATCCAGACGGTTCTTGGAGGCACATGGAAGATTAACAACTTAAGAATGCCAACTCACTGGCACTGGTTAGGCTTCTGAAATGCTTTCTGTGGGAAAAGCGGATACATCAATCTAGTTCTGTGTCAGGTTCCATCCTTCCTAATGCAGGAGGGAGCAGCTGCCTAGTGCTTCACTAGGCAGCCATAGATCCCATAAGGGAACTGTCAGTTAGCCAAAGGGGATTGGGCGAAAAAGGCTGTCTCTGAAAAGGCAGCATTTTGAGGAACAAGAATAGTAACAGTCTGCTGTTTTGTTAGCTAAGAAAAACTGAATCTTTTTTTTTTTTTTTGGTCTTTTTTTGGGAGGCGGGAGGAGGGTTGTTGTTTTCGAGTTTCTCTGTGTAGTCCTGGCTGTCCTGGAACTCGCTCTATAGACCAGGCTGGTCTCAAACTGAGAGACCTGCCTGCCTCTGCAACAGACACACATCCCAACCCAGGCCAGACCTTTGGCGGTGACAACTCAAAACAATGACATCATCCAGGTTTTGGGTCCTTGGCAAGGGTCACCAATATTGTTCACACTGAGTTTCCTGCGAAAGCTCTGAAGACAGGAAACCAGCCCTGTGCCTCGGTCCCTTGCCTGATCTAAGCCATCCTGTCAGGGTAAAACAAAGACTTTCTGTGTTTTTCCCTTAAAAAAACAAAACACACACACACACACACAATTTCCCCGCACTTTTAACGAGCACCTTAATTACAAGCTGAAGAATTAGATATATTTACGGATGACCTCATGCTTGCTGTAATTAGCAATGTGAAAAGAGCTGGCATATCCCTATGCCTGTTCCTTCTCCCCCACCCCAGAGTTCAGGGTAATTAGGAAGCTTGACCTCGCAAACAAGCTATTCTGGTCCAGAGAGCCCCTCCCTAAGAGGTCCTACCAGAGAGGCTTGGTCCTCCCCCTCCCCAGTCCAAAATGGATCCGGCTTCAGGAAGGTTTGACTTGCTTGGGATAATGATGCAGGAGAGGTGACAGATTTCTGAAGGGCCCACTCTAAACGTTAACAAGTTTTAATTAACGCTGAAGATAATTTAACCCTGGCACAGTAAAGGATAAGAAAACCACTCATCTCAGAGGCAAAAGTGTTTGGATCTGCATGGTCCCCATCATGTAGAGGGCATGCTTGCTCCCACTGCACTACTAAGC
The DNA here is from genome assembly GCF_903992535.2 of Arvicola amphibius. Taxonomy (NCBI): domain Eukaryota; kingdom Metazoa; phylum Chordata; class Mammalia; order Rodentia; family Cricetidae; genus Arvicola; species Arvicola amphibius. Next base: position 78,350,923 of record NC_052054.1, read on the forward strand.
TTGTACTTAGGGTTCTGATGTGCAAACCCCACCACTGGAGGTGCAGCTGACTCAGGCTGTTACTTTCCATATACTTTGTGTTAGGAGTGTCAACAGCCTGATTTGGAAAATGCAAGCAGGGTGGCCCTCCCTCAGGGTCCAGTCTGCTGCCAACAATGGGAGCTCCTAAGAATGGCTGTGCCTGTGCACCACCCCCACCTCACCCCCCAGTCAGTTGTCACTCTGCTGTAACATTTTCCAAGTTTGCTGTGGGCCTGCGCCCTGTTAGGGGAGAGGCTGGGAGGCGGACATTCTCCTCATTCTTTTGCCTTATTAGGTTGTGGATTTGATTGCTTTTGGGGGGGATAGGGGCTAAGTTGAGGAATGGCATCAGGAAGTGACCCCAGGAAAAGGGGGGCTGGGAGGAAGGAGGAAAGGAGATGAGCAACAGGCGTGAGAGGTTTCTCACTGGGGGAAAAGGCTGGTGGGGGGAGGGGGCACACAGCTCTACTAAAGTCCTCTAGAGCTACTTGCTTAGCGTTGATACCTGGGCATGGGCTCCTGTGTGCCTCCTGGCCCTGTGTGCCAGCCTTTCTGGGCAGTTACTTGGGATTCAACATCCCTTAGAAGCTATTACTGTAAGGGAGTGCGGTGGGGGCTGGCTTCTAATCTGAGGTCATAGTATTTCTATTCATTTATTTGTTGTAGAGAAAGGGGACAGGAGGACCTGGGGAAAGAGACTCTCAGTAGACAGCACACTTGGCAAGTTGCATTGGCCATGGAGGAGTCTTGCTGGTTCTGTCTGTGGTTCATCCAGACACAAAACTGCTCAGGACCTGAAAGTCTGAAACAAGGGCCCTGATGAACAGAGGACAGGGACAGGACGAGGCCATGTCACGTGCAGTCCAGTGCGCATTACCACTCGATGGAGGGTATTTATTTGAAGTTGCTAGAAGGGTTTAGGCTCTAGAGCTCTCTGGGGGACAACTGAAAGGAAAGGGGATGATGCTGGGTTTTCCACTGTTTTGAACATTTCAACAGCACTTTCAACCCTTCTGCAGAGGAGGCCAGAACAGCAGACACTACCTGGATGCGGGATGGAGCACTTCCAACCTGCTTCTCCATCCCTATTTATCCCTCCTCGGGATCCAGCCCTGAGGTAAAGGATAATTCCTGATCCCTGCCCAAGGGCAAGCAGCAAGAGACTAGCAGGAGTGGGTGTGGAGTCCAGATCTGACTTCTTCCAAGAACTGCTCTGAGCAGTACCCTCCCACCTACATCTTTCACTGCCTCCTGCATGGAGACTAGGATGAAGTGTGGACTGGGGTGTGAGAAGCGCCCTCACCCAAGGCGGGTTCACCTCAAAGCTGCCTCCCAGAATGCAAATGCTGCAGGGTCAGGAGACAGCTTGAATCCAGGTGCCACCTGAGCCGCCTCTTATGTCTAGCGAGAAACAGGGAGTTATCAACTGACATCCCCACAGGAGCCTGGGTCCATTCAATAAATCTTAGTGAGCCTTGAACTTAGGACAACAACCCCTTTCCCCACACACCTCTGCCCCACTCCTGGCTCCTCATGAAAGAGTACTTCACAACTTACGCCCCAGGAATTTCCTTCAAAATGGGGACTAAACAATACATTCTCTAACTACAAGCATTTTTAATAGAACTGTCGCCTCCCTAACTTCTCTGCCTTTCATGAAGCGGAGAAGTAGTACCATAAAGACTGTTAGGCAGCTTCGACCAGATGCCTTAACAGGTAGAAAAGGAAACAGAAACTGGCTATGTGGAACAGCCTCCAATCCACCCTCTGGACCTGATGGCACCAGGCTATGGAGACTATCTCAAAGCAGGTGGCACTTGCCAGCTTCCCCACCCCTGCTGGATTGCTCTATAACAAACCTACTAAGCCCAGGTAGAGGAAGAGAATGAGACCCAGTGCTACTGGATAGCTGCAGCCTTCCTCCTTGCTTGGGTGGAGCAGAAGATATTACTTGGACAAAGGGGCAGCTAGTGACACTGGCCTTATTTCACACTGGGCCAGAACACAGCCTAAAGACGTCAGTTTATGAAAGCTCAATAGTAGTAGCTCAGTACCTCGTCACACGTTTGACCATGAGCAACTGAATGAGTCTTTTTTTTTTTTTGGGGGGGGGGGTATCGAGACAGGGTTTCTCTATAGAGCTCCGGCTATTCTGGAACTCCCTCTGTAGACCATGTTGGCCTTGAACTCAGAGATCCACCTGCCTCTGCCTCCTGAGTACCATTGCCCGGTTCCCGGTTTTGTTTTTAATTTTTCTGAGATAGTGTTTTATGTAGTCCAAGCTCACTATAGTGACCTCACTATGAAGCTAAGGATGACCTTAAATTTCTACTAAGTCTTGATACATCTCCTAAACACCAGGATCACACATGTTCAATATCTTGCCTGGTTTCACTAAAACCTATAAAGAATGACTGCTACAAGTTTGAAGCCAGCCCAACTACACAGTGAATTCCACAATAAGTTTAGGCTAGCTGTCTAAAAACACAGGCAGCCACCTATGACACTATATCTGTAAAAAGAAGACCCCACATGGACTTAAATTCAGAGCCTAGGGTCTTGCTAATCAGAAGGTTCTAAACACAGCTGAACTAAAGCAAGCATGCCACTACTCCCCTCACACCTGGAGCTCCCCAAAAGACAATGTTCATCAGGAGAAGCACTGTTTGAAAGAGGCCGCTATGCAGGAGGGACCCTCCAACATTTGTCCCAAGAATTTGCCCAAAGTTGTGGTACAAGCCCCCACCTCTGTACACTCACCTCCTTTATGAACGTTTCCATGACTGACCCCACCTGCCCTTAGTCACCCCTTTCCTTTCCCAGGACACGGCTAGAATGCTGTGGGCTTGTCGGTGTGCGGTTAAATAGCCTTCTGCGGTCTCATGTAGCTTTGCTCTCTCCCCATCTACGCTGTGAGCTCCTCGAGAGCATGGACTGGGTCTCCGGTTTCTCTCTCATAACCCAAAGGCTCTGCACGGAGCTCCACTCAGCAGAGAGGCCCAGCAAGGGCTGTTGTTTGGTCCTGACGGTCATGTTTCTACCTGAGTGCTGGACTCCAGGGCCCATGAAGCCCCAACTCAAGTTACACAAGAAGTTGGTTGGCTATAAAATGCAGATGTACTCTACAATCGGTGGTCCCTCTTTTTGCTACCTAAGCGGCCACTTTCAAAAAGCCTTCACTTTACAATATAATAGAAACACAGCTTTCCACGGGGGGGTGGGGGGGAGACTTTTCTACCTGGAGCAGGGGCTCAGCCGAGCATAAATGTATAAGTCACCCACCATGGAAACTGAAGCTGCAGTCTACACTAGGGAAACCCACAACAGACTCTGACACACTTGCCATATCTTTTTTGCCCACTCTGAATCAATTTTATCAAGAGGAAATTTTATTTTCACATTTGAAGGGATGAAAATAAACCCCCCTTCTCTCCTGCCCCCCCCCCACACCTACTCTCCCAGACAGCTACTAAAAGATTTAACAAGTCACATGGGTACTCTGCCAACAGAACAGGAACTGCACCATCTTCTTTCTGCCTGAAGCAGCTGCTGCCTAAGCCACCAAGACACCTTCAGACTGGAGCACTCTTTTGGCTTCTGTTGACAGGGAGATGTTTGCTGTAGGATTTCTCCAGAGGGCAGGGTGAATCCAAGCCCATGCTTAGAGTACCCAGGACTTGCCTTCTCCCTCTGGTACAGTGTGCTTACCAAGTTCTGTCTCTGCTCTTCCTCCAGAGTAAAAGTCACACAACCAGTCAGACAAGCTGAACCTTTAAACAGGGCCTTCTGCTGGCTTCCAACAGCAGGCGGAGAGCGGAATTGCTGAGATAGAATCACCCAAGTCTGCCTCTTGTGAATTAAGGAACCCTAGTGACAGCTGACCAGAGAAAAGTAGGAGATATGGAGTGGGCGAAAGAGGGGTTTACAGAGAAGGCCTAGAAGAGCTCTCTTAAAAATCAAGACTCCAGCTGGGCAGTGGTAGCGCACACCTTTGATCCCAGCACTTGGGAGGCAGACGCAGGTGGATCTTGGTGAGTTTGAGGCCAGCCTGGTCTACAGAGCCAGTTCCAGGACAGCCAAAATTGTTACACAGAGAAACTCTGTCTCAAAAAAAACCAAAAACGAAAAACAAAACAAAATTAGACTCCATGCAAGATAGGTAAAGTGTTACCCAAGCTTGATGATCTGATCCCCAGAATCCAGGAGTGGGGGAGGGGTGATTTCCAGGACAGCCAGGGCTACAGAGAATCCCTGCTTCGCCCCCGCCCACCCCAAAATCAAGCCTTCTGACAGGACACTGTGACTTACACCTGATTCCTAGCAGTTGAGAGGTGGAGGCCAAGAGTAGATGACACAGTAAGACCCTGACTCAAAAAGCCAATAGTGGTAACAACAAAAAAAAGGCTGAAGACTAAGGGTGGAAAAGATGTCTTGTGGCATCTCACCAGGTATATATATATATGCCTCTTGATGGGAAGGGGGTTGGACCTGTCCACATGGTAGAAGTTAGGTGCAGAGTCACACTACAAAGCAAATGAGCACACAGTGCTGTAAAACTCCAGACTCCAAAGTCATCCAGGACTTAATCAGACACAGGTGCCTACTGCAGAGATAATTGAAGCCTTTGTTCGCTTTACTGCCATGCAGTTTGGGGGTTCCCACTTCAGAAGTCAGTTCTGGTTTGGCTTGTCCACGTAGCTCAAGAGGAAAAGGCTGCAATGCTCAAATTCTGGCTCCCACCTACCTTCTCAGTACTTCAGGACATAGGTCTGACAAAGGCCTTCCTCCTCTCCTGGGGAACTTACCACTGTAGGGAACAGCTAAAATGCCCTCTTCAGAGACCTTCCTCCCAGTTCTCCAGCAAAAGCAGCACCAGTCCTTACCAACCTCCTCCAGAGCTATTCCCAATCTCTAGTTGACAGTAGTTGGTAACAAGAGCATAACCCAGGGAGCCAGACACCTTTGCTCAACACTGGGCTACACCAGACTTAGACATCCACAGGTGCCTTCCTTAATTTGTTATGTTGTTTGTTTGGGCTAAACACAATCAATTTCTTTCTTTTTGAGACAAGTCTCTCTTAGTCTAGGCTGGCCTTGAACTTATGGTTCTTCTTCCTCCAACTCCTCAGTGCCTGAATTAAAGATTTATATTTCTCAGCCCAATCCCTGGGTCCACTGCTGCGCACGTGCTGTGAGGAGTGTCATGAGAATAAAATCTACTGCAGAGGACTGTGTGTAATCAGTTCACAGTGCACCAAGGTAGAATGTTAGTGCACAATGTGTGTGTAGTTATATGTGTATCCATGCTAACCTATGAGGCACAGGTGGAGGCCTGAGGCTGACACGGTGCCAACCTCTTCAACTTCTTCTCTGCCTGTTTTTCTGAGTTGGGGGGTGGTGGTGTTTGCTTGTTTTTCGAGTTAGGGTTTCTCTGGAGCCTGTCCTGGAACTCACTCTGTAGACCAGGCTAGCCTCAAACTCAGAGGTCTGCCTGCCCCTGCCTCTCCAGTGCTTGGATTAAAGGCGTGCACCACCACTGCCTGGCTCTGCAGAGTGTGTGTGTGTGTGTGTGTGTGTGTGTACACCATGTGCCTCTGAGTGCCCAGAGGACAGAAGAGGGTGTGTTGAATTCCATGGAACTGGATTACAGGCAGTTTTGAACAGCTAAGAGGGTGCTGGGAATGGAACCCTGGTCCTCAGCTAGAGAAGTACATACTCTTAGCCACCAAGCAAGCCATCTCTCCAGACTTATTTTTGAGACAGGGTCTCTCACTGAGCCTGGAACTCATGGATTTGATTATACCCGCTGGTCAGTAAGCCCCTAGAATCTGTCTGTCTCCCTGTGCATGTGTACCTATGGTTACAGACTCATGTTATCATGGCTGGCTTATCTATGTGCTCGGGACCCTAAGTCAGGTCCTCATGCTTATACAGCAAACACTTTGCTCACTGATCCAAACATATCCCCAGACCCTTACCTTCTTTATTTACATATGTGTAGAGCCTTTCTTTCTCCACCAACCTCCAACACGATTAAGAACATATAGAATGAGATGGAAAATGGTCTGCATTTGGTCTTCTGACTTCCTTAGTGGCCACAGACCAATCCCAAAACAGTCCCCAAAGGCTCTGGACTCTTGACAAAACTGAACCCATTAGAATCTGAACTGCTATTCCTCAGAAATCTCATGTTTCAACTATGCTTGGAATGTTTGATAGGAAAAGGCATTTATTTTTAGGCAAGAAAGTTGTCTCCTAAAATCCTACAGAACAGGCCGTATTTGGCAAAGACTGCCTTGGGCTTGTTTATCAAAAAGGCCCAAAAATTTCAAGTGGAAGGTAGCTGCTTAGGGAATATCAGTGACCTGTGGGTTTTCTATCCTTACGGTCAAAGCTTGCTCCCTGTTGAGTTTTGGGGGTGCCCCTGTGTGGCAGCAGAAGCCAAGTGTCTCTTCTACACCTTTCTCAATTTTGAACCAAGATCCATTAACCAATCACCCAGAAACTGTCCAGTTCTCAATGGACTGAACACCCTTCCATCAGCGGGCCCATGCCCATCCCAGAGTTACAAAAGCTGGGCATGGTGGCCTATAATCCCAGCACATGGAAGGATGAGACAGAACTGTCGAGAGTTAGAGGCCAGTGAGGATTATGTAGTAACTGATCAGTTAGGGTTTTGTACAAGATCCTTTCTCAAAGTGAGGAGGAGACGCTGGCATGCTAGAGACGTGGCACAGTGGTCGTCTCTGCAGAACATTCATGAGACCCTGGATTTAATCTTGTGTGTGTGCACATGTGTATGTATGTGGGTGTGTGCGCGCGTGTATGTGGGTGTGTGCACGTGTGTATGTGAGGGTGTGTGTGTGCGTGTTTTAAGAAGTGGCCAAGGCAGGTGTGTGGGATGTGTTGTGGGGGAGGGTGGCACACATCTTTAATCCCAAACACTTTGTAAGCAGGGGCAGGCAGATCTCAGTTCTTTGTCAGCCTGGTCCACATAGCAAATTCCAGACGAGTTAGTACTACACAGAATAGACCCTGTCTAGAAAGGGACAAGGAGTGGCTGAGAAGGCCCTGTCCTCACTGCTGTAGGTATTTCCTGACCACCCCACCAAGAGCCACGGGGCTGAACGACTAAAGCCAACATCTCTGAGAAAGACATTTTGATACAGGCCATTCTGTTTTACAGAAAGTCAAATCTACCACAGTCTTGGCAGCACAGCTTAAAAAAAAAAAAAAAAGTAACTGCCTCAGGATCTTGGTGATGTTTACTGTCTGGACACCTTCCAGGACTTGAAAATCTGAATCATGACTGGTTCACAGACAGCCTGTAAGAAGGGCCAATTCATCAGACTGCCCTTGAACCAGCCTGGCAAGTCACTGCTCCCAGACATTTTGAATTTTGAAACTGGGCTTACTTCATAGGCCCAAACTAAAAGATCATTTTAAGTCTTAAAGTTAAAAAAAGAAAGGGAAGGAAAAAAATCCAAGCCTTCCCAAAGTAAGCCATGTCGGCAACAGCCAGAGCAGAACTACTCAGTATTCCAGTCTCATCAGGAGTTTAATGAGCTGAGCATCGTAAAGGAAGGGGAGGGGGGGCGTTCTCAGATGTGGAGTTTTTCTTTTTTTATAATAGTGCTCTTTATTCTCTCTTTGAGTTTGATGGGAACTTTAAGTTTTTAATTTGTGTTTGTGAAAGCAGGCAGGGGTGGGGATAGCTCAGGGGTAGAGCAGTTGCCTAACACATGTGAGGTCCTGGGTTCGACACACAGCACTGAAATAACAAAAGGCCACATAGCTGAAATTCCAACTCTATGCAGACCCTGCAGTAGCTACAAAGCCACCAGCTGCTGTGCACACCCCTTATCAACAAAGTAGGCGGTCCAAATTCTCTTCTTGTCAGGGAACAGAGCCACTCAAGCCCCTACTGGGCACAGCCACTGTGCAGCATGTGGCATTTTCCTGAGACCACCTGGTATATCTTTCTGCCCAGGCCCCTGGGTTGGGTGCAGCACTCTCCCAAATAGTAAGCAAACAGGTTTCCGTGGTGAGAGCAATTAAATACCCTCTATTCACACCAGACTTAGTCAGACAAGAGTGCTAATGTGCTTAACGTGCTCATCTTACACACACACACACACACACAAACACAAAATGACAATGACTGAAGCTAGTTTCCAGCACCGCCTTTGGCCTATAGTGATCAAAGGCTTGTCATCCCTGAGCAGAAGCGCCACAACTCCTCTTCCTGCCTGTGACACTCCCTCAAGCAACCCTGCCGGCCCGCTTGCCATAGCTGGATGCTGAATCACTTTTGCAAGCTTCCTTCCATGATGTTGTCTAACCTCAAATTGGCTTCCTCTAGCATGGTGGGGAGTGAGGGACACATTTCACTGTTTGAAACATTTGCAAGTTGCACTCTAGAGAAACTGCACCTTGTGTACGTGGGGCCGGTTGCCTATGAACCACCCACTCAGAAAGAAAACCCACTAGAAAGTCAGCGAAAGACATCACTCAGCCCCACACCTTTGAGGGGAAAACTTTAAAAAGCATGAAACAAACCACAATGTCGCCTTTCTTTCTGTCTGCAGCAAAGACACAAATGCTATTGTACTACTGGTGTTCCAGCACCCATTCAGTCATTGCGACACCATCACAAGGATATTTCCCAAGATGACTTCACTGCATTCCACGGGGCAGGAACTGCCATTTCCAACTACTACTGCCCCACGTCTGTGGTTCTACTAGAAGACAAAGAAACTGTTCTGCTCCGATATTTGGAAGAAAAAACATTTTGGTAAGTCTTTTTTAACTCCACAGAACACGGTTTCCCTTCTAGATGGTGCAGCAGTATGTTCTACTCATTGCAGTGACCAGGATTCCAGCACGCAGGACTAAGAAAACTGAGGCCTTGAAGAGAAGCTACGTGTGGAGCAAGTGACAACTCACATTCTTTTTTTTAATTAAACACACACACAATTTTCTTTTTTTGATTTTTCAAGACAGAATTTCACTGTGTAGCAACCCTAACTGTCCTAGAACTAGCTTTGTAGACTAGCCTGACCTCAAACTCAGAGATCCGCCTGTCTCTGCCTTAAAAGTGCTGGAATCAAAGGTGTACCATGCCCACCACCGCCCGGTTAATTTATTTTTATTTTATGTGCATTGGTGTTTTGCCTGCATCTATGTCTGTGTGAGGGTGTCAGAAACCCTGGAATTGAAGTTACAGACAGTTGTGAGCTGCCCTGTGGGTGCTGGGAATTGAACCTGGATCCTCTGAAAGAGCAGCCAGTGCTTTTAACCACTGAGCCACTGTTATAGCCCCCAGACAACTCACATTTTTATATTTATAATATGGTCTGTAATCTTAGCAGTTGGGAAGCAGATGCAGAATGGCCAGTCTGGGGCCATTCTAGTTTATACATCATAATCCTGTCTCAAAAGACCAGAAGGGGACCTAGAGATGGAGTGGTAGCCAATGGCAGAAACTGGGCAAGGCAGCAATGCCTCTAATACCAGCACCAGGGAGGGAGGCAGAGACAGGAAAAGTCATCTTCAGCTACATATTGAATTTGAGACAGCCTGGGCTACATCAGAGTCTGCCACAAAAAGAAAAACAGAAAACAAAATTGGGAAGAGGGGAGTTGAGCATGGATGAATCAAGGATCATCCAATCCTGAGCAAATCTGGTGGGACATTTAAGGGACTGAGTATTCCTGGGTGAGTCACTGCTCTGCCCACTTCCGGAAATGTTTCTGGGGTGAGATGAGATAAAGTTTTTCCGAAGGCGGCAGGCATACAAGGATGTTCAGCATTGTCCACATCCTCTGTGCAGCCTGAACTATGTGGAGGTTACTCCCTTCAAGTCACCGTTAACCTGGTGACTTCAGAAAAGGGTCTTCAATACCTGCTAGCATGTAAAACCCTCTGAACAAGGGAGTCGGCCTTGGACCAGAGTCTCTGGCCGGAATAGGATCTCGCTGAACCTAACATTCTTTTGTTCTTCATGATTTTTTTTTTTACAGTTCCCTTTATTTAGTGCCAGGGAAACCAAATCTGTCAGACACCACATGATTTCCCTCTTTTTAAAAAAGGATTTTAGTCCCAAGCATGGTGGTGCACACCGCTAATCCTAGCTCTCAGGAGGCAGAGACAAGTGGATCTCTGGGAATTCCAAACCCACCTGGCACTGCATGGTTAGACCCTGTCTCAAGAAAACTTAGTGTCTCATGTAGCCCGGGTTGGCCATAAGCTCAGCATGCAGCTGAGGATGACTTTCAACTCTGTCTCCCTTTGTCTCTGCCTCCCAGTACTGGGATTACAGGCACGCGCCATCACTTCCAGTTTTCAATTTATTCTTTATTTTACTTATGTTTTCGAGACAGGGTTTCTCTGTGTAGCCCTAGAACGAACTCTGTAGACCAGGCTGGCCTCAAACTCAAGAGATCAGCCTGCCTCTGCCTCCCAAGTGCTGGGATAAAGATGTTCGCCACCACCAATCGGCTCAATTTTTTTTAAAGCCTAAAAAAGTTCAAGTTGACTAAGTACATAAGGTAACGATGGATATGGAATTGTTTAGGAGATTGAGGTAATTGCAGAGACTATAGGGTCAGTCAGTCTGCACACACACTCCCCAGCTATTGGTTAGGGAATGTGTGGGTAGGAAAGGTCATTCCAAAAACACAGGAGCAAGGACAACAGGTGGTTAAGTAGCAAGTCCCTTGTAAGGTCAGTCAGCAGCCTTTCAGGTAACATTCAATACATCATAGCTAAGAAAAAGGCCATGGGTCTCCATCGACCAGCTTCTGAGGACTTTCTGCAGACAATCCAAGTTAATGCCTCTGTTTACAAGAAAGAGAAGGATGTAAAAAAACAGCCAAAGGGGGCGGAGTGGGGTGCACAGCATTAAAATAAATGTCTCAGGGACTTTTCTAATCCCAGGGGGATTGCTCCTGGGCTGAAACTCCTCAAGCACTCAAACCAGGGCACCAGGTTTTATTCATCTATACAGAGATGGCACTTTCTGTCAGAAAGCCCCTCCCTCCCCAGACAGTCTGCCACACCTCCTCTTTAAAAAAGAGGTTACAACTGAAAAATACTGCTTCTCTTTGAATTGTTCAATTTAGACTCCAGATACCTGGGCAATAGATTAAAATGTCCCTCGTGAACCTTCTTGAAGTGGTGTTAAGTGCTGTCCTGCCACTTTCTGATACTTTATAACAAAGCTGCCCGTCTACACTGCCAACACTGTAACTACATTTCCTTATAACTCTGCTTTGATGTTTCAACCAACTTGAGCTCTCGAACTACCCAGGTAATAAAGACTTCTTTCACTAGTCCAGGGACGATGGCTTTGTATCTGCCTCCATCTCCGCTTTAATAGGTCAGTGTTTCAGTTACCTTATCCACTGAATCGCCAACTTGCTATTATCACTAGCCTCTCATTTCCATGAGAAAGGTGGAGAAAAAAAATCTTGAACAAGGTAATGTGAGTGTTTTTATTATTCTGTAAGACTAAACATATAAATAAAGGCAACGGAAGGAAACTGAGGGAAAGGAGCTGAGTGCTGGGAACAGGGACACGGAGAACAAAGGAAACAAGAACACGCAGGTGGACACTGAGTTGGGACACACAAGCAAGCAGGACCGGGAGATCAGCATCTTGATATTCTGACTATTCAGACACCTGAAAATAAGTGGGACTACAGCAAACAGATGTTGGCTTATTTTCTCCCCTTCAATGTACCAGCAGCAGCAGCAAAGCAATAAAAAAAAAAAAAAAAAAAAAAAAAAAAAAAAAGGAGATCTGGTCAAAGGCTTGTGCAATTCCCAGCACACTATAAATCAGATGACAAAAGCCTAGAGTGTTCATCTCAACAGCCTCTCAAATTCCTTGGGCCTTCCCAAACTGATGCTTTTTTTTGGCTCCCTCCTCCTGGCTGTCATCTGCTAGACAGCACTGCCAGATAACCTGTACTACACACTCACTTAAATCTGGAAAGGTCGCTGTCTGGCCAAAGTTGGCCATGAATTGAGTGTATGTTGAAATGGCAAAACTCTCCTTACCGGCTTGTTAGGTTTAGACTTGGAATCTAAGACTAAAGGCCCTGCTCCCCTGCCGGGTGATGAAGTGAATATGTTAGCTGCAAGGATGTATTTTAACTGATCTCCCAGCTAGCCTCCCCCTTGGATGGGAAGACAAAGTATCACAGCCTCACTTCCTGGTGGGCTTTTTGATGTGTTTTTTTCTTTTTCTTTAAGACAGGATTTTGAAGCCGGGCGGTGGTGGCGCACGCCTTTAATCCCAGCACTCGGGAGGCAGAGGCAGGCGGATCTCTGTGAGTTCGAGACCAGCCTGGTCTACAAGAGCTAGTTCCAGGACAGGCTCCAAAGCCACAGAGAAACCCTGTCTCGAAAAACCAAAAAAAAAAAAAAAAAAAAGACAGGATTTTGTTATGCAGCCCTAACAGAACTTAAACTCTTTGTAGACTGGCCTTGAACTCGTCTATAATCCTCCCGACTCTGCCTCCAGTGAGCATATAAGTGTGCGCCACCATGCCCAGCTGAGTCTTTCTAAATAGCCCAGGCTTGCCTCCAACTCTAATGATCCTCCCGCTTCAGCACTCTGAATGCTGGGCTCACAAACATGTGCTGTGATTCTCCTGGGTTGCTTTTGCCCACTAACACTTTCACCCAACTTTCCCTGCAAGGCCAAGCAATTGACTGCCACTAAATGAAAGCTTTTAGCATGCCTTCTAACTGGAGAATGAGTCAGTTCCTGCTGCCAAAGAAGCCTCCCAGTTGGTCTCAGAAGCTGGAACCAGAGAGGGCGTTGCAAAAGGTAAAAGGCAACCCCTGGGCCACACCCTATACTGCCTAGGATTAGTAAAGTGGTAGATGCCACCCCGGGCCACAGCCAGATCTCAACTCTCAACTAAGCAAGAAGAAGCCTACCCTTTCAGAAACTTTTCATTTCTTTTTTGTTTTTATTTTGTTTTATTTTATTTTGGGGGGACAGAATTTCTCTGTAGCTTTGGAGCCTGCCCTGGAAGTCACTCTTGTATACCAGACTGACCTGAAACTCACAGAGATCCGCTTGCCTTTGCCTCCCGAGTGCAGGGATTAAAGGTGTGTGCCACTACTGGCTGGCTTTTTTCTTGTCTTTTGAACTAGGGTCATACCCTATTTATGCCCATGCTGGTAGGTCCTGAACTTGAGATCTGTCTGACTCAAGATCCTGAGTGCTGGGCTTACAGGAGAACACACATTTTCCAGCAGGACGGAAGGAACAGGATGTTGGCTGCTGAGGCGCTTCCTCCTCTCTCTTCTCCCAAGAGGGCACAGAGCACATATATTCACCCAGATCACATACTTACTCTTGTTTCCAGAGGACAACCCAGTTTGGCTACTTTTTTTGTTGTTGTTAAGTATGTTATTCAATTTCAAAAGCTGCTAAGGAGCTGTTAGTCTTAGCCAGCTCCTTAGAGAGGAACAATTAGAGTAATGGAGCAAAATACCAGATGGCTACTTTGGGGTCTAAAAGAAAAAATGGCGGGGCTGGCTTACAAAAAACAAAACACTATCAGAACTTTCAAATAATTAACTCACATTTAATACAGGCTGAGCCAAAGGTCAGGGTCTAACCCTGAGGTCCGTAAACAATGGTGTGCCAGTGAACACTCAAGCTCAGAACAAGGCGTTTCCTCTTACTGTGAGGAGAGAACTCAGCCTTCCACAGAAGCAGGGGAAGACATGTGAGGACAGAGGTCTACAGCCACGCAATCCTAAGGATGACCAGTACCTGAACGGGACAAATTAGGAAAGGGAACTAAGGACTCTTGATTGCTCAAGGGTTTGCTTATAGGCCTATAGTTCCAAGCTACTCAGGAGAATGAGACATATGAATCACCTGAGCCCGGGATTCAGGGACGGCCTGAACATAAACCTATAGACTAAAACAGTAATACTAAAACCTTCTTAAATCCTTTTTGTTGTTGTTTGTTGCTTTTTGGTGGGGGATCAAGACAGAGTTTCACTATAGCTTTGGAGCCTGTCCTGTAACTCGTTCTGTAGACCAGGCTGGCCTCAAACTCAGAGATCCTCCTGCCACTGTTGGGATTAAAGGCGTGCTCCACTGCCACCCAACAATACTTTTTTAAAGACCAGATCAGTCCCGTCCATCCAGAGTGTGCATGGCTGCCAAGGAACACCTGCTGCATAACCTCCATATTGATGATGCCTTGGGTATGGGGACCCTAGGATTCAGAGCAACAGCTTACAGACACATTCTTGACCTGGGCCAACTCCTGCTTCAGCTGCTGCAGTCACAGAGTCTGAGTGTGCAGACAAGTACAGCCAGGACTGTCACTTTCCTTGTACCAGGAGAGGCGAGAAAGGTGATCTGTCATTCACACTCACAAAGGTTGTACATAAGCATGGTAAAGGCACAGCCACAAAACAAAAGAGGAAAGACCCAGCCATCTTACTGGGGATTGGGTCGGAGGCTCTTGAAGGAAGGAAATAAGGCACCCACTGATAGATTCCTTTGAAGACCCCTTTCCCCACTGCCCCCGCGCAGGCCAGGGTACAGAGGTAAAGCAATGCTTTTCCCCTAAAGGACAGCTAAGTGTAAATATTTGCTGCAGTGGGTTATAAAGCAAGCTCACTAGAGCCAGGCCCTTAGAACGCTGAAGCAACTGCAGGCAGAGGACGGTATAAGCCACCCTGGTCTTCCACCTTTCCTGGATGGGAAGGAAGGAGCCAGGAAGGAGCAGGTGGGAATGACACAGGCAGCAACGGGTTCTGGTGAGTTCTGGTTCCTGCCAGGGCCTGAATGCACAGCAGTCTCACCATGTGGGTTCCCTTAAGGGTGGGACAGAAAGAGGGAACCACCAAAGGTTGGTGGAAGATGTGAAAGTAGGGTGCCCTTCTAGCATCTAAGAAACAAAGGGGGTGGGGGCATGGCGGCAGCACATTTTCTTAAACATTAACTGTGATCCAGTTTCCTTCCAACTTTCAAAGTCTTTCGGCCACTTTCAATCTTTTCCAATCTGGTATGGCCTCAGGCAATAAATTATTGTTGGAATCCAGACTAGATCTCCCCTTCCTTTGAAAATGTACCCATTCACCAGCTAGCTCAACTGAGAGACACCAACACCACTGCTACTTGCCACCCGTTACGACTGCTCATTGCTGACATTGGTGATTGAGCCAAAGTTACACTAGGCCCCACCTCAGGCTGCCCAGTCACAGAGCACCAACTCCCTAGAGTCTGCCCCCAGGGAGGTCTGGGAAATGTCACCAAACCGGCTCTCTCCCACATCCTCAGGGTCCCGCTCCCAGCTCCCAACGTCCAAATTCCTTGCAGATCCCCTTTGCAAAGTCACCAAGAGGGTCTTTCTGATCCTCTCCCATTTTATACTCACATTGCCCTAAGAGATCAAGGGTCTTGTCAAAGCTACAGTGCCCATCAGAACATTACAAATCTGGAGAGAAAGTCTCAAACTTTAGAATGCATGAAATCGCTTCTAATTTCAACTACCTCCCACCCTCGTCACACACTCGTGAACTCCCACACACTCTCACCCACTCAACACACCCTTCTTTAGCTCTGCCTGAATACATTCACACCCTCTCTCATCAGAGCTCCCCTCAACCACTTTAGACCCCAGTCCCCATCACCACCCGTGGTCTCCTACTCTGACCTTCCCGTTTGCCACTGTGGCTGCTCTTCTACACTGCCTCCTCACCTCACAGTATCCTCAGAAAACACTGCCTAGCATAGCAGTCCCTTCCCTGACCCCCTTCCCATCCGAAGCCACTACTCTCCCTGAGCACTTATTTCGTCCTTATCGAACAAAACAACCCCTTTCTCAGGCTCTGCATCGTCCAGGGCCTTATAACCACACTTCCATTTTCCCAAGCTAACCTCCTTCCTTCATCCTGCATTCCAGCTCTCACTGTCTCCCTCCAGTCTCACCCTTACTGGACTACATTTCCCTCGTGTGCCTGGAACTCCTTCCTGTTTCACCACCTCTCCCTTCTTCAAAGCACCCACAAACACTGTTGGGCCTCTCCATCAATATTCCACTTCTTTACCGACCAACCTTCTCTTCCCTTTACAACAGGGCACTCTCAGTAATTCTCACCCCTTTCACAAATACCTCGTGCCTAGGCCCCACTGGAAAATAAATAAACCCGACCTTCTCAGACCCCTAGTCCCATCGGACCATCTTACCATCCCTAGCCAGACTCCTTAGCCCCCCTTCTTCACCTTCCCTGATTCTTCATCTCTTCTAGAACTCACAAACACACACAAAGGCTTCCGCAATTCCAATCTCTGATTCTCTGACCTCCAGACCATCTCCTCCACCCCGGGGTTCCAAAAACCCCCAAGTACTACCCAGGCTCCCCAATTCCCTTCCCCGACCCCGTTGCTTCCCTGGGCCCTCCCAACCTTCCTCTGACCCTGCAATTCCGCCTTAAAACCCAGTTCTATTTCAATTTTACGATCATCACCTCAGTTGCCCCAGTTCCCCGCCCAGCCTTCCACAGCCTTCGACAGGTTTCCCGGATCTCATACCTAGCCTCCACTTTTTTTTTTTCCTCCAGACTGCCAACTGCTTCCTCAACCTCTGCTATCCTTCTCCGGGACTCCAAATCCCTTCCCGGTCCCGCTAACTGTTCTCAGGACACCCCCCCATCCAGCGCCTCCCCGCACCCCCTCCCCCGCAGGACGCCACCCAGTGCGCACCTTGCGCTGCTGCTTCTCCCAGGCCGGGTCCAACAGCAGGTCCCGGTCCCAGTCATCCTCCTGGGCCATGTAGTCGCCCATGCTGCCGCCGCCGCCCGCGCCATTGCCGCCGCTGCTTGGGCCATACTGGTACGCCTGGTTCGCCGCGTGGTAGTCCACCATACCGCCGCCTCTCGCTAGCCCGCCAGCCGGTCCGCTCCCGCCTCAGCTCCCGCCCCTGTGCCGGAGCCTCCGACTCAGCCGCCGCTTCAGCAGCTTTCAGCCCGCCCAAGACTGACGCCTGCGCGCTACGCTCGCGACGCCTGCGCACTGAGCCGCCGCCGCCGCCCTCCCGCGCGCGCGCACCTGAGGAGCCGAGTCCGACCCCAGACGTTCGGCGCCTGCGCAGAACACACCTCCGGCCGCCCGCCTAGCGTGGGAGCCCAGGCGCCTCTCTCGCGTGAATGCGCGCGCCCGCAGACCCCCGCCGCGCGCGCCTTTCCACGGTGGGCGGAGCCCAAGTCATGAATGATTCATAAGGCGGGGCTCGTTGTCCGGCTTTAACCTGTTTCGGGGTGGAAAGTGTTCCCATTCAGCCATTCAGACGTAATCAAGATTTATTGGCTGCCTACTGTGTGCGAAACCCTTTTTTATGCTTAGGCCCTAAAGAAGTCAGAAAAAGCCCCTCATGAAACTATCGTCTAGAATCCCTGCATTATGGTACATGGGCCCTCTGGTCTCAGGCCGCTGAGACTGAAGGATAGATATAGCATGCTTGGGGCCAGCCTAGGTTATATGGGAGACCCCTGCCTCAAATCAAATAAATGGTTGAGCTTAAAGCTAGGCATGGTGACAAATACCTGTATCTTCAACATTTGGGGGTGTGGGCAGAAGGATCAGAAATTCAAGGCCAGACTTGGCATACAGCAAGTTTGAATCTAGAGGGCTATATGAGGACTCTCTTTAAAAAAAAAAAAAAAAAAAAAAAAAAGGAAATAAATGGTAAATGGGCTGGACTACAAAGTCTTTAGGGTAGGTTCATGGAAAATTATATTTAAAGAAAACTCTCGAAGGATTCACAAGATAGACATGGAGTTGGGTTAGACTGGAATAGATGGACTATAACAGTAGCCAGCTGGGAAAGCAGAGGATCTTTTTGGACTTGTCTGTCCTCATTCAACAAACACTAAACACCTACAATGTGCAGGCGCTGGCCATCTAGGGACAGAAAGAAAAGCCAAATCAATTATCAAATGACTAATCTTGTAGTGGAGGTGGGCAACAGTAAGAAACGTGGAAACTAGGCTTGGTGGTGCACGCCTTTAATCCCAGCATTCAAGGCCAGCCTGGTCTGCAGAGTGAGTTCCAGGAAAGCCAGCACTACAAAGAGGAACCTTGTCTCCAAAAGACCAAAATGCAAACAAGAAAGAAAGAAAAGAAGCACACATGGGGAAAAAATGGTGCCTCATTAACAGGCATCTGAAATCTGACTTGTTGTCCAGGTCCCCTCCATCTTTAAACACAGATGCCGGCTTCATCTTCTCTCTCTACAGGGTTTCTTCAAAAGCGACAGTCAGCAGCCATCGTCCCTGCAGCCTTCTCCCTGCCTTCCTCTTTCTTCTCCCTCCACTCCAGCCCCCAGTTTGCTGCTGTTTTTATTATTATTATTATTATTATTATTATTATTATTATTATTATCATTATTATTTAGTTTTAGTTTTTCGAGACAGGGTTTCCCTGTAGTTTTTGATGCCTGTCCTGGAACTAATTCTTGTAGACCAGACTGGCCTCAAACTCACAAAGATCTGGCTGCTTCCGCCTCCCGAGTACTGGAATTAAAGGGATGTGCCACCACCGCCCAGTTGTTTTTTTGTTTTTTTAATTTACATTTATTTATTGTGCGGGAGCAGGAGTGAGCGTGACACATGTGGAGGTCAGACAGAGTTTATCCTCTGCATCTACCACTGGGGGTCCTGGGAATCCTGGGTTGGACCTTCAGGCTGGGCCACGTGGCTTGCTAACCCCTTCTCTTGAGGAATCTTTTCTTTCCCCCTGAACTGGAGATTAAAGTTAGGATCTGCCAGATGAGCCCTCTGCCAATGGAACCTTATCTCCAGCTTTTTTTTTTCCTTTGTATTTTGAAGTAAAGTCTCACTAAATTGCCCACATTGGCCTAGGCCTTGGGATAATCCTGCAGCAGCCCCCGGAGTAGCTGGGATCACTGACTATACGGCCAGGCCTCCCCCTCCTCTAGAAAACACACATTCGTCTGAGTCTGGAGGATTTCACTTGACATGA
Source organism: Arvicola amphibius (assembly GCF_903992535.2). Taxonomy (NCBI): domain Eukaryota; kingdom Metazoa; phylum Chordata; class Mammalia; order Rodentia; family Cricetidae; genus Arvicola; species Arvicola amphibius. The sequence goes on from NC_052054.1 coordinate 78,369,971, forward strand.
CGGTTTCCATTCCACGTTTTCTTTTCTTTGAGGCAGAGCTTCTCTGTGTAATCCTGGCTGCCCTGAAACTTGCTCTGTAGACCAGGCTGGTCCTGAACTCAGAGTTCTGCCTCACAGAGGCCAGGCTCTGCCTCCTGAATGCTGGGGTTAAAGGCACCGCTCAACCTCCACTTTTTCTTACGTGTGGAAATTTGGTTCTCATGCCGGCATAGGTTTTAAAATAGTAAGAGTTTCTATTTACTATGGGGGAAGGTCCTGGGGTTTCAGACCCAGCGGGTCCTCCACATCCGGGTCCTCGTTTTCCTCTCAGCCTACCTTCCACTCTCTCCCTAGCTTGCTGGCCTCCTCGCTCCTGCCTCCTGACCGAAAGCTCCTAAGCTTGCAAGGCCTTTGCACACAGTACCGTGTTGTCTGTCTGCTGTACTTTCCCCACATTCCGAATCTCCATGACTCACAGCCTCCTCTTCTGCAGATCTCTGCTCTTCCAAGAGCCCGTCCCTGACCGCTTTGTAGAAAATAGCTTTGTGGGTTGGAGGAGTGGAGGAGTGTTTTGTTGGAGCTCTCCAGAGAGGGATTGGGGGTGTGCCTCGGTTGGTAAAGCCTAGAATCCAGTAGTGAGGGTTTGGGAGCATGGCTCAGTGGTAAAGCGTTTAGCTAGAATCCAGCAGTGAGGGCCTGCGGGCATGGCCTACAGGTTGAATGCTTGCCTAACTAGAGGTGCTTAAGTTGCATTCAGACATCCGCTAAACAAGAACTGCCTCCTGCACCTTTGTCCGTAATACTTTTCACCTTTTAACACTGTTGATTCATTGCTGTTCTGTCTTGGCTGTTTCTTTCCCCAAAATAGCAACCCACAAGGGAGGGAAAGGGACCTTTGCTTCAGACTCTGGTCTAGCCCTGGCCTCTGAAGCAGTGTCTGGTACCCAGAGGAAACTTACTAATCCCAAGTGAATTTATGAATGAATGGACTGAAAACCAGGTGTGTCACTCAGGTCTACAGCTACAACACTCAGGAGGATCTTCTAGTTCAAGGTCAGCCTGGGTTACAAGGAGACCTTGTTAACAAAACAAAACCCAAACACTGCTGCAATTAGAGGCTGGTGAGATAGTTCAGCAGGTAAAGATAATGCCAAGCCTAATGTCTTAGGGTTTCTTTTTTTTTTTTTTTTTGGTTTTTCGAGACAGGGTTTCCCTGTAGTTTCTAGAGAGCCTGTCCTGGAACTAGCTCTTGTAGACCAGGCTGGACTCGAACTCAGAGATCCGCCTACCTCTGCCTTCCGAGTGCTAGGATTAAAGGCGTGCGCCACCACCGCCCGGTTGTCTTAGGGTTTCTATTGCTGCAAGGAAACACCAGGACCAAAAAACAAGTTTGGGAGGCAAGAGTTTTATTTGTCTTACACTCTTCAAAGCCAGGACAGGAGCTCAAACAGGGTAGGAACCTAGAGTCAGGAGCTGATGGGTGGGTGCTGCTTACTGGTTTGCTCCTCATGGCTTGTTCAGACTGCTTTCTTATAGAACCCAGGACCATCACTTCAGGAACGGCCCCACCCACAAGGGCTATGTCCTCCCCCATCAATCACTAGTTAAGATATGCCCAGCAGGCTTGCCCACAGCCCAGCCCTATGGAGGCATTTTGCCCCCCTCCCACCCCCACGGGATTTCTCTTTAGCTTTGCAGCCAGTCGTGCAACTAGTTTTTGTAAACTAGGCAGGCTTCATACTCGAGGAGATCCGCCTGCCTCGGCCTCCTGAATGCTGGGATTAAAGGCGTGGGCCACCACCGCCCAGCTGGAGGCATTTTCTTAACTCAAGTTCCTTCCTCTCAGATGACTTTAGTATCTGTTGACATAAAACTATGCAGCACACCTAATGACTGGCGTTTTATCTCACAGTAGAAGCATTCCTGCATGCTGTCCTCTGACCTCCACGTGTGGCGTGCACACACACACCCAAATAAGCACAAAAAATTTTGAAATATTTTAACTTTGTTGAGAAAATCAGAGTGACCTCCTAGGTTTGGGATCTGAACAAAGAAGTGTGAGACCTTTACTAAAATAAGGGCTCCAGGGAAAAGACTAACTTTTTTTTTTAAAGGTAGGGTCTCTAGTAGCCCATCTAACATCAAACTATTTGAGGATGTGTGTGTGTGTGTGCGTGTGTAGTGCTTCCTGCTTAGCCTAGGGTGTTATTAGCAGCAGCCCTCTGAGGGTCTCAAATAAGCACAGGTGGTTCTTTGTTGAGGGTGACGTGCCCAGGTGCCCTGAGGACAGAAGAGAGCAGATACTGTGGGACTAGAGGACTGTGGACTATCGTGTGGGTTCTAACTGGACCCAGGTTCTCTACAAGAGTGGTGAGTGCCTGTGATCACTGTGGTATCTCTCCAACCCAACACCTTTTTCTTTGAGAACTTGCCATGTACCCCTGGCTGGCCTGGAAAACACAGAGATGCACCTGCGTCTGTCCCTGAATGCTGGGATTATAGTGTGCCACCATGACCAGCACAAAACTACTCTAGACTTTTAAGACAGCAATGGCTGGTATGCCTGTTAGTCAGCGTTCCACAACCCAAGGTCTCCCTGTAGCCAGGGCTGATCTTAAGTTCCAAGCAGTCCTCCTGCCTCAGCCTCCAGAATACCAGGAAACCGTGACTGTCCCCTGTTAACACTGTAAGAGAAATCTGAGAAGACTGTCTCTCAGGACAAGAGCAGAGAGCAGAGTGTCATGGTGACCCTGGAAGCGGCGTGAAGGCGTGCGTGCACTCGCATTCTCTAGTCAGTAAGACAGGAGTGGACTAATGGCCATGAGTCACTCACCAGCTAGACTGAAAGCAGGGTAAGATATGGCTGTCAAAGGACGAAAGGTCATCTCTACAAGATGGTTGACAGGTGGGGCGGCATACCAGGCGTCCCTCCTGTCGCACCTCAGAGCTGACTTCCCAACAGAAGTTATTTGATGCTAGCTCAGATTGGTCTGGAGACCAGAGCAAAGGGTGTGTGCCCCACCCAGGTTCACAAGGATGGGATACTCGTAGGAATGTTGGGTGACTGCTGGCCACAAGGAGGTTGAACAGGCAATCAACCCACTCACTGGTACGACAGATGGGGCCCCAAGGGAGACGGGAGTGGCCAAGGCAGAACATTTACTGGGTCACTTTATCTCCAGTGACTTCACCTTGACTCTGCTCAAGGTCACCTGGCCAGAACACCTGGAATGCCTTGGGTGTGACCTGGATTGGGTGGCAGGGAGACAGCTGACTCGGCAGGCAGTCTGGTAACCTCTCTGACAGAACAGCAGAGGCCAGAAAACGACCTTGGTGACAGACTCCACTGCGAAGTGAACGATGACTGGTGAATCAAGGGGTTTTGGATTACTGAAAGAAACAGGTGAAGGGCTGTTGGAGGAAGAGGAGCAAGCCACTTAAAGCTGTAAGCGCGGCAGATGTGCACACATGGAGATCAGCCTCCCAAGGGCTGCGATTACAGCTGTGTTGTGACACAGGACTGAACAAATCAGACAGGCAGCCAGCAAGCCTCTGTGAACCCCTTGAGGCCCCCCAGCGTGGGGTTACAGGTACATACATCTTATTGGAGCAGCAAGCAGTTTATTGACCAATCCCTTTCACCTGCTTTTAAAGACAGGGTCTGATGTAGCTGAGAGTAGTTTTAACCCCTGATCTTCCTGCCTGTACCTCCCAAGTGCTGGGACTGGCAGGCCACCACTCCCAGGTGGACACTGGCCAGATGCCACCTCCAACCTCACCCCCGCCAGTTGAGGAAGTGCCATACTCTCTCCTTTCTAGATGAGGGCACCAATGACGTGTTAAAGACACAGCCTGATCTCTGCTCCCTCAAGAGCCCAGGGCCCCACGGTGGCAACTCCCCAAGCTGTTCACCATCAGTCTGCCTCATCCTGGGCTGACTCACCGTCAGGAAGGAGGGGCAGGGAAAGGCTACAGGGTGGGGCAGAAGAGGAGGAGGAGGGGGAAAGGCCTCAGCTCAGGCCACAAGTTGGCTCTCTGAAGGCAGAGGCAGGAGACAGCAGGGTGGAGTGAACAAGTCTTTATTAAAGGCACACACAGTTACTGGGAGGAGGCCATGATGCTGGACACACCTGTTGAGAAGGAGAAACCCAGGTCAATTTGGGAAGAGGAGGAGAGCCACCTCCCAGGGAGACTACGCCCTTCAGGCAGGTCATAAACACACAAGCAGTTTGGTGCTGTAGTTTAGTGGTTCTTAATAGTTCTGTGCTTCAGTTTCCCCATCTGTATAAAGCATCTATTTTATAGGATTATAGATTAAATGAAGTGCTTGAACACGCCTGGTACTAAGTATTGTGTGCATTTAACCCTGTTCTGGTTACTTCACAAGTTACTCACTGGGCACTGGCTTGCAGACAGAACCTTCTATAGAACTCTGAGACACAAACATGGTGAGCACTGCCCGTAGCAATGAGGGTGCCCCGTGTGGATATGACGCAGCTCTCTGCTGCTCAACTTGGCTGCTAGCCCCCTGGTGTTCATCACTACAGCCAAAGTTAGGAGAACGGGGAGGGAACCTGCCGCTCCTTTCCTCCCTTCATGGCATTTGCTCCCCAGGCAGAAGAGTGAGGCAGGGCACCTAGCTAACTGCCCGTGTCACTTATTTAAAGACAGTAGTTTGCTAGGTAGCCTAGGCTGGCCTTCCACCTCCTGAGTACCGAGACTAGACATGAGCCGCCACACCTGCTTTTGTTCTCTCTGGGTCGGTCTCTGTTTACTCAGTGATAGTGACAGTGGTCACTGACATTCATTGAGCTCTGCGCCTGACCCTAGGCTAAATGCCCTACAACATGACCCCCCTTCACGTTGCCCCTTCCAGGAGGTAGGCACCATGCTATTTCTATTAGTTCCATGTTACAATGAGCAACTACCTTATGGTAGGACCAAATGATTCATACACAAGGAACCACAGGCTCTGTCATAATTGTTACCATCACTTGCCTTTTTAAAATGAGAAACTGAGGCGGAGAAGCAAGACTAGCCTGGCACAGGTGAAGCAGGGAATGGATATACCCTGCCAGGCCCCTCTAGATCCTAGAAAGAGCTAGAGACAGGGAAGGCCGCCCAGCACCCCTCACTGGTTCTCCCTGCATGCAGACACAGCTTAGGAAGTTAGGTTCCACCCAGGTCTGCACACCCCAGCCTGCTCCGATGAGGGTACTGCAGCTCCCCAGTCCACGGCCCCAGGCCACTCACTGTCAAAGTCGATCTTCTCCACGATGTTCTTGGGCTTAATGCTCTCTTCCTGGCTGCAGATGAAGATCTGTCCTGACTCGTCGGCGCTCCAACCGTACTTGCTCATCCATACCTTAAGCTGGTTGTCTAAAGGTGACATGGGCAGGGTGGAGGTGTTGGCTGCCTGAAGTCTATCTAATCCCAGAGGTTTTGGAAGCAGGGAAGTCAGGGTTTACCAACCTAGGCCCCCTTTGGCTTCTAGGCAACTCCTGCCTTCAGGAGGCTCATTCTCCACTTGGCCACCAGGGGGTGCTACTAGCCCCCACCCTTTTAAATTATCCTGGAACTCTGTAGACCAGGCTGGCCTCGAACCCACAGAAATCCACGGGCCTCTGCTTCCCAACTGCTGGGATTAAAGGCCTGCGCCACCACCGCCCAGCTTATTGTTTCATTTTTGAGAAGTGGTTTCTTGTTGCCCAAGGTGGCTTGGAACTCATCATGTGGCTAAGGAAGACTTAAACTACTAATCCTCCCGCCTCTCTCCCAAGTATTGGGATTATAAAGTGTGTGACTCCAGGCCCAGTTTCTCTTAGCGCTCCTTTCTATTTCTTTTTTTTTTTTTTTTTTTTTTTTTGGTTTTTCGGGACAGGGTTTCCCTGTAGTTTCTAGAGCCTGTCCTGGAACTAGCTCTTGTAGACCAGGCTGGCCTTGAACTCAGAGATCCGCCTGCCTCTGCCTCCCGAGTGCTGGGATTAAAGGCATGCACCACCACAGCCCGGCCCTTTCTATTTCTTAAAAAGACTTATTTATTTATGTATACGGTATCCTGCTTGCACACCAGAAGAGGGCATCAGATCTGATTATACATGGCTGTGAGCCATCTATAATGAACTCAGAACATCTGGAAAAGCAGCCAGTGCTCTTAACGGCTGAGCCATCTCTCCAGCCAATTTTATTTATGTGTGCAAGTGGGAATGGACACAGGGTTAGAGAGAACATTGAATTTCTTGGTGCTTGTAAACCACCCACCATAGGTGCTGGGATCAAACTGTCTTTGAGATTGAGAGCAACTGCAGGACCCTCTCCAGCTCCCATGCTTCTTTTTGAAAATGATTTTGGTTTGGAGGGACCTTTGAAGTCACTCCGACCAAGGCCCACCCGTGCCCACTGTCACTCCTGAGACCCTCACAAGACTGCAAGGGCAGCTTCCTGAATCCTGCTGCTCTGCTTCCATAGCACACAGGCCACTAGCATACACAACAGGCAGGCCCTTGCCATAGGATCACCACATCTACTTTCTTCTCAGGGTGACCACCTCAAGACACTGGGGCCCCTGCCAAATGCTGTCCCTCTAAAGTGGCCTCACTACCCTTGGCAGCACCAGTTACTGCAAGATGCAAACATCTTGTCCATTTTGCTCCATCTAAGAAAAAGATCTGAGCTTTTGTCGTCACAACCATGGTTAGCATCAGGACCACTGTCTGACACAGCTGACCCTAAGGGCCATGCTTGTCTGCAACTTGACAATCCTCCTGCCCCAACTTCCTATCACTGGGTTTACAGGTGGACACACCTGGTGGGGGCAGCACCTTGTTTCTGAGCCAGGGTCTCACTATATGGCTCTAGCTGGTCTTCAACTCAGAGATTTAGAGGGCAACATCCTATACCAAACCCTTAGCCCCTCTGGAGCACATAATGCCCTAGGAATGGCACGATGGGTTCCCCTGAGCGGGCTGAGCTCCCATGCCCCAACTACCTGCACCTTTGCAGACCGACACAACCACCACCAGGCCTCACCAGTCAGATCTCCAAGCATCTCAGCAAGCAGCCAGCGGTCGATGTGCTGGTACGTGATGCCCACCACATGGCAGATAACTGTGGAAGACACACACTGTGAGAGGCTGTCGAAGCAGTCTGATGAAGCTGTGCGGAATTCGAGTGCTTATGAGAAAACGCCAGGAAAACTGTATCGTGACCTTCGTTTCTGTTCCTTCTAAACAAGGGATGTTCTTGGAATGTGCTTTTATGCCCATTCCAAGAACTTTTATGCCCTTTTGTTTCAGACAACATATAGCTGCTTACTTTTGTTATTCAAAAAAAAAAAAAAAAAAAAATGAGCCGGGCGGCGGTGGCGCACACCTTTAATCCCAGCACTCGGGAGGCAGAGGCAGGAGGATCTCTGAGTTCGAGGCCAGCCTGGTCTACAAGAGCTAGTTCCAGGACAGGCTCTAGAAACTACAGGGAAACCCTGTCTCGAAAAACCAAAAATGTTTTCCAAGCCAGAAGTGGTGGCTCAGAAGCCAGAGGCAGGTGGAGCTGAGTTTGTGGCCAGCCTGGCCTATAGAGAACTAGTTCCAGAACAACCAAGGTTACAGAGGAAACCATGCCTCAAAAACAATCAAACAACAAAGTAAAAAACAAAAAAAAAAATGTTTCCCAGCAGCTTGAACTCATGTGAACTTTGCACATATGATTCTTCTTAACCTTCAAAATATAAACTGTCTGATGCTCTGAGTAAAGCTGGCTATTGCAAGAGGCTTCAGCCTGCCTCATCCACTGGCTCCATTCTCCCAGGTCCCACTGACTCTGGAACAGTGAAGAGAAACCATTTCTTAGAACCTTGCTGACCAAGTCCCTCAGGAACCCAGACTCAGGAAGACTCACATTTTCGGACAGAGTCTTCAAAGCCAGTTATGCCTTCCAAGAGGTCCATGTTCTCGTCTAGGGCTTGCTGCAAGAGAAATGACGCCCACAGCATTAACACCAGCAGTGCCACTACTTGTAGTCGTCAGCCAGAGTACGGATGTTCTGGAGGCTGGGGCAGGACGACCTCAAGTTCCAGGCCAGTCTAGGTTAACTGTCTCAAAATTCAACAAATAAGCAAATCTATTGCTGGGTATGGTGGTAATGTCTGCAATCTGGAAATGAGATAGAAGCAGGAGGATCAGGAGGTCAAAGCCAATCTCAGCTCCATAGCAGGTTTGACCACCCTGCTTACAGAAGACCCTATTTTCCCTGCTAACCCCCAAAGACAGGGTCTCTCTCTGTAACCCTGGCTGCTCTGGAATTGTCTCTGTAGACCACGCTGACTTCAAACTAAGAGGTCCACCTGCCTCTGCCTCCTAAGTGCTGGAATTAAAGGCGTGCACCCATGTACATTGCTGGGACATCCAACAACCAAATCACAAAATGTACATATACAAGCACAGAAGTCTAAGTTATGAGTCTTGGTGAGTCATCTGCATCCTCTCCGCTGCCTCCCCCTCCTTCATCGACAGATGCCGCCTCAGGACTTCCCCTCCTCCTCCAAGAAGCCACATGTGGCGACCTCAGGCCTATTGTGGGGCTCTGGCTAGAACTCTCCTCTCTGCAGCTTCAGGTTTCAGCTCCCAGCACGGAGTGGGAGAATGGAGAGCCTATACTGTGCTGGAAGCAGTTACTAAGAAGAGAGGAAACCTAGGAGAGCCACTGTCCTGCTGAATGACCAACAGGGTAGGAAAGGGGCTGGAAGCTGGGCACCTGCAAGGCCAAGGTCACTGTGGATCTATGGGGAGTTGGTGTGAGTCGAGGACTGGACAGAAGGCACCACAAACCCCTCAGGGAACTGAACAGTGGCTTCCAATTTAACAGGGCAGAAGGGGACACCGAGCAGGGTGAGCCACTGCCCTTGACTTGACCATTGAACAAGGTCTGGGATGTGACTTTCTGATTTCTGTTATTTCTTAATGCTTTGAACCTGCAATTCTCTGATATTTCTATAGCCTTGCCTTGGATGGAGCAGAGCAAGGCCTCGACCACTTCTCGGCTGTTCAAGGAAGGACTGTATAAACACACATGCTCACTGCAGACCCTGGCAGACTGGAGGCCCACGAGAACTGTGAGCTTTTATTTTTTCCCTCCTCTCCCACTTTTTTTTTTTTTTTGACTATGTAGCAAAAGCTGACCAGAAGGTAGCACTTTATTCTTATCTGTGTGTATGTGGGTCTGTCTATGTGACTATGAGCAACTGTGGGTGGGTGCCCAGTGGCCAGAAGAGGCTGCCCAACAAGGATGCTAGGAACCACATTTTGATCCTTTGCAACAACACCTACCTTTTTTATTTTTTAAAGACTTATCTATTATGTATATAGTGTTATGCCTGCATGTGTGCCTGTGGCCAGAGGAGGGTGTTACAGACCTCATTACAGATGGTTGTGAGTCACTGTGTGGTGGCTGGGAATTGAACTCAGGATCTTTGGAAGAGCAGGCAGTACTCTTAACCTCTGAGCTATCTCTCCAGTACCCCTTTTCTTTAATTAAAAAAAAAATTTACATATACTTACATATATTATTTTATGTATATGGGTATTTTGCCTGCATGTATATCTATGTACCATGTGCATGGCCAGAAGAGCATGCGGGAACCCTGAAGCTGGAGTTACAGATAGCTGTGAGGAAGAGCTTAACTGCTGAGCCATCTCTCCAGTTCCTGGCCTGGAACTCTATCCTCAGCCTCCTAAGAACTGGTACTTCACATGCGGTGCACGCCTTTAATCCCAGCACTCGGGAGGCAGAGGCAGGTGGCTCTCTGAGTTCAAGGCCAGAGCTAGTTCTAGGACAGGCTCCAAAACTACAGAGAAACCCTGTCTCAAAAAAAAAAAAAAAAAAGAACTGGCACTTCAGGCAAGGGCAGCTGCCTGTGTGAAGGCTGGACAGACAGAGTGCTCAGAGCAGATGAGCAGAGAGCTTGTTTCCACCTGACAGCAAAGGACAAGGAGACAGGGTCAGGGTCAGACTAAGCCACATGGGCGCAAGGGCTGATCTGCCAGTCCTGGCTCTATGTGAAGATGGTGACAGAGGACAGAGCCTGTGACTAAGCAGGCACCACTGCTTTTACATGTTTTGCATAACAGGTTTTCATGTAGCTCAGGCTGACCTCAGAGTCTCCGTGCAGCCGAGGATGACTCTATTGCCCCCACCTTCTAGAATTACAGGCGTGCTCTAACATGCCTGGTTTTATTAAGAACTGGGTGGGGATGGCACCCAGGCTTCCCACATGCAGGGCAAGTACTCCAGCACCCACAGGACGTTACCCAGAAGGCTTGAAAGTGGCATGTCTCCAGCAGGTCCCCAAGGTACAAGATCTGTCGGATGGGCCGCTCTTCTTGCTGGCGTCAGGACGCATTAAGGAATCAATGCAGAAACCTGTGGAGGCTACGGTGTGGATCTAGCCCACCCCTCTTCACCCATCTTCTCCTAGCTGCCACTTTTTTAAATCAGAAAAAGAACTGGGAATGAGATAGGGATGTACTTCAATGCTTGTGTACGTGCCTCACATGTGTGAGGGTTTGGGTTCCATCCTCAACATCACAAAAATACCCACCACCTGAGAGACAGAAGCAGCAGCGGATCTCTGGGAGTTCAAGCACAGCCTGGCCTACACAGCAAGTTCTAGGCCAGCTAGGGTCATACAGTCAAGACCCTCAAAATAAATATACGAATAAAAGTAGATAAAAAATTCTGAACGAGCAAGATGGTCTAGCAGGTGCCAGTTGGTTGTGGCACACACCTTTAATCCCAGCACTCAGGAGGCAGAGCCAGGCAACTCTCAGTTCGAGTCCAGCCTGGTCTACACAGCAAGCCAAGACTGTTACACAGAGAAACCCTGTCTCAAAAAAAGCAAACAAACAAAAAGAGATGGACCAGCAGGTAAAATGCTGGGTACAAGTCTAACGAACCAAATCCCCAGAACCCACAGCGGCCTATTTAATTGTCCTTGGAATCCACATAAACTCGGAGACACATGAGTGCCATAGAGCATCACCCAAATTCTTGGAGCCCACAGTGCAAGGGGAGAACTAAATATCCCAAGTTGTCCTCAGACCTGCGCTATGTGAGACACACGAGTACCACCAGCAACTGAGGCTGACCCAGCATTAAGCTGAGTCCAGAGCAGGCACCAGCTGTTTGGAGGTGTGCCCAGGTCCCTCCACCTGCCCTGCTTCCCCACCGCTGGAAGGAAGGATACATGTACCTGGTCGATCATACATTTGCACAGGGTGAAGTCGGTGTGCGGCAGGTTGGTGAGGGCCTTCAGCAGAATCTGGGCAGTCACTGTGGTCTGAAAGAAGGCTGGGTTGAACTGGTACCTGAGAAGAACAAGAGATGTAACAATGGCAGCATCTCACAAAGCTGGCTGTAGTGGCATGTGCCTGCCATCCCAGGACCCAGGCAGATTGCAACTTTAAAGCCAATCTGGGCTTATTTATACAAATGGATAAAATGATAGCCCTTGAATGCCATGACAGACAGGCAGGGAGCTGTTTTTTTTTTATTATTATTATTGATATTTATTGAGCTCTACATTTTTCTCTGCTCCCCTCCCTGACTCTCCCCTCCCCCTTCAATCCTCCCCCAAGGTCCCCATGCTCCCAATTTACTCAGGAGATCTTGTCTTTTCTACTTTCTACTTCCCATGTAGATTAGATCTATGTAAGTCTCTCTTAGTGTCCTCATTGTTGTCTAAATTCTCTGGGATTGTGGTTTGTAGGCTGGCTTTCTTTGCTTTATGTGTAAAAACCACCTATGAGTTAGTACATATGATAATTGTCTTTCTGTGTCTGGGTTACCTCACTCAAAATAATGTTTTCTAGCTCCATCCATTTTCCTGCAAGATTCAAGTTGTTATTTTTTTCTACTGTGCAGTACTCCATTGTGTAAATGTACCATATTTTCCTTATCCATTCTTCAGTTGAGGGACATTTAGGTTGTTTCCAGGTTCTGGCTATGAACATAGTTGAGCACATGTCCTTGTGGCACGATTGAGCATCCTTTGGATATATACCCAAAAGTGGTATTACTGGGTCTTGAGGAAGGTTGTTTCCTAATTTTCTGAGAAATCACCAGGGAGCTGCTCTTCTAGTCTGGAGTTTGGAAGCTAGGAATGTGTGGGCTCCAACACCAACTGTATCTTCTATGTAAACTTAACTTCCCTGTTCTGGACAGAACAGTTAATCTTCACAGCCACCAAAAAGGGTGGACACTGTCACATAACTCACAAAGGAGTAAGGTTAGACCAGGCCACCTACATTCAGACTTCCCCACACGACACACGACCTGTATACAGACCAGCACACAGTGAGCACTTAGGGAGCAGCCAGCACTGCCAGCAAACGTCTCCACTGCACAGCTGTAAAAGCTAAGGCACATCAACTGGGGCATACTAATGGCAAAGGCAGAGGCAGGGGAACCTCTGAGTTCAAGGCCAGCCTGGTCTACACAGCAAGTCCAGAGCCAACAACTGCATAGTGAGAGACCTTGACCCAAAATCCAAGATACCAAAATAAACTAAGTTATACAGCTGGTAGTGTGCCAGGAAAGCACTGGAGGGCGGTCAGGCAGGGCAGTGTATACCTGTATCCACTGTACTTTTTAGTCTGAAGGGGGAACCCCAGGAGTTTAAGGTCAACTTGAGCTATATGGTAAAATGCTGGGTGGGTCTAGGGGGAAATGGAGCCCGATAGCAACACACTTGGGAGAATGAGTTCAAGATCATCTTGATAAGCAAGTTTAAGGCCAGTGGGAGCTATAGGACCCTGCCTAAAAATATAAAAACCAAACTACAAAAGGGGGCAGAGAGATGGCTTAGTCAGTAAAAACATTTACTGTGTAAACTCCTCGATGACCCAAGTTCACTCTCCTGAAGCAATAAAGATGGGCTGTAGTGGGTATATCTGTAATCCCAGGACTCCTGTAGTCGGGTAACAACAGTCTTCTAGAAGTGTGGAGGCCAGAGGCCAGGTAGCCTTCAAAGGCAGAAACTCCAAAAGGTGGAACGTGACAGGCAAGGTAGCACAGGCCTTTAATGCCGGCACTCAGGAGGCAGAGACAGGCGGATCTCTGTGAGTTCAAGGCCAGCCTGCTCTACAGAGGGAATTCCAGGACAGCCAGGGATATGTAGAGACCCTGTCCCCAAAACCTAACAAACAAAAAAAGATGGAACGCAAGAACTGACTGCTCCAAGTTATCCTTGGACCTCCACATTTGCTGCACTCACACACTAAGAAAAAGGAATGAAACAAATACTTATGCCAGGGAGGCATAGAAACTTGACTGCAATTCCAGGCTCTGAAGGTGAAAACAGCAGATTCCAGGAGCAAGCTGCTTAGCGAAGAGGAGCTGGTTCAGTGATGCGGGGTTCACTAAGACTGAGACTCAAGGAATAAGGTAGAAGAGCAACTGAAGATGACTCCTGACATCAACTTACGGGTGCCACATGCATATGCACACACACACACACATAAAAATGGGAGAAGACAAAGGGCTCTAACTCATTGCTGACAGGAAGATGCTAGGAACAGAGCTTGTGTTGCGTGATTACAGCCGAGCTCATAGCAAACAGGCTGAGCTAAGCTGATTTGGATGCTAATACCTGAGGCCAGGCCATAGAGCTCGACAGTGGTTAACTAAGGTGGGGGTCTGATAGGGCAGAGCATGCGGCAGAGAGCCAGCAGCGCCAGCAACACGGTTGTTCATGCACAGTATTTTGTCAAACAACAGAACTGTTTAAAAGATGAGCTTGTAAGTTTTGTAGCTAATTAAAAACATAAAGAACAACAAAAAACCCTGCCCTGACTTGCTTGGCTTCCTAGCTTACACACCAAAAAGTAGCCACATCCTGCAGCTTGCCCCAGGCGCGTAGGCACCTAGTTCCCTACCCAGAGTGGCATTGTGCTGCTGGCATGAAGATGGGGAGAGGACAGACACTCACAATTTCAGGACAGCCAGGTTGGCCTCCAGATCATAGGCATTCTCCTTGGCTTGTGTCTCCACATACCGTTCCAGAGTCGCCAAGTTCTCAGGATTGTACCTGGAAGGGAATCATGATGGGTGAGTGGCCTGGCATGGCACTGCATGCCTTTCTTTCATGGGGGGGGGGGCGATCCGACAGACAGGGGCAGGCAGGAGGACTGCAAGCTTGAGTTGGTCTGGGATGTATGGTGAGAACCTGTCTCAAAAGGAAAGCGGGAGACAACTAAACAGACAGACAGCGATGGGTAAACAGAGGGCTAAGGGGGTACCACTGTAATTCGTTAACCTGAAGATCACTCTCTACCATTCTACAGCTTTAAATTTGGCCCTGGGGTATTCCTCCCTTTATTAGCCTTTTAATAAACCTACATTCATTAGATTTTACAATAAATAATAAAGCTAGTACCATCCATTAGATCTACCCAGAGAGCTGACCAACTGTGCATTGTCCAGTAGCCCTACTGGAGCCATTCAGGATACCTCCAACCTCAGCCAGTCTCCGCAGCCTGTATATGTGGCTTCCTGAGCATCTACTGACATCCTCTTGGATCCCCTTTTGACCCAGTTCATTCTCTCCTGCCTAGGACTATATGTGGCTTGCCCTGGCCTGGCCCTGATCGGTCCTTGCTGTCACTGGTGAAAGGTGTTGTCGCCCGGCTGGAACGAGAACCTAAGTCCAGGAAAGCAGGACCCGTGGTTGTCTCCATCACCTCCGGTTCCCACTGGCCGAGTAGGTATCAGTGAACCTTATGTTTGATGGTTGACAAGAGCGAAGAAGTGATAGACTAAGAGACTAAAAGACACTGATAGTCTTAGGCGGTGGTAAAAGGGAAAGCCGAGGGACGGAGGGAAACTTGGAGAAACACCACTCTGGATGCGCGTAGAGCCCTGGCCACCCCTGGCTGGTTCCCCGTCTTCTCCACTCCGCTTGGCCAGAGAGCGCCCTCCAGCCGAGCTCAGACCTGTCGATTCCCTTGAGTAACTTGCCCACGTTTGCTCTCATCTGCTCAAACATCGCCATGACCACTGTCGCCTTCTACAGCCCCAGCTGGAGTCGAACACCAGGCCCAGTGCACGGTACTCGAGCGCCGGAAGAAAAAACGTGCAGGAAGCGGAAACTACGTCATGCCCACGCTCGAGCTCCTACAGGAAAGGCGAAGGGAAAGGAACTTCCGGCAGCCGCCCCAGCTTTTTCGGTTACCACGTGACTTCTTCCCAGCAGTCGTCATTTTTTTTTTTTTTTTTTTTTTGTGTGTGCGCATTGGTCTTACTTGAATGGAACCAACGGCGTGAGAAAAGGTTTAGTTTGCCCTATTACGCAGGCGCCGGGAGGCGGAGCTAAGCTTTCCCGGGCCGCTGCAAACCTTGGGCAGAAGCTCCGGACGCGCGTGCGCTGGAGGTAGACACGAAAGACGCCGGAGTTCTCTAGACGCATGCGTAGCCATAAACCCGTATAACCGCGCGAAGGCTGCAGCGGTCTTCTCTTTGCGTTCATTCGGGTGCGAGGTGCTCTCTGAAGCCCTTCTTGCTTCTGAAACAGTATCCAGTACCTCCTCACTATTAAGTTCTTGGTCTGTGATGTCACCCTGTTCGCTGGGGAGGCGAATGGCTCATGCACCTGGCGCGATTGCCGTGGCACTCTGAAGTCTCCGGGCCCCGGATAGTGGCTACTTAACAAGCGCCCCGTGTTTAACATAGATTCCTTACACTTAGGCGCGATGCGCAGGCATGTGTCATGTGGGCAGGTGCCCTGAGTGCATTCACATTGGTACACCCGGGAACCCAGACGTGTGCACCTCGCGGACACCTTCGCATGCATGCTGGAGCTGTCACTTAAGTGACGTGTATGTGCCACGAGTAAACAGGCCTACGCGCTACTTAGCCAGCTTTGTGCAGATGTGCAACATCTTGACTCCAAATCTTCAAGTACCTAGCGGAGGTCCTACTGTAACTTGTGACTCCTCCCAGAATAGGAGAGAGTTGGGGAAAGGATGCTGGGTCAGCCTCAGGTTGCAATTAAGATCTTTTGCATTTTATTTACATAGTGCCCTTCTGGGGGTAAAGGGGAGTCCCAGGAGTCCCTAGGCAATCAGGCTCTTAGAACCCTGGGGACAGGGGTGGAGCCCTCAGCACAGCCTTGCAGCTGGGGCAGGAAGCGAGAGTGGGGAGGGGGAAGGCCACAGCCCGCAGAGTCAAGGCGGGCCCCGGACTTGTGGAGACAGAGGGTAATACTAAAGCTCGAGCCTTGAGGCCCTGCTGGCCCCTGGGCACCAGCCCAGCCGCGGCCTCCAGGGATGGCACTTGTAGATGCCGACATCTTTAATAAGGACCCCCGGGAACACTATGATCTATTGCAGCGACTGGGTGGTGGAACCTATGGAGAAGTCTTCAAGGTGAGAAAGCCCTTCTGCCTCCTTCATTGTCAAACCTAGGATAGTTGGGGTGAGGCCGACAAACGGCAGGGCAAGAGGAAGCCAGGCCTTGGGTTTGGCTCAGAGATGCTGAGGGTGGCAAGCTATGGAGCCTGCTTGACGGCCAACTTCCCCTTTACAAGGCTCGTGACAAGGTGTCTAAGGACCTGGTGGCTTTGAAGATGGTGAAGATGGAGCCTGGTGAGAGAGTCCTCAGAAACTCCTTCCCCACCCTTACCTATCCTTACCTCTTAGGACAGGGATCATGTGTCCATAAGGCAGTGTTCATAGCCACTGTTCTCTCCTGCCCTCCTCACAGATGACGATGTGTCCACCCTTCAGAAGGAGATTCTCATGCTGAAAACTTGCCGGCATGCCAACATCGTGGCTTACCACGGCAGTTACCTCTGGTGATGTCTTAGCCCATCCCCCAGCCTCTCATTTCTGATCAAGCATCCTTAACCAGGTCCTCAGTCCTAACCTACCATTTGTGATCCAGATAACCTAACTTGACCTCCGACCTGAGGACCCCTGCTTTTAACTGGGGCATCCCAGTCTGATTCCCAGTCTGAAATTCCATCTTTTCTTACTGAATACTCCTTAATCTAGGGACCAATCAAATATCAGTCCGCTCCCTGCATCGCCCATATCACCCTGCTTCCTTAATATGAACCCCAAATTCTTTGGCCCCTAAGATTATGTCTCAGTTGCCCTGCTGATGACATCAATTCCTCAGACCTTGTGCTCTGGGCCTCTTTATCCTGTCTACCTCTCCGTGAACTCTCTGCCCTGTCCTCTAAGTCAGCCTGGGATGGCAGAGGGGTGCCCTATGATTGGAACCCAAAGACCTAAGTTCTAGTCACATTGCTCCAGTGTGTGCATTTCCTGGCCCATCCTCAACCTCCTTTCTTGTGGGAAGGAACGAACAGGACACTCTGGTGGGCAAAGGAAGTAAGATAGCCTCAAGCTCCTCCCCCAGCCTCTTCTAGAAGTCACCATCATTGTTATCCCTGCTCTCTTGACCCCCTGTAGGCTGCAGAAGCTCTGGATCTGCATGGAATTCTGTGGGGCTGGTTCTCTCCAGGACATCTACCAAGGTTAGAGGAAGGACAAGGGGACCCAACCCCTCCCCCCAACCTCCAATCCACCCTTCTGCTCCCTTTGAGCTTGTATTCTGGGAAGTGCCTTTGTGGTCCACACTTCATGTCCAGCATGAGTCCCTCCCCTGGGCCCAGCTGGACGATGATGGGAACCCTGTGATGACCCAGCCCTCTAGCACTGTGGGTCTTGCCTTTCTTTCCCCAGGCAATAATCCCCTCTGCTTCCATGTCTTTTTCTTTGTTTTGGTATCTATATTTTCTTGCCAAAACATATTCTTGGGTTAGGGCATTTCTGCATTTTCTTTCTTTTCTTCTTTTATTTCAGCATTTGTTATTATTGTTATTATTTTGGAGATGAGGGTCTCACTATGTAGTCCTGTCTTGCCAAGAACTCACTCTGTAGACCAGGCTGGCCTCCAACTCACAGAGCTCTGCCTGCCTCTGCCTCCCTAGTGCTGAGATTCAAGGCATGTGCTACCTGGCCTGGTTCTACATTTTCCTTTCTTTTCTTTTCTTTTCTTGGTTTTTTGAGACAGGGTTTCTTTGTAAAACAGTTCTGGCTATCCTGGAACTCACTTTGAAGACTAGGCTGGCCTCAGACTCACTGAGATCTGCTTGCCTCTGCCTCCCAAGTGCTGGGATTAAAGGTGTGTGCCACCACCACCACCCAGCCTGTTTCTACATCTTCTAACTCAGAATAATTGCTCAGATTTTTGGGCAGTCAGTCAATGAATTTCTAGATCTAGCCTGCAGCTTGACTTTGGGGAACTTTGAGAGCAGGAGTTGGATAGGCCTTTCATCCCTCGCTCTCTCTTCTCTCTCTTCCTCTCTTACACACACACAACACGCACACACACACATGCACACACACACACACACTTACTTTTTTTTTTTTTATTTTTCGAGACAGGGTTTCCCTGTAGTTTCTAGAGTCTGTCCTGGAACTAGCTCTTGTAGACCAGGCTGGCCTTGAACTCAGAGATCCGCCTGCCTCTGCCTCCCGAGTGCTGGGATTAAAAGCATGTGCCACCACCGCCCAGCACACACTTACTTTTTTTGCCATAGTGTGTTTTGAACCTAGAGTCCTATGTTTGCTAGACAGCACTCTGAGCTATATCCCCAACCCTTTTTTCTTTTAAATTAATTTATCTATTCTTTGAGAATTTTATATATATATATATATATATATATATATATATATATATATATACAATGTATTTTTATCACACACCTTCAACTTCTAGACATTCTCCCAACACTCTGTTTCTCTGGTTTTTTATTATTATTTTGAGACAGAATCTCAGTGAGTTGCCAGGTTGGTCTTGAACTTGTGATCTCAGTACCTCAGCCTCTTGAGTAGCTAGGACTACTGGTCTGTGCAGCCAGGCCCTACACCTCAGCCCTCTCTGAAGTTCTGGTGTTCACCTCTGACTCATTGTCTCTCTCACTCCCTCTAGCCCACCTGAAATGTCCAAAAAGGGGAAACTTTATTAAAGGTCCTCAGACATCGAACTCGGTGGTAGAATGCTTGCCTGGCAGGTTGGATCAAGGTCCCAGGTTTTGTCTGGGGACCCCAGAATCTCCCCCAGAATGGGAAACGGCAGCCCATAGACAGGAGTGATTCACCCAGCCATTACGCAGGACCTGCCTTCTGCCGCCACCCTCTGCCATCTTTCTTCCACTGTCCCTTCCCCAGTCCTGCTTGTCTCCCTTGCCTCCTTGCTCCAACCCTTGGGCTTTGTCTCTGCATCACTGCCTTTATTCATCTTGCCTGCCCTCACGTCACCCCTTCCTAGACTCCCAGGATACCACTGTCCTCATGGGGGAGGCTGCTCGCCCACGTCGCCCTGGCCATTGCTCTCTGTCCCCTGCCCTTGTTCTTCTTCCCACATCCCTGCTCCTGCTTCTCAGGGTAGCCTCGTGGGCCAGCATGAGTAAGATGCCGTAGCCCTTCCCACACACATTTCCTGTTGTTGGTTCTGGTTCTGTTAACATCTTATGTCATAAATTTTTCCTTAATCTTATTTATTATTATTTATTAGTTTTTGAAATAACAGACAAGCGCTCCAGACTGAGCTATTCCTCCAGCTGTAATTACCATCCTATATTTTATTTCTCTTAGCGTGTTCTCTCCACGAGAGTAGGGATTTTATCTTTTGTGTGTGTTTGTGCGTGCATGTACTAGTAATGGAACCCAGGGATTTTCTCGTGCTAGGCAAGGACTTTACTGCCGAGCCACACCCCCAGCCCCTTACTGGAGGATTCTAGGAAGGGGCTCTATCACTGAGCCACATCCTAGCCCCTCACTGGGGGATACTATGCAGGTGCTCTACCACTGAGTCACACACCCTCGTCCTTTTGGGATGATTATCTTGCTTGTAACAGAGTAGGACTGTTGTAATTATTGCCGAATGACTATCCTGTCTTCCTCTGGACTAGAACATGCAGATATAGTCCAGAGGAAGACTGTCTCTCTCCCCCTCCACATGCACATGTTCTTGGTTGTTTGGGAAACAGGTCTCTCTATTTGTTTGATATTTGTTTTGTTTTTGTTGTTGTGATTTGGTTTTTCGAGACAGGGTTTCTCTGTGTAATATCCCTGGCTGTCCTAGAACTTGCTCTGTAGACCAGGCTGGCCTAGAACTCACAGAGATCTGCTTGCCTCTGCCTCCGAGTGCTGGGATTAAAGGCTTGTGCTGCTACTACCCAGCTAGCATTGATATTTGTATATAGCCCAGGCTAACCTCAAACTCAGGGCAACCCTCCTGCATCAGCCTTCCAAGTAATAGAATTACAGTCAGTAGTAACCATGCTTGGCTCACCATCTTCCAGTCAGCCATGACCCTTCACCTCCCCTTCCAGTTGTCCCATCTAAGGTCCCCTTCTCTTTGTGCATCCTGTCTGATGGCATGGGTGGAGGAAGGCTAGGGAACTCAGAGAGCCAGGGTTCCTGGTCCTCTCCCAACAACTGGGATGACTTTTTACAGTGACTGGCTCTCTCTCCGAGCTCCAGATCAGCTATGTGTGCCGGGAAGTGCTCCAGGTGAGAAGGGGCCGGGGGCTCCCAAGGTGAGCAGGGCCCTGCACAGGCAAAAGGGGCTCGCTGGTCTATTGTTCCCATCTCTCCCCAGGGTCTGGCCTACCTGCACTCACAGAAGAAGATACACCGAGACATCAAGGTAGACTGGGGACTAGGGTGTCACTGAGGGTGGGTCATGGGGGCGCCCAGGGCTCGTGGTAGTTTTAAGCTTTAGAGTGGAGTCACAGGTGTGGGAAGGATGTTCTCTGACAGCTTCTGATCCCTCCTCTGGTCCCCAGGGAGCCAACATCCTCATCAATGACTCCGGGGAGGTCAAGCTGGGTGAGTGGACTCGAGGGGTACACAGGGAGCTGATGGAGGTTGGGGAGGGATGGACTAGATACATACTATTTCTATCTCTGCCTCCAGCTGACTTTGGGATCTCAGCCCAGATTGGGGCAACCTTGGCCCGACGCCTCTCTTTCATTGGGACACCATACTGGTGAGGGGTGCTGGGTCAACAGCTGGGGTGGGAACAGTGGCATTTCCCATTTTGGCTCCCTAGGATGTCCTTGGCTCTGCCTTCTCCTACTAAACACCCTTCCGCTCTCTTAGACTACCTTTTGAATTTTCTATTTATCTGTATCTCTTTCTGGCCCTTTCTGCCTGTTTCTCTTAGCATTTAGGATTTCAGTGGTGTTGGTTGTGGGGTGTGTGTGTGTGTGTGTGTGTTGTTTGTTGACACAAGTTCCCCCCTAGCTCAGGCTGGCCTTGAACTTCTGATTCTCCAGGCTCCAGTTCCTACCTTTTTAGGATTACCACCACCACACCCAGCTTGGCTTGGTTTTTTACCTTGATCCCTATGTCTCCACAAGTCTGTTTACTTCTGTGTTTTCTCAGCCTGTAGCTCTCTCTTTCTCTTGTTTCTGTCTCTCTAGATTGTAGATCTCTTTGATTTTAATTTGTCTTATGGACTGCAGCTAGGTTTCAATACCATCACTTTATCACCAGGCCACACTCCCAGCCTCCCTCTCTCCTCTGTAGCCCAGGCTGTCCTGGCACTCACGGCAGCTTTCCTGCTTTAGCCTCCAGGGTACTAGCAGATCCCAAGCGTCCCCACGCTCCCCTTTTCCTCCTCCTTTGGCCACTTTGTCTCGATGTCCCTGTCCCCTGGCTCTGTGCCCCCATTTCCCCTCACCCTACCTCTCTCCTGTCCCTGGGCCACTCCTTGCTCTCTGAGGGTCTCTGCCTGCAGGATGGCACCAGAGGTGGCAGCTGTGGCCCTGAAGGGTGGATACAATGAACTGTGCGACATCTGGTCTCTTGGCATCACGGCCATTGAACTGGCTGAGCTTCAGCCACCTCTCTTTGATGTGCACCCTCTCAGGTAAAGGCTGGGGTGGTGGGTGCCCTTGGGCACAAGACCGTGCTGAGGCCTGACCCTGCAACTATCCTTAGGCCTGTGTCCTCACCTCAGATCAGATGCCTCTAGGGAGACCCCTGTGGCTCCCTGAGCACAGGAACCTTATCCCAGATTTCCACAGCAAGACCTCCAGTTCAGTGGTCCTCACCTTTTTGTGGGAGCAGGGTGTTTAGAGACATTGTTGCTCGTGTAGCCTCCAATTTTCTATGTAGCTGAGGATAGCCTACATTGCAGATCCTCTTGCCCCAGCCTCTCACAGGTCTGTGAATTTCTATCATCTTTTATTTATTTGTTGTTGAGACAGGGACTCCCAATCTTCCTATGTAGCCCAGGCTGGCCTTGGATTCTGATCCTCCTGCCTTAGCCTCCCAGCTGCTGGCACTGCAGGTGTGGCCCTCCATGCCCAGCCTATAGACATCCCCACCTGGAGACTCATTCTGGATGGGCTGAAGCTTCCAATTTTCTAGAACATCATGAACAATTTCTCTTAGAAGTGACTTCACAGCCAGGCATGGCCACCCTGTGATGCCAGCATTAAGGCAGCTGAGGCAGGAGGTCATGAGTTTGAGGCTAGCCTGAGCTACGTAACAAAATCCTATCTAAAATCACCAATAAAATGTGGCCATATTGAAATTAAAACCAGAACTGTATTTTTTCTTTTTTCTTTTTCTTTCTTTGTTTTTGTTTTTGTTTTTTCGAGACAAGGTTTCTCTGTAGCTTTGGAGCCTGTCCTGGAACTAGCTCTTGTAGACCAGGCTGGCCTCAAACTTCCAGAGATCCGCCTGCCTCTGTCTCCTGAGTGCTGGGATTAAAGGCGTGCGCCACCACCGCCCGGCTTGTATTTCCTTCTTGTGTGTGCCCATGTCTGTAAGCATGCGCGTGGAGGCCAAAGGACAGCCTCTGCCTTGTTCTTCGGGCACCGCCCACTCTGTTGGTTTGTCCCAACGAGGTCTCTTATGGGCCTGGCACTGGAAGATTCGGCTAGCCTGGCCCCAGCCACAGAGCTCCACCTGTCTACCTCCCAGAACTGGGGTTATATGATCACCATCACACCCAGTTTATTTGTTTACACACATCTGGAGGTCAAAGGGCAATTCATTTGCTACTTCCACTCTGTGTGTCCTGGAACTTGAACTCAGGTCATCAGGCTTGGCAGCAAGGACTTTCAGTTTTTCAAAATAATTTTAAATTTTTAATTTTTGTGTATTTGAGTGTGTGTGTGCACACATGTGCACTCTCCTGTGGGTGTGCAGAGGCCAGAGAAGGGTGTCGGGTGTCCTGCTCTCTCTGATCTTGGAGCTAGGCTGGTGGACAGCAAGCACAAGGGACCCTTCTGTCTCCCCCCCACACACTAGAGACACAAGCATGCCCTACTTCTTACAGAGGACCTGGGGATTTGAACTCAGATCCTGAGACTTGCGTAGCAAGTGCTCTTACCATCTGAGTCACCTCCCCTGTTTTATTTCCATCTGGGAACTTCTGAAGCCATGAGATCTGTCTCGTCCCATGGATCTGAAGCCCTGTTCTTCCCTACTGCTCTAGGGTTCTCTTCCTCATGACAAAGAGCGGCTACCAGCCTCCTCGGCTAAAAGAAAAAGGCAAATGGTAAGGGAAGTGAGCTGAGGGAGGGCAGAGGAGGAGTAGATGGAATGAGGAGAAGAGCTCTGAGCCCCTCACCCCAGATCTGCCTTCTTCCTCCCAAGGTCGTCTGCTTTCCACAACTTTGTCAAAGTCACCCTCACTAAGAACCCCAAGAAACGCCCTGGTGCTGCCAAGATGCTCAGTGTAAGCCAGCCTCCCACAGGGACTCCTATCTCCTCCTCAACCCAGGACTATCCAAGTCTCCCATGGCTCACACAAGCACATAGAGCCCTGGAGGCCCCTTCAAAATCCCATCCCTCAGCATTTCCCAGGACTCTACCAACAGGACCCTTCAAACTGTTCCAGAAGACCCAGGCCTGGGGGCACAAGCCTGCAGTCTCGGCACTAAGAAGGTAGAGGTAGGAGGATCAGAAATTCAAGGCCATCTTTGGTTAGTAGAGAGTTTGAGGCTATCCTGGGTTATATGAGATCCTGTCTCAAAAGATAAAACTCAAACCAAATTAATACCCAGATATCTCTTTTCTGTTTGATTGTTGTTGTTGTTGGTGGTGGTGGTGATGGTGGTGGTGGTGGTGGTGTGTGTGTATGTGTGCCTTTTTCTTTTGTTTTCATTTATTTGTTTTGTTATGGTCTCATGTAGCCCAGGATAGCCTCAAACTTGCTATACAACCAAGACTGACCTTGGACTCCTGGTCCTCCAGCCTCCACCTCCCAAGGTCTGGGCCTACAAGGCATAGCCGCCATGTCTGGCTTTACCCCAGATCTCTCCAAGTTCTCCTGAGTTGCTGAAATATGTCAAGTCCCAAAGACCTCCAGACTTTTGCCTGGTCACTTCTAGGATATCCTGGAATTCCCCTCTCCCCTTCTGGGAACCCTAAATTCTTCTAACCTTTCAAGACTTCTCAGCATCTCTGGTCCCCTGAGGCTCCTAGCTTCCCTTTCCTTCTTCCTCAGCTGGTACCGCCCTCTGAGCAGTCTCTTACAGCAGGCCCACATCCCCACCTCCCCTGTCAGGCCAGCCCTCTGACCCCTGTCCCCTCTTACAGCATCAGCTGGTGTGCCAGCCAGGGCTGAACAGAGGCTTGATCTTGGATCTTCTTGACAAAATGAAGAATCCCGGGAAGGGGCCGCCTATTGGTGAGATTGACGACGAGGAGCCTGAGGTGAGGGCCTTGGTAGATGCGGCCGACCGGCCGTGGGGACCAGAGGGCCTTTGCACGGGTTGCTCCTCCCACTGGGGAGCCCTCAGGAAGCCTGTAGGAGAAGGAAGATGGCACGAGGAAGGGAAGCCTGGCAGGGCTGGATACAAACGTTTACAAGAGAGAGGATGGCGGTAGAGCGCCCGAGACCTTGGGCCCTGACACAGCTACCTTTCTATCCAGCCACCCCCTGCCATCCCTCGGCGGATCAGATCTACCCACCGGGCCAGCTCACTGGGGGTCCCAGACACAGACTGCTGTCGTGAGTAGAGAACCCTACAATTTGGGACCACTGAGCCCACTGGCTGACCATTAGGGGCTCAAATTCCAAGACACTTTTGGCCCTGTAACCTTCAAACTGACACAGAGTCTCCTCCGCTCAGTCCCATGAGACCTCCCAGCTCTACCCCAAAGATACGTTGAGAATCTATGTAAAGGCATGGTAGTGCACACCTCAAATCCCAGCCCTGTGAGTTCAAGCTGCCTGGTCTACATGGTGAGTTCCAGGCCAGGGCTACACAATGGGACCTTATCCCAAAACAAAACAACGACAAGAAAAAAAGAACCAAAAAACAAAAAATGAAAGAAAAGAAAAAAGCCAGAACAAAACAAAAAAATACCCAAAGATCAAAAACAAAACATAAAACAAAACAAACAAACAAACAACAACAACAAAAACCAAAAACAAAGGCTAAACAGGCTGGGGCTGTATCTTAATTGGTAGAGTACTTGCCTTACACCCACAAGGTCCTGGGTCCAGCTCCAGCATTGACTAGACTTGGTATGATGAAATTTAGCTGTGCTTCCTTGGGAAGTGGAGGCAGGAGGATCAGAACTTCCTGGACATCCTTGACTGTGTAATGAGTTAGAGGCCATGAGATCTTGTCTTAAAAATAAGTAGGGGGGCCAGTGAGATGGCTCAGTGGATGGAGGTGCTCACGGCTAGGCCTGATGACCCGAACCCACATGTGGAAGGATGTGCGTGCCTCTTGCTCTCACAAAACAAATAAATACATGCATTTTTTCATAAATTAAAAACAACCTATCAGAACCCCTAATACCTAAGTCTGAAAACAAACATCCCGCACCTGCTTTGAGCCCCTCTAGCCCTCTGATGCCACTCTTGGACCCCCAAGTAAGACCCCTGTATCAAGGGCCCCTCCCACAAGGAACAGTAACCGCCCCTAAAGTCCTGGCTCCAGGCCCCCACCCCACCCTGATTCTTTCTCAGCCCATCTCCCTGCCCCACCCCCACTTATTTGTCTCACCCCCATTTCTCAGGGCGGCACATGGAGTTCCAGAGGCTCAGAGGAGTGGAAGCCAGACCTCCAGCTGACACTGTGAGACCCTCTATGCTCACCCCAGCTGCGCCCCTCTTCTCCCTTCTGCCCTGAGCCACACTGACTCTTTCCTGGTCTCACAGGTTTGCTTACAGGCCCCTGGAGACTGCAGGAGCACCAGCCCCAGGTCCACGATCCCTCCCCTGGGCTGGAGGGGGGGCCATGGGTTAATTGGGAGCCACCTGAAGCTCATGCCTGTCGTTCTTCAGGAGCCAACTGTCAGAGTCTGATGACGACTATGATGACGTGGACATGTAAGACCCCACGAGCATCACTGCAGCCCCAACCTTTCCTGTCACCCCGTGGCTTGAGCTCTGATGACCTCAGTATAGCTCTTAACCTTCCCCCCTCCTCTCCAATCCCTGGCCCCCAGCCCACTGGACCCTCTGTCTTCACCTTTGACCCCTAGATCTCCCATGCCTTCTTCCCCAAACTCTCACTTCCTACTGTAGATTGACCTTAAACTTTCTCATGTACAAGCTCTCTGTCACTGAGCCACGCCCCAGCCCTCCACTGTGGTATTATTGAGTCTTGAGGAAGGTTGTTTTCTAATTTTCCGAGAAATCGCCACACTGACATCCAAATGGGTTGTACCAGCTTACATTCCCACCAGCAATGCAGAAGTGCTCCCTTTTCCCCACAACCTCTCCAGCATAAGTTGTCATCAGTGTTTTTGATCTTGGCCATTCTTACAGGTGTAAGATGGAATCTCAGAGTTGTTTTGATTTGCATTTCTCTGATGACTAAGGATTTCCTTAAGTGTCTTTCAGCCATTTTAGATTCCTCTGTTGAGAGTCCTCTGTTTAGGTCTGTACTCCATTTTTTTTTTATTGGATTATGTGATCTTTTGGTGTCCAAATTCTTGAGTTCTTTGTATATTTTGGAGATCAGACCTCTGTCTGATGTGGGGTTAGTGAAGATCTTTTCCCATTCTGTAGGCTGTCATTTTGTCTTGTTGACTGTGTCCTTTGCTTTACAGAAGCTTTTCAGTTTCAGGAGGTTCCATTTATTAATTGTTTCTCCCAGTGTCTGTGCTGCTGGGGTTCTATTTAGGAAGTGGTTCCCTGTGCCAATGCGTTCAAGTGTACTTCCCACTTTCTCTTCTATAAGATTCAGTGTAGCTGGCTTTATGTTGAGGTCTTTGATCCATTTGGACTTGAAATATTTTTGTTTTTGTTTTTGTTTCTGAGATAAGGTTTCTCTGTGTAGCCCTAGCTTTCCTGGAATTCACTCTGTAGACCAGGCTGGCTTAGACTGTACAGAGATCCACCTGCCTCTGCCTCCTGAGTGCTGGGATTAAAGTTGTGCACCACCACCCAGCCTTAAAACATATTTTTAAAATTTGTTCTATGCGTATCAGTGTTTTGCCTGTTTTGACACATATACTCCTGGTGCCCATGATGCCATTGGATCCCTGGAACTGGGGTTTCAGGCTGTTGTGAGCTGTTTTTGTGGGAGCTGGGAAACAAACCCAGGTTCTCTGAAAGAATAACAAGTGCTCTTAACCACTGACCTGTCTCCTCAGCCCCTCGTTTTAATTTTTTTTGTTTTTGTTTTGTTTTGTTTTTTGTTTTTTTGAGACAGTATTTCTCTGTAGCTTTGGAGCCTGTCCTGGAACTAGCTCTTGTAGACCAGGTTGGCCTCAAACTCACAGAGATCCGCCTGCCTCTGCCTCCAGAGTGCTGGGATTAAAGGTGTGTGCCACCACCGCCCGACTTTGTTTTAATTTTTAATTAAATAAAAAAATTTTTGAATCTTGTAAGTGGTGGCATTTACCTTTAATGCCAGCACTCAGGAGGCAGGAGGCAGGCCAATCTCTTGAGTTTGAGGCTAGCTTAGTCTACATAGTGAGTTCCAGGACAGCCAGGGTTACTCAGAGAAACCTGTCTCACAAACAAACAAACAAAAAAACAGAAAAAAATTGAGACAGAATCTTACTATGTATCCCCAGCTACATCTTTAGAATAGGCTGGACTCAGACTCATAGATTAAAGGCATGCCGAACTTCTTCTACTTTCGTATTTGATACAGAGTAACATTAGGTTGCCCAGGCTGGAACTAAATTCATTCTGTAGCCCAAGCAATCCTATTGCCTCAGCTTTCTAAGGAACTGGCATTACCTGCCCAACCAGGCCCGCTACTTCTACCTTCTACAACTTTGTATCTGATCTCCAGCCAGTGTTGGCCCTGAGCTGCCCT
Source organism: Arvicola amphibius (assembly GCF_903992535.2). Taxonomy (NCBI): domain Eukaryota; kingdom Metazoa; phylum Chordata; class Mammalia; order Rodentia; family Cricetidae; genus Arvicola; species Arvicola amphibius. The sequence continues at coordinate 78,398,265 of NC_052054.1, forward strand.
CAGGCCTGGGCCTGACCCTCCTGTAGCTCACCCACCTCAGACTCGGGTCCGCAGCCTACCCGCCTACCTGCCAACTTAAGCTTGGACCCTACTCTTCTCCCCCATCTCTTGTCATTGCCTCACCCAGCTTCTGTCTGTAGCCCAAGCTGGTCTTGAACTCTCAATCCTCCTGCCTCTGCTTTCTGTGTAGGTGGGATTACAGGCTTGTGACCGGAGACCCAACCTCAAACTAAATCTTGACCCTCAGAAATTTCCCACATCAGGCTTTAAGTCCCAGGCCTCGCCCTGCACCCCAGCAGTCATGTCGAGCCCCCATATTCTCCCTGCCCTGGCTAGGGGACAGTCTCGAGCCTTTTCCCTGTTCACTCCCCACCTTCTGTGCACTGGCATGTGGGGGAGGGGGAGAGGGTGAGGAATGGAGCCGGACCTCATGTCTTCTTGTGGACCACGTAACAGCCCGGAGCTGCTACTGCTGATGTGGCCATGACTGTCAGCCATGGAGTCCTTGGCTCCGGTCACTCCAGGTTACCCCTGCTCCAGCTCCACCATCCCTCAGTCCCAGGCCACCAGCTTGAAACACCCCATCTTGTCCCTTGCACCCATACCTGCTTTTTCTATCTTTGTGTTCCAGCCCTGCCCCAGCAGAGGACGTGCCTCCTCCACTGCCCCCGAAGGTAAGGCCCTGGGGATCCTGAGGTCAAGTCCTGTGGTGCTGGGGTGCTTTCAATGTCTACAGTTTGTCTGGGTGTCATGGCGCACACCTTTAATCCCAGTACTTGGGAGGCAGAGACAAGCAGATCTCTGTGAGTTCAAGCCAGCCTGGTCTACAGAGTAAGTTCCAGAACAGTCAGGGCTACACAGAGAAACCCTGTCTCAAAACACAACAAAGCAAAACAAAGCAAAGTACTTAGAGTTTGAAGTCAGAGATGTCTGAACATTGCAGAAAACTTTAGCCTTTGGGGTACAGGATGGGTGGAGAGAAACACAGCTGAAGCTAGGTGTGGTGCTGCACTCGGGGTGGAGGCAGGATGATCAAGAGGTCAAGATCATCCTTAGGTATGTAACAAGTTGAAGACCAGCCTGGGCTACACAGTGACATAGTGAGACAATGTCCCAAAACAAAAATTTGTTTGTTTAAAGCAAGGCTGGCTGGCTGGGAGCCTGGAGTGAAGGGTCCTGTGGGATCTGTCAGGTAGCTGGCCTAGTGCCCAGCATTAACCCTTTGTGTTCTGGTGTATCTGACGTCCCTTCCCACGAGGACAAGTCAGGATGTCACAGGGCATGCATAGCTATGGCTGACTCTTGGTCCTGGAAGAGGCGGGCATTGGGGTGTGAGGTGTATTTCTTCTGGGACCTCTCACATGCCTACTTCCTCTACACTTGTCTCCATAGCCCAAGTTCCGGTCTCCATCTGATGACGGTTCTGGAGGGGTAGGAGATGACGGACAACTGAGCCCAGGGGTGCTGGTCCGGTGTGCCAGTGGGCCTCCTCCACGTACTCCCCGTCCTGGGCCTCCCCCAGCCACTCGCAACCCCCATCTTACAGCCCACTCAGGTACCAGGCCCTCCCTGGGGAGGAAGATAGGTAGGGTTGGAAGTCTCTCGGCCTGATCTTGCTTAAACCCCTATCAGATCCCTCATTATGGAACCCACCTGCTCCAGAGCCAGGCCAGCCCCCACTCCTACCCCCTAAGAAGGAAAAGATGAGGAGAAAGGTGAGAGCTAGCTACAGGCTCGGGATGGGCTGGGGCGGCCCAGTGGGAGATGGTCCTTCCTCTGTGTCAGACACTGACTATGGGATGTGTGTCTGTGCCTGTGGGTGGGTGGATGCACGGGCCTGTGGGTGGATGCACAAGCGTGTGGGTGGACACTCAGGCATGTGGGTGGATGCCCATGCATGTGGGTGGACACTCAGACATGTGGGTGGATGCTCAGGTATGTGGGTGGACACTCAGGCATGTGGGTGGATGCTCAGGTATGTGGGTGGATGCACATGCATGTGGGTAGACACTCAGGCATGTGGGTGGATGCACAAACATGTGGGTGGATGCTCAGGCATGTGGGTGGACGCACAGGCATGTGGGCGGATGCACAGACGTGTGGGTGAATGCACAGGTGTATGGGCATAGTTTTCTGTCTTGCCAGACAGCTTCCAAATAACCACACAGATACTTATTATTAATTATAAATGCTCAGTCGATAGCTTAGGTTTGTTACTAACTAGCTCTTACAACTTAAATTAACTCATATTTCTTATTGACATTCTACCACATGGCTTGGTACCTTTCTTCAACATGGCATGTTCATTTTATCATCTTGCTTCTCCTCAAGTCAGCTGGCGAGTCTGCCCTTCATCCAAGAGCTCTCTCCCTGTCTGCAAGTCCCACCTAACCTCTTCCTTCCTTGCTTTTGGCCATTTAGCTCTTTATTAAACCAATGAGAACAACTCATCTTCACAGTATACAAAAAGACTATTATTCCACAACACAGGCACGTGGGTGGATGCTCAGGCACATTGGTGGATGCATACATGGAAGCCAGAGGACACCGGGTGACCTGCTCTGTCAACCACCATCTTATTTCTTTGAGACAGTCTCTCACTAAAATTGGAGCTAGGCTGGTTGCAGCAAGCCTCAGGGATCTGCCTGTCTCTGGGAGGAGCGTAGCTATGCCCAGCTTTTTTTTTTTTTTTTTTTTTTTTTTTTTTTTTTTTTTTTGGTTTTTCGAGACAGGGTTTCTCTGTAGCTTTGGAGCCTGTCCTGGAACTAGCTCTTGTAGACCAGGCTGGTCTCGAACTCACAGAGATCCACCTGCCTCTGCCTCCCGAGTGCTGGGATTAAAGGCGTGCGCCGCTGCCCGGCTATGCCCAGCTTTTTAAACTTTTATTCTTCTCTCATATATTAGTTACATCCCGGCTGCAGTTTCCCCTCCCTCCACTCCTCCCAGTTTGCCCCCATCTCCTCTTGGCCCCAGATCAACTCCTTTTCTGTTTCCCTTAAAAAAGAAAAAAAAAAAAAGGAAAAAAAAGAACAAAAGAAAAGAGACAAAGAGCCGGCCTCCCAGGGATAGCCACCAAACATTGTATCCACCAAACAATGTATCCACCAAATATGTATCCGCCTAACAGGATACAATAAGACTAGGCAAAACCCCTCATCTCAAGGCTGCACAAGGCAACCCAGTAGGAGGAAATGTGCCTCAAGCATAGGCAAAAGAATCAGAGACACCCCCACAAGAACACTAAGCTACACAACCATAGGTATATGCAGAGGATCTTGCTCAGACACATACGGGATTTGCGACTGTCGCTTCAGTTTCTGTGAGTCCTGCATATTGATTCTGTGGACTGTGTTCTCATGGTATCCTTGACTCCTTTGGCTCCTACAATCCTTCCTCCCCCTCTTTTTTCAAGGTTCCCCTGGCTCCGCCAGTGTTTGGCTGTGGGTCTCTGCATCTGCTTCCATAGGTTGCTGGATTATGCCTCTCTACTAACAATTGCACGCTCAGCTTTTTAATAAGGGTGCTGGAAATCTGAATATAGAAGTGTAGTTTGGCCTTCCCATCTCTGTGATAAAACTCCGGCCCAAACCAGCTTGGGGAGGAAGGGGTTTGTTTGGTTTCCACTTCCACTTTACAGTCCACCATCCCGAGAAGTCGGGGCAGGAACTGAAGCAGAGCTCAAGGAGGAACACTGCTTTCTGCCTTGCTCCTCAGGGCTTGCTCAGCTTGCTTTTCTACACAGCCCAGGTCACCTGCCCAAGGGTGGCACCATCAAGATGGGCTGGGGCCTCCCACATTAATCGGTAATCAAAAAATGTCCCACAATCGGGTAAAAGCTATTCCTCCAGTTATGGTACCCTCTTTACAAATAACTCTAGTTTGTGTCTAGTTGACAAACACCAAAACCAAACCAACAGCCTGACCAGCACAAGAGAGCTTACCTAGAATTCTGCAGGAGAAGGCTGGGGCCCTAGCTTACCTTATAGAGCCTGTCTAGTTCAACAGTGAGGGGCTGGGGGTGTGGCTCAGAGGAGGCTCAGCTGCTAGTGCAAAGCCTTGCATTCTATCTCCAGGACATGCAAAGATACGAGTTGTGGGGGGGGGGGGGGGGACTTCCCAGGCCAAATGGGTACATAGGAGACTCTGTTTAAAAAAAATGGGAGGAGAGGGACCCCAGAGGTGGCTGTTTTCTGTTCCACAGATGGATAAAGCGAAACGCCATGAGGTAAGCAGCTAACCCAGGGTCACCCATAAAACAAAACATTCTCCTTATCCACAGAGGATCCACTTCAAGACCCCCCCCCCCCCGCGAGCCATGGATGCCTCAAACTGGCTAGTACCCAATCCTGTATTTTCCACCAATATATGTACCTACAAGGGGGGCTCGTTGATAGATACAGTAAGAGGTTTACTGAAGAGTCAGGGTGTGGTGGCACACATCTGTAATACCCAGCACTGCGGAAGCAGAAGCAAGAGGGTCAGGAGTTGAGAGCCAGCCTGGGCTACATAGAGAAGCTAAGGCCAGTCTGGACTACAGAACACCCACATAAAAATAAAGAAAAAGCTAAAACAAAACAATTTTTGTTTTGTTGTTTTTTTTTTTTTTTTTTAAGACAGGGTTTCTCTATGTAGCCCTATCTGTCCTGGAACTCACTCTGTAGACCAGGCTGGCCTTGAACTCAGAGATCTGCCTGCCTATGCCTCCAGAGTGCTGAGATCAAAGGCATGCACCACCACTGCCCAGCAAATTATTTATTTATTTTATGTGCATTGATGTTTTCTCTGCACATATGTCTGGGTGAAGGTATCAGATCCCCTGGAACTGGAGGTACAGACAGTTGTGGGCTGCCATGTGGGTGCTGGGAATTAAACCTGGGTCCTCTAAAAGAGCAGCCAGTGTTCTTAACCACGGAGCCCTCTCTGTAGCCCCAAAATGAAATTTTTATCTTTGAAATCTTTCATGTAATAGTTTTTGGATCATGCCTACACAGATGGGGGGATGGGTTGGGGAGTGTGGGGGTCTCTGAGGATAGGGAGAGTCTGAACCCTGTGCTCAACTTCCTGTTCTCTGTTCATTGCTGCTCTACACACTGACCATGGCCATCCAGGGATGTGCCCTTCTCGTGAAATTATTCAACGGCTGCCCACTCCAGATCCACAGCACAGCTGCCTGGACACATCCCTCTACTAAAGGTGGGCATTCTGGAGGACCAAAAGAGACTAGAGCGAGGGGCCAGCTGGGGTAAGGGACCTGAACGGAAGCACAAAGGGGTACAGGAAGAATAGTTTTATTTTGATTCTACTTATGAGTGATTTTACCTGCAAGTATGCTTGTCTACCACGTGCATGTAGGGTTGGCAGATACCAGGAGAGGGCGCTGTATCCCCGGAACTGGAGATGGAGGTGGTTGTTCACTGACACATGGGTGCTGGTGACTGAATTGCAAGAGCAACAAGCGCTCTTAACCACTGGCCCGCCTCTCCAACCCCAGGAGGATCGTTTTTGTTATTTAGGACTTAGGTTTTTATTTTTAAGATAATGTGAGTTTTTTTGAAATATAATATTATTATTTGAGAATGTAATACAATATATTTTGAGTTTGATCATCTTCGCCCCTCCTCCCAAATCCAGTCCTATTCTCCATCCCTTCCCAACTTACTGTCCTTTTTTTTTTTTTTTAAGTCATGGAGTCTAATTTGTGTTGTCCCTTACTCATGACTGTGCGGCCAGCCACTAGAACGTAGTTAGCCCTTAAAGAAAATTGACTTTTCCTCCCCAAGAAGCCATCAATGGGTGGATACTGTGTCCATGTTTGTGCACATAAGCCCAGGTGTCCACAGAACCCAGAATAGTGTGCAAGAGCCCCTGAACCTGCAGTTGCAGGTGGTTGTGAGCCTCCAGGTATGGGTGCTGGGAACCAATCAAACTCAAATCAAAAGAGGCCCTCAGGGAGTGGTAGGTGCTTAGCTCCGGAGGAAGGGTCTTAATGGAGTGATGTTGGCTAAGTCAGGTCCGGTGCAGATGCTGTGGTTACTGTCAGATCTGGAGATCTCTGAGGGGAAGTGAAAGGATGATGTCACAGATGAACACTAGAGAAGGTGGAGTTTAGAGGCCAGAGGTGTCTGAATAAGACAGTCTAGAGTCAGGGGTACATGATGACTGGGATCAGCTTTGGGGGGGCCACGGGTTTGACTACAGCGGAAGAGGACAGAGTCTGGAGATGACATATGGGGGATAAGGTTGGGGGAGGTCATTATTAAATGACGTAAAAAGCTTGGAATGCAGGTGTGCACCTTTAACCACAGCACTCCTGAGGCTGAGGCAGGAGGATCATCACAGGTCTGAGGCCGGCCAGGGCTGTATGGCAAGAGCCTCCTTAAAAACAAACAGCAGAGCACTGGTAGCCCAGCTCTTAGGAGGCAGAGGCCGGAGGATCAGGAGTTTAAGGTCAACTTTGGTTTCATAGGGAGGTCAAGGGCCAGTCTTGTGACCAGATCTCTTAAAACAAGAGACAGGCTTGGGAGGTGACTCAGCAGTTACAAGCACCAGCTGCTTTTTCAGAGGACCCAGGTTCAGTTCCCAGCTCCCACAGGGTGGATCATAGTCTTTTCTAACTCTAGTTCCAGGGGATCTGCCACCCTCTTCCGGCTTCTGCAGGCATTGCATGCACATGGTACACAAACACACATGTAGACAAACACTCGTACACATAGAATAAAAACAAATAATTTTTTTTTAAATGAGAGACAGGCACCAGGACTAAGCAGTCTCACTGGGTAGAAAATGGCATATTGGGGGTCCAGAGTCAAAGCCAGCCCACAGACAGGCATAGCAGTTGGAGCTGAGCGCTGGGGAAGAAGGGGCAGGGCTTAGAGAGCTGCTGCTGGGGAAGCAAGTGTGCAGCTGGTGTGAAAATTAGAGTTGGAAGAAAGAAATGCCAGGCACTGGCAAGTCACAGAGCGGGGACGTGGGGGCTGCTTAGGGGACTGAGCAGGGTTTCAGTTCAGACTTGAGGAGATACAAACTGGGGATGTCAGTCTGAGGGAGAATTAGTATGAAAGGGTGGGGGTAGGGTAGAGGGCCAGTTTGGGACAAAGATCTGGGAGGTTCTGCTCCCACAATGAGAGATCCCAGCAACCATTTTGTCTGGCCCACTCAGACCAGCACCTGCTCCTGGGTGCAGAGGAAGGCATTTTCATACTGAACCGGAATGATCAGGAGGCCACGCTGGAGATGGTGAGGGATGGGGACAGTGCTGGAAGGGGGGCGGAGTGGCATAGGGCTGACCAGTAATCACAGGAGTCACCCCTATTCTCTGCAGCTCTTCCCTGGCCGGACAACCTGGGTGTATTGCATCAACAACCTCCTCATGTCTCTCTCAGGTCAGCCTGTGGGCTGGGGGAGGGGCAGGGGCCAGGAGCAAAGAATGGGGGGGGTAAGGATGGGGGGGGGTAACGTGTGGATGAGTCTTGAGCTTCACTGAGCCTGAGGTTTAAATCACCACTTTCCTACTGGGTGAGCGGAAGGCACGGGGCTGCTCTCCCTGAGCCTCGGTTTTCATATCTGTACGATCTCAGACTTTTCCGTATCTCGGAAATCTACCCCCTCAAGTTGGTTGTGAGTTCATTTTTTTACAATAAATTCGTCTTTAAATACCTGGCTATCCCGGCCATCTCTGGGTGTAGCTGGTGCATTCTTTAATCGCAGAGCAGAAGAGACAGGGCCGGGGGTCTGAAAGGCAGGACTTACTCCCCCTTCAAGTCTGTAACACAGACTGAAGAAGCTTCAGGACTTCTTGCTGCTTGGTGTTTGGTACCAGGGCAAGTGTATGCTTACAGATGTGCTACCACTGAGCTGTGTGTCCAGCAGCATCCTTCCCTCATGCTTTCTGAGACAGAATTCCCACTAAATATCCCAGGCTAGCCTTGAACTTGGGGTGGTTCTCTGGCCTCAGCCTCCCGAGTCCTGAGATTACAAGCAAGTGCTACCACTCCCGGCATAGGTAGGTTTTTGTTGTTTGTTTGTTTGTTTGTTTTGGAAACTTTGACATATGTACCAGGTGTGGTGGCACCCACCTGTAATTCCAGCACTCAGGATGGAGCCAGGAGGATGGGAGTTCAAGGTCAGTCTAAGCTACGTAGGGTGTCAGAGGCCAGCCTGGACCACATGAGACCCTGTTTTGAGAAACAAACACTAGCAATAAATAAATAAACCCCAGGTGCAATTTCCCAGGCTAGTTAAACTTTCCTCACCTGGCTGCTGCTGTGCTGTGCAGGCAGAGAGCCCGTCCTGCTGCATTGTCTCCCACCCCCCCCAACAGAGCACAGAGAGCCTGTCCTGCTACATTGTCCCCCCTCCCCCAGCAGAGCACCCACTGTGCCTGATCACACCGGTCCCTTCAGACTGGAAGGGTAGTCATGTGTGGGAGGAAAGTGGGATCTCCGGGAAGGGTAGTCATGTGTGGAAGGAAAGTGGGATCTGCGTTCTGGGGCTTTTCAAAGGCCTGGGGCTAGCCAAGGGCTGGGAGACAAGATGGTAAGGGGTCCTAAAACTGCTTCCTCCTCCCCCTCCCATACACACACTGCAGGGAAGACCCCCCACCTATATTCTCATAGCATCCTGGGCCTGCTGGAGAGGAAAGAGATCCGAACAGGAAGCCCCATCGCTCACATTAGCCCCCACCGGTTACTGGCAAGGTACCAGCCCCAAAGGGCACCACTGGCTCCCCCCCCCCTCCGCCTCCTGCTGTCCTTGTGGTCACTCGCACTTCCTTCTTCTTCAGAAAGAACATGGTCTCCACTAAGGTGCAGGATACCAAAGGCTGCCGGGCCTGCTGTGTGGGTGAGAGCCAGGCTCAGGGGGGGCTGGGAGGGTGGGTGGGGTTGGTGCTTGGACATTATCCACTCAGTAAGGCTGGGGCAAGGTGTCCAGGGCCCCAGGGAAAGATGGAGTGCTCCGGGAAGGAGGCTGACCCCGACCCATTCTTGTCTGCTTCCACAGCTGAGAGCGCTAGCTCTGGGGGCCCGTTCCTGTGTGGAGCTCTGGAGACGTCTGTGGTCCTGCTCCAGTGGTACCAGCCGATGAACAAATTCCTGCTTGTTCGGGTAAGGCTGCGGGGCAAGGGTGCTGCACTCTGGACCTGCACCATTCGCACTTACAGAAAGAACTGGGTGAACCCTCTCCCAGCAGGGCCTGCCCATCCTGAGGCATTCTGAAAACTCCGAGGGTCTGGAAAGATGGCTCAGTGGTTAAAAGCACTGGCTGCTCTTCCAAAGGACCTGGTTTAATTCCCAGCACCCACACCGCAGCTAACAACTGTCTGTAACTAACTCCAGTTCCAGGGGATTCTACATCCTCACACAGACATACGTGGAGACAAAACACCAATGCACATAAAATAAAAATAAATAAATCATTAAAAAAAACCCCAAACATTTCTGATCCATAAGACCTGCACCTAGCCGGGCGGTGGTGCACGCCTTTAATTCCAGCACTCGGGAGGCAGAGGCAGGCGGATCTCTGTGAGTTCGAGGCCAGCCTGGTCTACAGAACTAGTTCCAGGACAGGCTCCAAAGCTACAGAGAAACCCTGTCTCGAAAAACAAAGAGAGAGAGAGACAGAGACAGACAGACAGACACACCAGAGAGAGAGAGAGAGAGAGAGAGAGAGAGAGAGAGAGAGAGAGAGAGAGAGGAGAGAGATGCACATTTTGTTTTCCCTGAGAGCCTCCCTGAGCAGCCCTTCTCCCTGTGGCCCGCAGCAGGTGCTGTTCCCGCTGCCCACGCCGCTGCCAGTGTTCGCGTTGCTGACAGCGCCCGGCTCCGAGCTGCCGGCGGTGTGCATCGGCGTGAGCCCAGGGCAAGCGGCGAGGTCGGTGCTTTTCCACACCGTGCGCTTTGGTGCCCTGTCCTGCTGGTTGGACGACTCCAGCACCGGTGAGGGGGTTGTGCCACAGAGACGCGGGGCTGCAGAGGGGATGGGGACTGGAAGTGAGGGAGGGGGCTCCAGAGGAGGGAGGGAAGGACTGAAAGGGAGGGAGGAGCTAAGAGAGGAGGGGCTGCAAGGGAGGGAGGGGCTGCAAGGGAGAGGAAGGACTACTGGAGAAGGCGGGGTTGTAGGGAAGAAAGAGGTTGGCTTGAACGGGGAGAGCTGCAGGATAAAGGACTTTGGGGAAAGGTTGCAGACAAAGGCAGGGATGCTGGAACAAGGTTCAAGCGGCAGCAAAGGGGTGGGGCTGCGAGGAGAGGGCGGGGCTTCAGAAAAGAGGCATGGTTGTGGGAGAGGACTGGACTGTGGGAAGAGGCTGGGTCAAAGGATGGTGGGACTACCGGTTAAGGCAGCCAGCGGGAGAGACAGTTTATTTCTTGTGGAGGGGAGGGTCAGAGTGGCTGGGCTAAGCCTGAGCCACTGAGAAAGAGATGGACCGGGGTCAGATGGATAACAGGGTGGGGCCTGTGTGGCAGGCAGGGACCTGAGGGGCGCTAGTTGAACAGAAGGCCAGGCAGTTAGTTCTTAAGCCCCTGCCTCTCACACAGAGCACAAGGGACCAGTGCAGGTGACCCAAGTTAATGAAGACATGGTGATGGTGTTGATGGACGGTGAGTGCTTTCTCCCTCCCCTTCCTGGTCCTCAGCCCAGGACTGTGTTCAAATCCCTCCCCCCATTTCCTCCCAGGCTCTCTGAAGCTAGTGACCCCAGAGGGGGCCCCAGCTCCCGGGCTTCGCACCCCTGAGATTCCCATGACGGAAGCCGTGGAGGCTGTAGGTATGTGCTGGGAGGAGAGGACCCCGGGGTCAGGGGTGAGAGTTCTGTGACCTGGAGGGTCACAGGCAACTGATTTCTCTCCAGCTATGGTGGGAGACCGGCTCCAGGCCTTCTGGAAGCATGGAGTTCAGGTGTGGGCTCCAGGCTCGGAACAGGTAGGCCCCTTCAGTTCACACCACTGCCTTGCCCTCTCCTCAGTCTTCCCCTCCTTTAAATGGGCTCAGAGAAACCCTGGGTCCCAGAACAGACACTCCCATCGGAAGTGGGAAGTTGGAAGGCTAAAGGTACCTTGCTGGCTTCCCAGGCCCTTTACAGCTGCCTATCAGACAGGGCACTGTGATGCCCCAAGTTAGTGGTCTTGGATGCAGGGCAGCGAAGCCATTTGCTCAAAGTCTCACACAACTTAGCAAGTGGCTGTGGGGTTAGACTTCTCCGTAGGAAGCCATGTGTGTAGAGAGGGGACGCCCTGCAGACACATCCACGCTCCCTCCACAGATGCTGCAGGAGCTGAGAGACCCCACCCTCACCTTCCGTCTGCTCGGCTCCCCCAGGTATGGCTGTGGGAGAGGGACAGAGGAATAGGAGGGGCTGCTGGTGTGGAGTGGAGTTTTCTGCGGCTGGTTCTTCCTTGGCCTAGAGCAGCCTCCCATACTCTATTACTAAGTTCCCTCCTAAGGCTCCGGCCACCGTGATTCTTGGGATTCTTGGGAGCCTTGGCCGACGTCCTGGGGTGGTCCCTTTGTTTACCATTCGCGTTGGGAGTGTGAACTCCCAGGGCTCCTTTCCTGTTGTTGCTGTCAGAGTCCCACCATGTAGCCCCAGCTGTTCTCCATTCTCTCTTCTCTCTTGTTACGCTGGGGGAAGGGCATCTTTGGGAGACCATTCTCTCCTTCTACCATGTGGGTCCCAGGGACTGAACTCAGGTCATTAAGTTTGGTGGCAGGCACCTTCGCTTCCTGAGCCGTCTCACCAGCCCTCTTCAGACTCCTATGAAGCTGAGGACGACCTTGAACTCCAGGTCTTTCTGCCTCAGCCTCCTGGTTTTGGGGATCATAGGCATGTCCCACTATGCTGAGTCACTGTCACAGCCCAGCATTGGAATGGCAGTTTCTGGTGACTACTTTGGGAATGAATTAGAGAATGACTTGACCTCTCTCTTCTTCAGACCTGTTGTGGTGGAGACTCGGCCCTCGGATGACCCCACCGCCCCTAGCAACCTCTACATCCAGGAATGACCATCTGAGAGGGCATGCCATGACTACCGGACCTCTGCAGATTCCTAACAGACACACTAGTGGTCACAACATGCCCTTATCTTATAATAAACATGACTTCAGACTGTTGTCATCTTGCTTTTCTTGGGGGGTGGGATTTTTGGATTCCCAGTCCCCCTAATTTAAATGATCCAACACAACAATGGCTGGGGTGCAGCACAGGCTTTATTGTCTAGTTCAGCATCACCTGTTCCAGCAGCCTGGCCAGGAGCTTGCAGTGGGACTAAGGCACTTGAGGTGGGGAGGGCCAGCTGCAGACCTCAGCTGAGCTGGTCCTCATACTGCTTGCGGAAACAGTCTCCAGCAGGGAAGAAGTCCCAGCACCTTTCTTGGTACATCTTCCAGACATACGACTCCTAGGGTTGAGGGGACAAGAGTCCTTTGGTCATGTCTCCGAGGCTTCTGCTGCCTGCTGACTGTCGTCTCGAAGACTAATTTATTGAGTACACTCAGGGTGGAACTCGAGTACAGCCTGCTGGAATGGCTTTCTTTCAGCCATGTGCCCACTCATCCCTCATTAGCATTCCTTACCTGACCGGTGTGCTCGGTCTCATCCTTATTTATCAAATACATCAGGAAAAACCTGAGGGACAGAGGACCACAGGGGAAGGGTAAGAACCATACTTGCATTGAGGTTTAGTTTTGTTTTCTGGTTCTAAGAATGAAACTCAGAGCCCAGTGCATGCTAGGCAGGGGCTCTACCACTGAACCACACCCCCAGCCCCTCACTGGGGGATTTTGCTTTATCACTGAACCACAATGATGCTTGCCTTCTGATTGGCTAAACACCATGGATACCCACACTCCTTTCCATAACTGGCCCAGGCTCAGTAGCCCTGCCCTGGCTGCTGACAGCCTCCCTCCTGCCCTCTTGATCACCCACCACTTCCCATCCCTACATGTAATTGGCCAGGTTGTGCTCCTCCAGAGTGTGGGTCTCAAATCCATGTGGGGTCGTATCAAAGTAGTCACTGCCTATCCCGCAGATGAAGCACTTGGTCTGAGGACAATGAAGAATGTCAGAGTCAAGCTCCATATGACATCCCTGGTACCCCACAACCCCTCAGAGTCATCCTTGCCCTGATGCACCTCCATGTCCTCCTTCACTTGTTCTTGTTGGTCTCGGAGCTCCCCAAAAGCATCAATAATCAGACCTAGGGTGGCAGAACACAGATCAGGCAGGATACAAGTCAAGACCCTGTACACCTAGCACCTCTGGGCCTTGCCTTTCTTCCATGGGTTCCCTGATCTTACCACACTTCCCAAGCAGAATAGAACCAGGCGGTTACTGAGTACTTCCTACGGGGCAGACACTTCAAAGAAATGCATGGCTTAATCTTCATGGCATCTTAAACACTGCAGCTTTGACTGGTCTGGAGTGTAGACCAGGTTGGCCCCAAACTTATGCAACCCTCCTGCCTCTTACTATGTAGACCAGGTTAGCCTCAAGCTTATGCAGCTCTCCTGCCTCTGCTTCCCAAGAGCTAAGATTACAGTCATGTGACACTGTGCCCGGTTTTAATGCCTCCATTTTTTCAGATGGAGAAACTGAGGCTCAGAGAGACCACCAGCGTGAGGTCTTAGGGTAAGAAGAGGCTAAGCCAGGGAAGTAGCCAGCCCCCAGACACTAGGCATTCCTCACACCCACACACCCAGCCGGCACTGACCCTGAATGATGGCTAGCAGGATGATAATGACGAAGAAGAAAAAGGTGATGTCGAAGACAACCCGGTAGAGTTCATATTCATCACCTGCTGGGTCCTCAATCTCGTCCCCGATGCCTCCGCCAGCCCGGACACCCACATACATGTGGAATAGGTAGCACTGCGGAGGGAGGGGTTCACTCAGAAGACAGCCACCATCAGCTACCAGAAGCCTGGACGAGGCAGACCTGGAGATACAGCAGTGACACACACCACCCTGGCTGGCCCTGTCTCTCACAGTTGGGGAAGTGTCAGGGCTGTCACCGAAGGATGCCTGTGGGCCTTCATGGTTCACCTAGGAGGGGACTTCTGGGCACGTTCACTGAGGAGGGAAGGATAGATCCTGAATGTGGACCCAGTGTGAGGTGGGGTCCCAAAGTGAATCAAAAGGAGAAAACACTCCCTTCCTCTGCTTCTTCACTGGGGTCTCAGAGTGACCGGCCACCTCACGTCCTGGACATTAGGAGCTAAAATCTTCCCTTTCTTCCACAGGTTGCCTTTGTTGGGTATTTGGTCACACTGGGCAGAAGTGTGACTAACTCAAGTGGTCACAGCCGGGGATGTACCTCGGTTGGTATGTCTCGTGTTTGCATGAAGCCCTGGGTTTGATTCCCAGCACCACATGAAACAGAAATGGTGGTATATGCCTGTCATCTCAGGTGATGGCAGGAGGATCAGAAGTTCAGAGTCATCCTTGGCTACACTGGGGATTGGAAACAGGACAGGTGACAGGAACAAAGGAGTCAGGCTGCGTTGGGGAGGGCCACTGTGGTCACTGTGAACTGGAGAAGGCACAGGAGCCCTCACAGGCTGGGTGAGGATCAGAATGGCTCAGATTGCTTCAGGACGGCAAACAGAATGACTTCATGCAGGAGGACAAGCCTCTGCTGGAAGCTGAAGGAAGTGTTATGAGAATAGATTGGGTGATGGGAGAAAGTGTGCTGGGCAGTCAAAAACAATGTGATATGTCAACATTGAAGAGGAAAAGATAAATTTTGGGGATTGGGTGTGCAGCAAGGCCTGGGCTCTAACCTCTCTCTCTCTCTCTCTCTCTCTCTCTCTCTCTCTCTCTCTCTCTCTCTCTCTCATACACACACACACACACACACACATACACACACACACACCACTCACACACACAGACACCAAAGTTTTTGTTTTGTTTTCTGTTTTTTGTTTGTTTGTTTGTTTGGTTGGTTGGTTGGTTGGTATTTTTCTGAGACAGGGTTTCATTTCATTATGCAGCCCTGGCTGTCCTGGAACTCACTCTGTAGACGAGGCTGACCTCAAACTCACAGAGATCCTCCTGTCTCTGCCTATCGAGTGCTGGGATTAAAGGTATGCCTGGCTACACCAAACTTTTTAAAATTTCTTTTGGGAGGTAGGAGGCTGGAGAGTTGGCTCAGTGGTTAAGTGCACTGGCTGCTCTTCCAAAGGACCCAGATCCCACATGGTGGGTCACAGCCATCCATAACTCAGACATACTTTAGGCAAAACACCATGTATACATGAAAGAAAAGAAAAGAAAAAAACGTGGTTTTTTTTTGTTTTGTTTTGCTTTTGGTTTTTCGTTCTTTTGCTTCCATGAGGAACCGAGATAAGGTTGGTGAGCCTGAGGCAAGGCGGCACTCTGAGCAAGAATCAGGAGGGAGATGAGGCGTGGCAGTCATGTGGGTTCTGTAGGCCCTGGCTCAAGCAATGGTCAGAAAGAGGACTTCCTGTAGAAGGCAGCATTTAATTCGGAAGGTAAGATGTCAGGTGAGGGGTATGGCTGCTGCCTGGTACAGGGCAGAGAGAGGTCAATGCAGTGGACCAGAAGTGGGAGGAAACACATGGTCCTAGAGGAACTGAAAAAGAACCAGAAAGCCAAAAATCGAAAGCAGAAAGGACTGTGGTTAGACTCAGGTAGCGCCAGCTCTTCCCTGCTTTTGTAAGCCATGGTGACATGATTCAGCCTTCTCCACTGGGTGTGTGGGTCACCAGAAGTTTCTAAGCAGAGGCGGGGGAAGGGCTGGGTCATCTGGCACATGGGAGAGACTTCACACCCGCTTTTTCTGTGTTCCCAGGAGGTGAGAGGTCCCAGTTGTGTTGACTAAGAGCTCAGGCCAGTGATGGTGATGGGGAGCAGGCTGTGGGGCTGGACTGCGGCCCACGAGCAGGGCCATGAAGTCAGATCACGATCACAAGTCATCTTCTGGCACAAACGCCTAAAATGATTCTCTTGATTTGCGGCCCCGCCTCTGGCAATCACAGTTAGTGAGTTATCATCGCCATTGTTAGAAAAAGAGAACTATGTGCTTACGATTGAACAATGGGAGAAAAAAAATCCTTAGCTGAACAGTGGTGTTCACACCTTTAATCCCCGCACTTGGGAGGCAGAGGCAGGAGAATCTCTGTGAGTCTGAGGTCAGCTCTGGTCTACAGAGCAAGTTCTTGGACAGCCAGAGCTACACAGAGAAATGCTGTCTCGAAAAACCAAACCAAACACACACACACACACACACACACACACACACACAAAACCTTTGGAGTAGTCGCCTTACCAATGTAGCTCAGCTTGGCTTTGAACTTATGATGCCCCTGCCCCAGTCTCCTGAATACTGGGATTTCATGAGCACATTTTGTGTTCTTCCACTGACTTACACCTCTGACCCCTAGTCTAAGGCTTTCAAGGCTTGTGGGGCTAGGCAGTCCCTCGCAGGCCTACAGATCTGTCTGTGAAGTAACAGGTGGCCAGGCTAGCGAGCGTAGGTGTGTTGCTTGCTCCAGATCATCCCACTCAAAGAGTACAGAGAGTGCCTCTCCTTTCCAACTATAACACACCATTGGTGCTGAGGATGGACCCAGGCCTGCTAGGTCACAGCTCTACTACCCAGCCGCAGCCTCCTAACCGACAATCCGAAGGCTTTTTGGTTTGTTTTGAAACAAGACTTCACTGTGCAGCTTTGGTTGTCGGAAAACTCTCTATGTAGACCACGCTGGCCTTGAACTCACAGAGATTCCCTTGCCTCTGCCTCTTGAGTGCTGGGATTCAAGGCGACAGTTACAGTTTTAACAGCTGAAATGATGTTGTGGCTGGTCCTGTTCAAAGCGTCTTTGCTGCACCAGCTGGAGAGCCCTCCTCACACCCCCGTGGCAGAGATGCTGTTATTTAAGCCCCTTCGAGACAGGCTGTGGAAGCTTAGCATTTGGGCTAGTTTTATGTCAACTTAACACAGCCACAGATATCTGAAAGAGGGAACCTCGTTTGAGAAGATGCCACCATACAACTGCCATGCAGGGCATTTTCTTAATGAGTGATTGATGAAGGAGGGCCCAGCCCATTGTGGGTAGTGCAACCTCTGGGCTGAGAGGTCCTATAAGCAAGCAAGCAGGCTGAGCAAGCTGCAGGGAGCAAGTCAGTAAACAGCACCCTCCATGGCCTCTGCATCAGCTCCTGCCTGCAGGTTCCTGCCCTGCTTGAGTTCCTGTCCTGACTGCTTTTGATGATGAACTGTTACATGGAACTACTGTGAATAAAACCCTTTCCTCCCCAAGTTGCTTTGGGCCATGGGGTTTCATCACAGGGACAGTAGCCCTGGGGTCATGGAGTTTCATTACAAAGACAGTAGCTCTGGGGTCACGGGGTTTCATCACAGGGACAGTAGCGCTGGGATCATGGGGTTTCATTACAAAGACAGTAGCTCTGGGGTCACGGGGTTTCATCACAGGTAGAGTAGCGCTGGGGTCATGGGGTTTCATCACAGGTAGAGTAGCGCTGGGGCCATGGGGTTTCATCACAGGGACAGTAGCGCTGGGGTCATGGGGTTTCATCGCAGCGACAGCGCTAGGGTCATGGGGTTTCATCACAGGGACAGTAGCGCTGGGGCCATGGGGTTTCATCGCAGCGACCACAGCGCTAGCTAAGCCACTTAGTTAGTAACTTAGACCAGCGCGGCAAGGGGCTCACCGTCATCATGTCATCGCATTTCATATCGGGCTCGTCCTCGTCTTCGCTCTTGTTGTAGAATTTGCGGAAGAAATTGAAGGCCACCACCGTGTACAGATAGACCACCACGGCCAGGAGCCCTACGGTCATCACCAGCTGGGGAGAGGCAGGCACGGGTCAACGTTTCGCTCCTTCTACACAGCAACCTCAACTCTCTGACTCCTTGGATACTGGAGCTTCTTCTGCACTCCAGCTGCTTGGCTCTCCCCGCCCCTAGAACGGCCCTATCCTAGGTCTGGTGTGGTGGCGCACGCCTTTAATCTCAGCACTCGGAGGCAGAGGCAGGCCGATCTCTGAGCTTGAGGACAGCCTGGTCTACAAAGCGAGTTCCAGGACAGTCAGGGCTACACGGGGAAACCCATCTCAAATAACCTCCAAATAAAACACAAAAATAAACCAAAGAATGCCCTAACCTCCTGGCTCAAGACCCTTCCAGGTTGCCATTCCCTTTGCCCTGTCCCTCAAAAATGCACCTTTGCCCCGCCCCTCAAAGACTGCTCCACCCTCACCTCCCCCTCCCACGCAGGCACGCAAGCACGCAAGCACTCATGGGCTGTTATCATGTGGTCTTCCCCAAGAGTTCTTGATCACCACCGCCCGCCCCGACTGCCGCTCCTAGATTTCCACGCAGGTCCCTGCCAGGTCCTCTGCACACCTGCTTTCCGTTGTGGGTGACAGACGAGAGGATGGTGCGCAGCGTCTTGACCCCCATGGCTATGTCCAGGAGGTGGGCAGCGAAGAAGAAGTTATTGTAGTGTCCCAGGAGGGACATCACCATGTACCAGCCCAGATACAGGAAAGACTGAGTATGAAAGGGATGAGGTCAGGAAACATGGAAGGATGCCCCAGAGCAAGGACAGACGCCTAGGGGACTGTCCAGGGGAGCATCTGCTTCAGAACCTAGGGAGCCAGGGAACGGGTGGGAGATGAACTAAGAAGGACCCACGGCAGCGGATGCTTCGGGGACAGGGAACCTCAGGGTGAGAAGGCACTGTAGGAGCAAGGCGCCCTAGAATCTTTCTGGGATCAGGAGACCTGGAACTCTCAAAACCCTTCAAACAACCAGAACGTTGCTATCCTAGGGGCTTTGCGTGGACCGTTCCCTCATCCGGACACATTGCTCTCCTGCCGCATTCCCTCTCCAGAGGCCCCACTCACATTGTCTGTGAAGATGACTCCGAACTTCCAGATCTGGTACTTGACATCGATGGACATGATCCTGAGGGAACAGGGAGGGAGACACAGCCAGATGGCTGGGCATCAGACACTAGCCCCCTGTGCCCCCTGACCCACCCCCCGGCTGATGTGTCTCTCTCACCATGTCAGCAGCCCCGGTGGAGGGTCAGGTTTGCGCTCACTGTGGGCTGTTATCTCCAGAGAGGCCAGGTCCATGCCCAAGAGCTCCGCAATCCGTTCCCGCCCAAAGATGTCCCCGTGTTTGTCCAGAACCTGCAGGAGAAAGCCTCAGGCCATGAAGACAGGTTGGAGCTGGAAAAGGGGACATTGCCTGTATAGGGGTTCCAAGGACGCTCAACTTTGCATGAGAAATAGGGGGAGCCTTTTTCTTGGAAGAAGGACCTGGTTTCTGCAGGAGGAAACATCCGGCAGTGACAGTAGCCAAACTTTATTGTTGGGGAGGGAGGCTGATATCATGATATCAGGACTGGTGGAATGTCCACTTTGCTCACCATCCCAGCCACACCAGCGTCCTTCCCACATTCCTACCCCAGGCACTTGACACATTTCCACCAGGCTCACTCCAGTCCTCTCCAACAAAACAGCAACCTTCCCTGGCCAACACACACTCCTGCGTATCCTCGCTGAGTTAGTTTTTAAATACTTTTTGTTGTTTTGAGACAGGGTCTCACCATGCAGCTCTGGATGGCCTGGAACTCACTCTGTGAACCAGATTGAGCTCAAACTCACAGAGATCACTGGCCTCTGTCTCCCAAGTGCTCAGATAAAAGGCATAGTGTCACCGGGATATTTAGTTATTTTTTTTAAGTCTTATATATGTGTGTTGCCATGTGTGTGCAGTGCCTATAGGGGCTTTAGGAGGGCATGTCATACACGGGAGCTGGAGTTACAGACAGTTGTGAACTACCATGTGGGTGCTGAGAAGTGAACCCAGCTCCACTGTAAGAGTAGCCAGGGCTCATAGCCACTAAAGCCAGTACTAAAGCCGCTATTATTTTTCAAATACTTATTGCCAAATTCTATTTGGGTTTACTTCTTTCAAGATTTACTGTTTATTTAGCTGTATGTGTGTTTGTCTGTGTGAGTGTATGTCACATATGTGTGGGTGACCATCAAATCCTGAAGAGGGTATCAGATCCCCTGGATCTGGAATTACATGACATCATAAGCTGCAGATGTGGGAATGGAAACTGAAACTGGACTCTCTAGAAGAGTAGCAAGGGTTTTTAACTACTAAGCCATCTCTCCAGCCCATCCATCCACCATCTATCTGTTCATCATCCAAAAATCTGTCCATGATCCATCCATCCATGATCCATCCACCATCCACCCACCCATCCACCCACCCACCCATCCATCCACCCATCCACCCACCATCCATCCACCCATCCATCCATCCATCCATCCATCATCTATGTAGTTGCTGGTTTGGGTTTTTTTTGGAGACAGTGTCTCATATAGCACAATTTAGTCATTAACTCACTGTGTAGATGAAGACAACTTTGAATTTATGATCCTCCTGTCTCCACCATCTGAGCACGGGCATGTACTGCCTTAACTATACTGTGTTGAGATTAAACCCAGGGCTTTGTGCATGCTTGGCAAGCACTCTACCGACTGCGGTACATCCTCGGGCCCCCAAAGACACGATTCTTAACTGTGCTCACCACACTGTTGCTCATCTCCTCTCTCAGACACCTACAGACTGAATCCTCGCCCTGTACCTTTTATGTGCAGCTTCTCTTTAGAGAAGGAACATGATCACCCGTACAAGTTCTCTAGAGTGGCACTGCCCCTTGCCCAGAGTACCATACAAAACAAGTTCTTGGCAAAGCTGGGAGTGGCCTGCTGGCAGCAAGGGACTCAGCCCAGGAGCCCTCCCTTCCCCACACTGTCCCCTCACCTTCCGCTTGACAAACTTGTCCCAGTAGTTGCTGGGGAAAGACCTGTCAAGAGAGAAGCGTGGGGAGGTTAGCGTGGTGTGGCAGATTGACTGAGATTGATCCCCACAGCCTCGCATATTTGCATATGTGGTCCCCAGCTGATGAGCTGTTGGGAAAGGATTAGGTGCGGTCTTGTTGCCACTTTGAGATTTCCAAATCCTTCACCAGGTCTGTCTCAGTCCCCCAAGCCCTCTCTGCCGTGTGGAGATCAGGATGTAGCTCTCAGCAACTTCTCCAGCACCATGCCTGCCTGAACACTATCATGTTCCCACCATGATAATAGACGAAGTCTCTGAAACTAACTATAAGCAAGCCTTCAGTTAAGTGCTTTCTTTGATAAGAGTTGCCTTGGTCATGGTGTCTCTTTAGAGCAATAGAACACTAAGACCCGCGGGAAGGGTCAGGAGCCACTGGCCAGGCCTGGGGATGACAACAACATGAGACAGGGCTGTTTCTAAATTCCTGGGCTTGAACTATTCTCCTGCCTCGAGCTCCTAAGTGCTGAGGTACCTGTGTGAGCAATTACACCTGACTCTAGAATCTATTTAACTATGATTATTAAAGTGGGGGTCAGATCTTTTGCAACTGCAGTTACAGCCACCATGTAGGAGCTGGGAACTGAACTCAGGACCTCAGAAAGAGCAGTCAGTGCTCTTAACTGCTGACCCATCTCTCCAGCCCTCTCCACATTACTTTTCGAGACAGGTTCTCTCACTGAACCCCAAGGTCACCAATTGGCTAGGCCAGTTGGCCAGTGAGCTCCATCGATCCTTCTACCTTTATTTCCTAGCTCTGGGATTCCCTGCACCAGACAGTCACAGTCAGATTTTTATGTCACTGCTCGAGGATCTGAACTCAGGTCCTTATGGTGAGCAGCAAGGACTTTACCCATTGAGTCGTCACCCCAACCCCCCCACCCACAGGAACTTCAAGTGTCCATTGGATGGAGAGAACGATGAGGCTCAGGGAGAACAAGTCAGGCCACGGGGCTGGAGCCTTGCTCTTCAGAAATCCAAGCCCGGACTGGAGTGGAAATCTAGCCCTGTTCCCTCTGCCACCCTGAGGTGGGGCTAGGCACTTACGGCGTGTTGAGCACCAGGCGGTCCCACTGTCCCTTCACGTCATCGTCCTCAGGCTGCTCCGTAATGTAGAGGCCATCAAACTCCAGCTTCCGGGCCAGCTCCTTCTCCCGCTTAAAGATCACTAGGGGAACCTAGGCACGGAGGGAGGCAGAGGTGACGGTTGGCATGAGCTATGCAAAAGCCGTGTGACCTGCCTGGAGCCTAGTGAAGTTCTCAGGGTAGAAAGTGGAGGTTAGGGGTAGGGTAGGGGGAGAGATGCAGGCAGAGGGTGGCCAGGTGGGTGGGGAGGTGTGGGCAGAAGTGGGTGACATTACAAGGGAAAGGGCAAGCTGGGGGGGCACCCCAGTTGTCTGTTGCAGGTGGGGCTCTGGTGGAGAGGCGTTAACTCAGGCTGTAAGGTGAATAACACAGAGGCAAGTGGAAGGGCATGGAAGGAGAGGCGAGAGGCAGGCACAGTGTGCACAGAGCTCTGCTCATTCAGCAAAATTACAAGATTTACACAAACTTCTGGACATGCAGAACCCGTGAGACATGGCTTGAGATGTGCCTTGGGGGGCACGACAAACCTTGGGCATATCTGACATGAGATTCCACTCTTCAGTCACATCTGAGACCCCAGAGACGCCCCAGTGACAGACAGATCTATTTATGTCTTCCTTCCTTCCTTCCTCTTTCCTTCCCTCCCTCCTTCCCTCACTCCCATCCTCCCTCCTCCTTCCCTCCCTCTCTCCCTCCCTTCCTCCTTCCCTCCCTCTCTCCCTCCCTCCCTCCTTCCCTCACTCCCATCCTCCCTCCTCCTTTCCTTCCCTCCTCCTTACTTCCTTCCACACATAGGTGTGGGCCCCTCCCCGGAGCATGGGCAACCTACCCCAGACCATACTCCTAAAGAAAATAGTCTCTTTCCCCCCTAGCAATCATCAGTTGTCGCTACTTGGCTAGGGGTAGGGGCTTGTATGCCCATACCCCGCTTATTTTGGAGACAGAATCTCCCTGTGTAGGCCAGGCTGGCCCAGAACTTGATCTCCTCCGGCCTTGGTGGCATTATAAGCACACACCAGTATGGGTCTCACTTCACAGAGATCTTATTATTAAAAAAAAATTTTAAGTGTGTGTCTATGTGTTTGTGAGTGCATGCTATTATGTGTATGTAGGTGATCATGGAAGTGAGAAGAATACATCAAATTGCCTGAAGCTGGAGTCACAGTCTGTGAGCCACTCTACACGGGTGCTGGGAACCGAACAGGGAACCTCTGCGAGAGCAGTATGTGCTCTTAACTGCTGCGCCACCTCTTCACCTCCCTGCTTCACAGAGATCTTAATTCAAGCGATTAACAGGCAGAAAATAATATTCCCCATGATAAATTTGCCCCCTTGATGGGGAAACGAACAGCCATGTACGCACAGTGCAGATAAGTTGGAGCTTAGCACGCCAGCCATGGTCAGCATTAGCTCCCATTTGCCAGAGTATCCTCGCCGAAGACCTCAGTCCTGTCCTGGTTGGCGATCTTTACCCATCCTAAAGTCTCCTGCCCCCACCGTTCTCCTAGGTGCCCTCCCTGCCCAGGACCACAGTCACAGGTCCGGTCTCACCTTGAGACAGTTGTAGCCGATGATGCAGAGGAAGGCCACCAGCGTGTGCAGCAGGCTCAAGCACCGCAGAGCGGGTTCCATGTAACCTGTGCTCTCCTCCAGGAAGTAGTACACCATGTTCTCATCCTCATCACCTTCCATGTCCTCGCTCGCACCGGAGCCCCAGCCAGAGCCGCCACCAGACCCTGCCCCTGATGTATCCCCAGCTCCGGAGCCTTCTATGTCATCCTCCCCTGGTGGGGAGTCTGAGACCTGAAGTGGGGTCAGAGGTTAATCAGAGGGGACCCTGGTGGCTCCTGGCCTGTCATGCCGAACTCACAATCAGTAGTAATATTTATAAGACACTATTTGTTTCCTCTCTCTCCTCAATTCTCTGTTAAACAGAGTCTCATTGAGTAGCCCTGGCTAGCCGGGAACTCACTATGTAGACCAGGCTAACCTCAAACTCAGAGAGATCTACCTGCCTCTGCATTTTGAGTGCTGGGACTAAAGGTGTGCACCACCACTGCCATCAACACTTTGTTTTTTGACATAGGACCTTGATAGCATAGGCTTGCCTGGGATTTGCTATATAGCCTAGGCTAGCTCAAACTGTCTCCCAAGTGCTGGGATCGAAACATGCGCCACCAAACCTGATCCTGGCTTCTGCTTTTAAGTTTCGTAAGTCTCACCTATAAATGTGGTTTCGACCCCATTTTGAGGATGAGGAGACCGAGGCACAGAGAAGCTAAGCATTTTCTTACCATTGCCCATCTCTACCACACAGTGTGTTATCTAGCCCCCTCCCCGACAGGACCACGAAGCCCTCTCTGACTTCAGGAGGCCTGGTTCCTAGCCCTTCCTCTCTGTTCCACGAGCTGCCCACTTTCTTCTTTGCACACACGTCTCCTCAGCTGCCCTGAAAGTAAAGCAGCCTCGATGGGCCTATGGGTGCTGCAGAGGGGACTCTCACACCTGGTACTGCCTGGCAGGTGGTCAAGCTGTCTGGGAAAGCAGTTCTGTGTCCCTCATTGAATGCATGCAGGCATCTGTCCCCCACGGGTCCAGCCACCCCCACTCAGACTCACAGCGTGTCCAGACCCAACTGTCTTGTCCAGACTCCCTTAAGAAGTCTCAGTCTGGAACCTCATCCCTTCCCTGAAGGGGCTGGGCCCTGTGGTGTGTTGAGCCTCCCACCTCCCATCCAGGCGAGGATCTGACCCTCCCCCGGGGCCTGGGACCACTGCATAGACACCTTGTAAAACAGCAACATGAAGTTGATGGCAAACGCCAAGAAGAGGGCCAGGAACCGCAGCGTGTAAAAGTTCCTCGACAAGTAGTTCTAGAAAGGGAGGAAGAGCGGTCACAGTGCAGCCTCATCCCTGACCACATCTCACTGCTCACCACAACCAAAGGACCCGAGCCTCAACGGGCAGCTCCCACAATCTCCTTCCCCTAGAGCGCTCACTGGGTGCCAAGACTTCTGCCGAGAGCATAGAAAATGCCAGGCTCTTGTTTGGCTCACACCATGGCTTTGTGGACGTGATGGCACTTTACAAATGAAGAAACTGAGGCTCGGGGAGGGAGGTGCTGCCTTTCTCAACGTCATACAGCCAAGGAGCTGCAAACCCATTATTTGGGAGAAGGGATCCCAGAGATGGAACTTGGGACTCTCATAAGAGGCGAACTCTCTGCCACTGAGCCACACCCCGATTCCATACTTGGGGTTTGACTCCAGGTCAACGGGAGTACATGTCCCAGCCCCCATGCCACACTGCTTCATGGTCTGCATTACCGGAAGTAGAAGATGGCTTCTTCATCACGCCATCCCACCCCCCACCCCCCACTTCTCCTATCCCTATTCTCACAGCGCCTCACAGAACGGCCTTCCATTCAACCTCCTGTCTGGTCCCCAACTCAAGTCAGGACTGGCCTGAGGTGGAGACAGGATGCTATCTCCCAGACACCTTCCTTCTTCAGGGACAGATGAGATGGGTCTTGCCCAGGACCTCTGAGGGTCTAGACCTCCCAGCTGTGCCTGGGGACCATCCTGCCCTTTCTTTAGTGAGTTCCTCTCTGAGATGAGCTTGGAGCTGGGAGAGTGGAGTCCTCACAAGAAGAGAAAGTTTTAGGGTGCCCCTGCTGTGTCCTCACCAAGAATTTCACCCTCTGTACTTCCAGTTCCCCCCAAAATTCTTCCAGGCCTGCACCTCCTGCTTCCTCCTTTTTTGGAGGGGGTGGAGAGGGTGTCTTCTTGGGGGGTTCTGGAGGAGGCTCGGGGACTTCTTCCTTCTCTCCATTCTCAGTACTGTAGGACACAGAAAGGGATCAGCGGATGCTTGGGCAAGTCATTCATTCAAAGTCACTCATTTGGGGGCCATCCTATGCCAGGCAGGCCAGGTCTAGATGGTGCTGGGGACCCAGACAACCGAGGCCCTGCCCTCACAAACTCTAGTAAAACAGTTGAGTGGTGCGGGTAGGGGCGGGGCTAAACAAAGCAAAGCTACTCCTTTGCAGTAGTAGGGGTTAAAGCTGGGACCGGAGCGTGCTGGGCAAGTGCTCCGCCTCTGAAATGCATCTGTTTTTCCTTGTTATTTTGAGATATCTCAGTAAGTTGTCTAGGATGGTCTTGAACTTGCTCTGGCCCAAGCAGGCCTTCAACTTTTGACTCTTATGTCCCTTAGATGGGATTACCACACCCAATCAAAATAACTTCACATATGGGGCATGGGGAAAGTGTACCAGACAGAAGGATCCACGTGCACAGCACAGAGATCCAGAGCTAAAAGGAGCATCCTATCTCTGTTGTCTTTCTTGAAGTCGCTCCTCTGTCCCCAGGTATGGACTGAATGATGATGCAGAGGGCAGAGGGCAGAGGGCAGAGGGCAGAGAGTGACCAGTACAACTTGGGACTTGACCTAAGAAGGCCCTCAGTTCAGAAGAGTTGAGGCAAGGGTCTCACTCCCTCCACTCTGAGACACTCACTCGGCTTTCTCAGGTTCGGGCTCTGGCTCTGGTTCTGGAGGGGGCTCCTCTTCTTCTCCCTCCACCTGGGGATAGGACACAGATCTGAGCCTTCGTGGTGCTCACCAGTCTCTGTCTAGTCTGTCACTCTCTGGCCTCACTTCTTTCTCCCTGGGTAACCAAAATGTTATTCTTATTCCTCTACCAAGGAAAGGGGGATTAAGTAAAAGTCTTATTGTTAAGAGGGGAAGTTGAGGCTCACATAGATAAACTGCCTAGTTTGCAATCCTGTGCAGAATTAGTCTGAATTCAAAGAGGTTTTTGTCCGTTTGTGGTGGATTCTTGCTGTGTAGCTCAAGCTGGTATTGAACTTCAGGTCCTCCTTTCTCAGCCTCCCCAGTGTGGGAATCACAGGCTTGTGTGTTAGTTAGCACGCTTGCTCAAAGATGCTCTTGTCCCTCATGGCTTCTCATCACCTTGACAACCGCAGGCAGCAATTGTAGCTCCAAGGTGTGAGGATGTTGGGGAACCTTTCTCTCATAGACTAGCTAACTCCCTACACCTGTATCCTTTTTTTTTTTTTTTTTTTGGTTTTTCGAGACAGGGTTTCTCTGTGGCTTTGGAGCCTGTCCTGGAACTAGCTCTTGTAGACCAGGCTGGTCTCGAACTCACAGAGATCCGCCTGCCTCCGCCTCCTGGGTGCTGGTATTAAAGGCGTGCGCCACCACTGTCCAGAGCCCTGTGTTTCTCTGAGGGTCATCCCTGGTGTCCGTGGCACTGGTTCCATGTGTCTTTTTAGTCCTGGTCCCTCCCCCATCCTCTAATTTGATCTCTAGGTCTTTGGTTCTCTCTAGTCCACAGTATGTATTTCTCTCCCCAACATTTTGACCTTTTCTTTCCTCTTTCAGTTCTGCTTTCTCTGAGGGTTTCTGTCAGGCTGTCCCTCCCTGGAACCTTGCAGGCCTCGCTCACCCCCAGCTTCCTCTTGAGGATGGGCGAGCCCTCTGGCGTGGGAGGCTCCACAGGTGTTGTGTCACCCATGTCCCCTAGACCACCAGCGCCTTCTGGCCGGAATGGGCTCCCATCGGCCACAGCCACCGCCCGGTCGGCACCTCCTGTGCCAGCCTGGTCCGCTGCCGTCTCTTCATCTCCCGCGCCGTCGGCTGCATCACCTTCGCCCTCTCCCACGCCCTCTCCCTCGGCATCGCTGCCAGGGCCGCTCGGTTGCTGGCCGTGCACCTCGTCGCCCGTGGGATCCGGCATGCCCGCCAGGAGCTCGGTCACAGTCACCTTCTTGGCGCTGTCTACTAGCCCGCCGCCAAACAACGAGCCCCAGAGCAACCTCAGCGCCCCTGCTGCCGCGCCTGCGCCCGCGCCCCCGGCGCACGACACCAGTGCCCATAGCAGCGCGGCCACCGCGGTGGCCGCCTCCCGCGCCGTCAACCTCCGCAGCCTCCGCACGCGCCGCCGCAGGCTACGGTAGCTCAGGCTCCGCAGCGTCCGGCTCGCCGCCGCCGCCAGCCAAGCCCACACGCCCGCGGCCGCTGCAACACCCGTCCCGTCGGTGCCCGCTGTGCCCTCCTCCACTTCCTCCGTGTCCTCGTCCTCGTCTTCCTCAGGCTCTCCCTCTGGCTCCGAGATCTGAGCAGCGATCTGCATCTCGAAGATCGTGTCCTCGCAGAAGCTTACAAACAGCTCCATCTTCTCGGACTCGCCACCCTCGTTCACCACGTCGAAGATGAACTGGCGCTTAGATTCCTTCACCTGCAGAGAAGAGCAGATGGAGGGGGTTCACTGTAGCAGGTGCCCTTTGAGACCGGGACTCACGTTGGCTAACCTCCAACTACTTAAAGGGTTGAGGATGGCCTTGAAATTGTATAGCACCACCCTCCACAATCTCCTTTATTCCTCTTGGTGTAAATTATGTGTAGGGCTGTAGACATGGCTCAGCAGTTAAGGGCACGGGCTACTCTTTCAGAGGACCCCCGGGTTTGCTTCTCAGCATTCATAGCGCAACTTACCCACTGTCTGTAACTCCAGTTCAAGAGTTTTCAGGAATGCACATACAGGTGGTGAATGTATTGCGTGCAAGCAAAACACTCACATACAATAATCTTTAAAAACAATAAAATTATGTGTGTCTGAGTGTTTGTGAATGCAGGGGACCTAGGATTCTGGGAGAAGGCATGGGTTGTGAGCCACCCAATGCGTCCCTGGAAACCAAACTCGAGACCTCTGCAAGAGCAGTAAGCACTCGTAACTGCTATTATTCTTTTCTTTCAAAGCCTTATGTCCAGGGCTGACTTTCAACAGACTGCAGCGAGGGAGTTACTCTGCTATGTATGAAATCCCGACCCAGAAGCAGGTCGTTTAGGAATGGTTTAGCGCCAGGTTCCACACGAATGTGCATTCAACTTGAGCAGAAGAGGGCAGCCCCCTTTGGGGCTGCACCCTATTTCTTGGGATGAATGGCTCGCCACACCGGACAGTCCAGACACATGGAGCATGCGCATGTGGGGGAGGTGGGTGCCAGCCATGTGTGCGAGCATAACTATTATTATTTTTATTATCATCATTATTTTGGAGACAGGGTCTTTGTATGTTAGTCTGGAACTCACTATTTAGACAAGGCTGTCCTCAAACTTAGAGACTGGCCTACTTCACCTCCCAAACACTAGGATTAAAGGGGTGCACTGCCATACCCCCTACTTTTTTTTGAGACACGGTTTTTCTGTAGCTTTGGAGCCTGTCTTGGACCTAGGTCTTATAGACCAGGCTGGCCTCCAACTCACAGAGGTCCGCCTGCCTCTGCCCCCCAAGTGCTGGGATTAAAGGTGTGTGCCACCACTGCCTGGCTCATACTTTCTTTAATATTCAAGAAGGCACGGTTTTGTTAGGCTGCCTGGGCTGGTTCTGAACTCATAGCCTCAAGCAATCTTCTCCACTCGGCCTCCAGAGTGCCTGGGGCGATAGGTGCACATCGCTGCACACAGCCTACAAGTTATTAACAGCAGCTAATTACAGAACATGGACCAGCATGCATGTCACCTGAGCACATGGGAGGTGAGGCAGGAGGACCCCAAGTTCTAGGCTGCCCTGGGCTGCTGCAGTCTCTCTCTTCATACATGTATGTGTATGTATATATGTATGTGTATATGTATATGTGTGTGTGTGTATAACTCATTTGTAAGTAAGTATGTTACCTTAATAAAGACAGGCAGTGAACCAAGAATTCACAGACCTAGACAGGCAGCTAGGCCGACACAGATCATAAATAAGATGTAGAGTTGGAGCTCCCAACAGGCTAGCCCCAGAATCTAGCTTTTGTTTATTTCCACTTTTTGTTTTTGTTTTGAGACAGTCTCCATATATAATGTGTGTTTATTTTGTACATGTAATCCTTATGCCTCAGCCTTTCACGTGCTGGGATTACACACATATATTTGTACATGCCCAGCATATACCTTCTAGCTGTTTTGTTTGTTTTGAGACAGGGTCTCAGGTATCCCCGGCTAATTTCAAATGTTGTGGGTTGATGAGGATGACCTTGAACTCCTCCTGGTCCTCCTGCCTCCACCCGCCAAGTGCCAGGATCACAGGCATACACCACCATGCCATGCACAGGAGGAGTGGGTGTCCAGGGAGAACCCAGGAAGAGAGGGTCTGCACTAGGGAGCAGAGGAGGAGCACATGGGAGGAGGGGGAGCTAGCAGC